>NC_090448.1:386802876-387108751 GCF_031143425.1 Pleurodeles waltl
CAGCAGAGCAACTGTTGCTGTGGTGCTAGGACAATGCTGTCGGGTGCTAGTGCTGTAGCTTATCAATGATGGCTGGTAGTGTGCTGGTTGGGTATGGTAAAAGTGTGACTTGAGATGTTAGTGTGACGTGGCAGTGCAGTAGTGTGGGTCAATGGTGGAGTGTTGTGGGGCTATTTGGAGGTGCGAGGTGGTGGCAGCACAGTGCAGGGAGGAGGTAATGTGAAAGTGATAGCATTAATCGAGCTCCGACAGTCTGGTAGCACTGCAGTGGTATCTCTTGGTGAGGTGCCTTGAAGTGTGGTGCTCTGAGTTTGCAATTGCATGGTGAGGTTGTAGTACACTGGTGAAAGACAGTACGTGAAGGTGGATTGATGGTCTGTGCTATAAGGGGTAGTGATGTGCTGTGGAAAACAGCAATACTGGGAGTTGACAATACATTACTGGAGGTGGTAAGGGCAGTGCGTGAAGATACTGGTGCAATGGTGATGGAGGGTAACAGTGCAGAAGAGGAGGGTGGAAATACACAGGTGGAGGTGGCATGCATCACTGTGGTGGGTGGTGGAACTGAAGTACAGGTGGGGTAGTACAGTGAAAGGGTAGTTTTGTGGAGGTGGTTGTGGTTGTGTATTAGCTTGTAACAATATGAAGGATGGCAGGTCAATACTGGAAACGGGCAGTGGAGTACTGAGGGTTTATCGTGGTGCTGGGATTGTTGCTGGTGCTGTAATTTACAAGGGAGCAATGAAGGTGCTATCATACTGCGGTGGTACTGTGGTCCAGTGGTTGTATGGTTTCACTCAAGGATGATAATCTGGTTTGTGGTAATAATGTACTATTATAAGGTCACTGTGCTGGGAAGCGGTAGTACTCTGGTGGGAGGTGGTGATGTGACATATACAGGACCTTCAGCTAGCAGTGGTGAGGGGTACAGCCCCCTGGCTATGTTGGGGGGTCAGGCACAATGACAAACCACAAAAAGGGCATCACAGTGCTATAGCACTCGCCCTGGATCCAAGATGCGAGGTGCCAAGAAAGGGACGTCTATGTAGTGGATGCATATATAGCACAACGCCCAGCCCCCCAACCAAATATCCGTGTTGTGCGAGAAAAACAAAGCGCTCGCTCATCAGGCATAAAAACTGAGCACGGCTACAGAAAGAGGTTGTCCTCATTCAATAACAGTGATTAAATCAGTCTTGACTTATTTCCATTGTGATACACATAGCCCAGGCGTTTTCATAATATACACAGGACTAGAAGTATTAGTCAAATGTTTTGTTAAAAAAATATGAAAACAGGACAATTGAACTCCTTGCATCCAATATTGGAAAAGGTAAGGTTGCTGTACATAAGCCCAACAGCATTTTCACCCCTTTGAGACATCCATGCACAGTACTTTTTGAACCCGCTTACAGTGATGTAGTAAGCATACCCGAGGTGTTAATGCAAGCAATAAATAATACTCACAAAGCCAATAGGTCTGAAGTCGGCTGCCAGTCTCTTGGCTTTGGCAATGCGTGTTTTGACATAGCTTTTGTAAAACATTATGTTTGTGAAGCAGCCAGGCCCTCGCCAATGCAAAAAATAAACACTGGCTAAAATCAGAGGCACACTTTGTCATTCATAGCACTGCCTGGTAGTGAAGGAAATGACTTTGTGTTCTTTGTGATCCAGCAGACAGCCTCAACTCACACGGAAGTTTAGGCAATGAATGAAGTGTATTAACCTACTGTGCAAAGCTGTTGTGGGTGAAATTAAATATCGACACAACAATAGACCAATGGATGATGGTCCCCGCCTGAACGTTCCTCTATGTTAATTAAACATAAAATGTTAGTAAAAACAAAAGCCCTTGGTTAATCTTAGACCTAACAATGGGACCCTCTGCTATCAACTGAGAAATAAAAGATGACCGAACCTGAGGTGAAAAGGGCCAGTCATGCCTCGAGGACTGGGTGCTACTGTACATGCTGTACCATTATACTTATGTCCGGAGTTGTGAAATAAAATGAATGTATGAAAACAGTCTTCCGGCGTGCAAAAAATGTACAAGGTAATACACGTTTTCCATTCACTAACTCTGCTGGAGGACGATAAACACGTTGTTCTTCGAGCACACGTGCAGTATCAAGTACCGCTCATGCTAATGATGAGAACAGATTTGAAGGGCTTTTCTGCGGCACTGGACAAACACTCCTATTAGAATTTAAAAAAAAAAAATATATATATATATATAGTTGGGGCGCTGGGTGATTAAATTGGAAATATTTCATGAAAAAAATGCGGGGCGGCCTGAGATTTCCTTTTCATTGTTTACATCAGTGTGGAAACATGTTATGATAGATGGCTGCGTCTGGGAACTTAAATCTCCACGCAGGACAAACAAGTCTAAATATCTACTTCCTCTCTTGGTGAAGCAGGCCCGTACTACCTTCCCGGCAGCTGTGCTTTCGGAGAGCTCATCACTTTAAGGCATCCACGCGTTGGTCATCGCCAAGGGGAGAGGTGGTCCGTTTCCTTCCCCTGGCCCTTAGTTGGCCAGTGCCTTTCCCGCGCACTCCAATATGGCGTCCCTGGTGACGCACTCCTCATCCGGACAGACTTCCAAACATCTTATAGAGAGGTTGGGCCACTACATATGCACAGCATATGTTCATATGAGGTGGAGGTGGGGGGGGGGGATACGTTTACACGTGGCCTTTTTTAAGGAAACAATGTGCCGCTGAATGCTCGGTCTCTTTAACAGATACAGCCAGGAGTATCTCGTGGCAGGGTGTGACTCTCATACTGGTGGGTGTGTTGTGAAGGACAAGGCAACACGGCGGTTTTCTAACACGCCCAGGGAGGAGTCGGCGCGCTTGTCTAGAAGTCTAGTTTTACAGGTATGAACGAGTGTTAGGTGTCAAGGCTTTGGACAGACTCGTTTCCGGAGCACAAAGTATTTATTGCCTGTTTCGCAGGACAGGTCATATGGCATTCTCCCTCTTGCTAGCCTACTTTAGAGTATCTTGGCGGAGATACATTTTTCGATGTGTACTTGCAAGGAGAGTGTTCTGGCTCAGACAATTGGAGACAGACACACAACAAGGCCTGCAGCAGCATCAGACTTCAGTTTGTAATCCCAACCAGGGATTTTAGGAACCTATTAAATACAGTGACCAGGTGGTGCTAATCTGCACATATTTCATGTTGTAAAGGTTTGCTGTTTTGCTGCAAATCTTTGTAGTGGTCATTGTCTCTCTGCTGTCGCTAACATATTGGTTTACCACCCACGTGGAGGCATTTGTAACGCCGATTTTCTGTCACAAAATGGCACAGACGGCTGCAAAAAGAAATGGAGCAAGAAAACAGGATACCATTACAGTTTGTAATATGATGCAGATTGTGCTGAACAGCATTTGGCCCAAATTAGCACCAGAGAGGCAGTCTAACATATGCAGTCTAGCAGTTTATTTTATTTGCAACTCACCAGCTCGACTCTTCAGGGCCTTTTTCACAAATGCCATTTACCCTCTTGCAATGACATTAACACAAACGCAATTTTAGGGACTTACTCCACATCAGTTAACTTTCAAGGGAGGAGATGTGATAACAGACTGAGATGCTTACAGGAAGCCTAAAATTAAACTATGCCGTGCGGTCAACCACACCTAAAGGAGATTTTCACATAGTCCTGATAGCTGTATGTTGTTCAGCCAGCAGTTCTGAACATGAGGGGCTTAATCACGAACATATAATAGTAAACGACAAACTACTCGCCCTAGTTTGCCTCCTGCCGACTATTCCTGATCCAGACTCGGCTGTGTTTCTTCCACGCGTGACAAACGTGGTGATACTAAATGGCCGCATCTTCTTGTGACTCACTTCTTCTGTCCTACCTTCCGAAACAGAGTCCCAAGAGCGATTGGGCAACTCGTGAGTCACAAGAAAACTCACCAGGCCAATTTCATTAATTGCTTGGCAAAATCATAAACATCTCCTCCACGATTTTCTCTGGGCGGAGGGCAGAACGGGAGGAACGGGGTGTACAACGGGGGTGGACTATTTAGATTGAGCTGCTGACTGATTTCAAAAGACATATTGTAGGATCACCAAGACCACACAAGGGCTTGGAGCCCACCTATTGATTACAGATGATTGACTTTCCAGTCACCTTCATTCAGCCCCTTCTTATTTGAAGGATTTGTCAATTGCGTTTGTCCCTCTCACCGAGCATTACCTCTCTTCAGTGCCTGAAATGGAAAAATAGAAGTGCAAGCACTCTGTAGCAGAGTACCTACTTGTTTCTGAGAAGTGTTGGTACTCTTCAATTAAAAGTATTGCGTTTTTCTTGAGAAATGCACGTACTCTCCCTCTCGAAATAAAGTGCTGGTACTCCTACCGGACAGTACCGGTCCATTTAAAACACTGTCTCTCTACCCATATCTTTCATTGGTTGGCTCCTGTGCTCACTTTTAAGGAACTCCTTTTTCATTTAGTTTGAGCATTCCATGAGAGTGCATGCTTTTTCCTGCTGTCTCCCTCCCCTATCTCTGCCCCTATGCTTCTCGCCTCCATCTGCACGCGTGCTCATCTCTCTTGCCCATGTCATTCTGGCCCTGCGCTTCATGTGGCTCTTTTTCACCCTCTTGTTACTTCCTCCCCACCCGCTGAGCTGTTTTAACCCCCACCCACCTCGTCCTCAACCTACTCATCCCTTATTTATTTTTTTACCAAGTTCTTTTGCACGACATTTTTTTTTTTATTTATCGATCCATCAGTAAAAAAAGCAAGCAATTAAAATAAGCAAGCAATGACAATGCCAACAGGTCTCGCCTTTGGGACCTATTTACTTCGCCAATGGCTCTAGCCATGCTGTATAGTATCCCTATTTTGTGTAGCATGGCTTTAAAAAAAAAAAAAAAAAAAAAAAAAAGAGTTAAAAGTCATAAGCTGCCTGCAGTGTTTTTTTGTAGGCACATATATAAAGCCTAAGCACCCCAGAAAATGATGTTTTTTTTTTTTTCTGTTGGCCGACCCTAATTGGATAGGTAAGCAGAAAAACAAGTTGCTTGGGCGATGGGACACAGCAAGAGGAAGCGGAGAGTTTGGAGGGGGTAACGCAGAGGGTGAGGGGGCAACACAAGAACACAAGGGAGCGGGTGAATAAACAAGGGTTAATCACAAAGTGCTTCTAATGGAACAAGAGGTGCTACATGTTTTTTTTAAGAACCTCCACCCAAGGGCGCGGAAAGCGCTACTCAGCAGCCAGCGGTTAGTTGTTAAAAAGTGCATCACCATAGTTTAGTAACATGGCATCAGTGTCCAAGTACACCCAGTGTAAAATCTAGCAGGTGGTCTTAAATCTTTCAACTCAGATTTGATTTTAATGTTAAACAATAATTTATAGGGCAAGTCGGTAAAACTGCAGACCTGTGATGTATACAACTGTCATTAACGCATAGCCCAGATATAACTGCGCCCCGTCTACACACAGCATTAATCAATTAATGAGAAAGTATTGAAATGTGACAAAGTTACTGAAAAGATCACGTTTAACAGCTGTAGTACAGTATGTACTAGAATGTAGGTTGCAGTAAATTGAATCGAAAAATATTGTTTTATTTTAGTATGTGCGCATTTTGTGAAAATGTTTTTTTTTTTTTAAAGCATTGCCCTTAGAATCCTGAATATGTAATATGTGAGCCTCAAAGGCCTCGTACACCCAGATCGGGCTAAACAACCATATTCATTCATGTTGTTTAATCTTAAAAAATTATCATTTTCTGCAACACATTCGTAACTGGACTGCCAGAGATGCAGACAACTATAAAAAAGGGTTACTGTTACCCTCCACTTATATCTACATATTTATCTGAACAACAAGGATGATGGTCTCGGGGGTCCTCCCTGTGACCTACTGGTGAAAAAGATCTCGAAGGAACAGGACATTTGCAGATGTTTTTACATTCTTCTAACTGTTAAGTAAACGCTGCTTTGCTGTTAGTAACCAGTGGCAAAGGGAGCGCAGAGATTTTCTGCTTGAGATAAAACTGTGCTTCTCCACAAAGAACAGGGTCTGCTATGGAACAGCTTACAAGGTTATGCTTTATATGATATGGAGCCTGAGTGAAGACTGACAGATTGATCTTCTGCAGAATCCTTACATAAGCAGGTGGGGTAAAGAAACACAGGGGTAAGTAACCGGAGTGGGTAGGTGAAGCAACTTGAGTAAAGAGGAAGCAAGGGACAGGGTGACACTGAGGGGAGGAAGCAACAGAGGGTGCGTGGATGAGGTGAAGCAACACAGAGGGTGGGGGAGGGTAAACAGACAGTGAAGAATGATAGGGGAAGAAACAAATAGGGAGGAGAGAGGGGGTGGAGAACCCAGGCAAAAAAGGAATGGGCTAGAAGCACACAGACTGCAAAAACAGCAGAGGGGGAAACTAACAACAGCATGACAGCAGTAAAGAAGGAATACAATAGCGAGGTGGCGAGAAAGCAACATGGGTTTGGGAGGGTGTTTGCACAGAAGCACACAGTAAATCTGGGTGGGAAAAGCATCAACATGGAGGAAGATATAGCAGATGGACTGAAAACACAAGCACTCATATCGAGTGCTTGATCACCAAGAAAAAAGTAGCTTTAAAAACGGAAGAAGCTGAAGGACCCCAGAACTTGGTCCATGCTCCAGGAGAGGGTAAACACAAGAGGAAGGCATGACATAGGTATGCCTACACAAACCAGAATGAAGGACCTGAGAGCAATGCTGCAGCAAACAGCTGTGGGCGGGTTAGAAGCCCACTGTATGTAAAACAATAAGTCTTGCAGCAACACCTCATGCGCTGTCAATGCAAGACCTTTAAAGTATCCTTTTTTTCAGGCGCTTGCATGTGTGTTGAACGCATGAGCTTGCCTACAAAATGATGCAGCTGCTGCATCATCACCTTGTAGATTTTATCTGCACAACGCTTGTGCTGTGCTTGCAAAATCTCGTCATAAAAATCATAAAAGGGGCTTACATTCCACCCAATACTTACCTTTACTTAAAATTTGTTGATTCCAACGTTGCTCTAACTTACGCTGTTCTGATTAGCGAGCATGTCATCTGCTTTCACTTTCCAGGCTTCCTGCTTGGCTTTGCCTGTCCATACCGTAGCGTGGAGCTTGGCCCAAGTACAGTTTCTGACCACTGGCTAGTGCTCAGTTTCCTTCCACTGGCTACACACACGAACGGTACTTTTTATAAATTTGTTATCTAGCACTCCATTCGAGAGCATCTGCATGTTGTCTTCTCTCCCCCCGATATGTTGAACCCACCACTATTTTTAACCCACCTCGGCCTCCTCTCTTCTCTTTTACCAACCCCTCTGTTTCAGCCACCTCTGCGCCCTCACTCAGGTCCTCAAAGGTATTGGAATGCTTTACATGAGCACTATTTACATTACACAAATATTTTATTTTGTTTTATTTTATTTTCATGCCATCTTCTCTCCTCCCAGTGTGTTAATTCCCCCCACACCACCTGCAGTAGTTGTTTATAACAAACCCTCCCCCACTACTTTTAACCCACCAAGTCTTCCTCACTGCTCTGTTTTACCCACACGCCTGCTTCAGCCACCTCCCCTGCCTTTCTCAAGTATCCGAAGGAAGAGTACTTTATATAAGCACCATTTATTTAAATGACACATACACACACATTTTTCTACTACACAGTGTGATTAGGTGATTTGCCCACAATCACAGGATGATGAGTCAAATCAGAGACTCAAACCTAGTTCCCTAGTTCCAAGGTGAGCTCTCAGGTAACATTAGCCATGTTGTGACATCTGAGAGACATTTTCTCACACTATTAAATGCCACGGACATAGTCATTCCATTTTTATGGGTGCACACCCTATCGTGATATCAGTGACTCCAATATGATAACACTGAGCACGCAGGGGATTTAGTCAGTCTTTTTGGGACATTAGCGATGGCCCTAATATCAGTAACCCAAGTATGACGTCACTGAGTGGATGAGTGATGTCAAGATATTTTTCTTCGACTCATTTTGGGATGTTATCAACTCCTGATGTGTGGTTAGCCATCACATTAGTGATAGCAGCGAGCCCTTTTATGGTGACTGTGAGCCTGCTAGGAATATGTACTGTGGTGAAAGTCAAAGAGCTCGTAGATGAAATCAGCAAAGGCTGCTTGTCTGATCCCAGGCTAAGTATTTCTGAGCCCTTTCGTGAAGCCTTAGCGAAGTATTTGTGAGTTCTATGCAAATATCAGTGCGCCTTATCTTTGTGTCACGACCCCGCTGCGGTATCTGTGAGCCCTGTTGTAATGTTTTTGAGTTCTAGTGAGGTATCTGTGAGCTCTATCAGTGTATCTGTGGGCCTGCATCTCTCCTCCCGATGTGTAAACCCACCAGCCCTGCCGTTGTTTTTAAGGAATTCCCTCTGTTGCTTTTAATCCACCATGTCCTTCTCACTACTCTTATTTTACCCACCCCCCTGCTTCTGCCAGCTCCCCTGCCCTCACTCGTTGCCCCCAAAGATAGTGCTTTACATAAGCACCATTTACATTACACAGACACTTTCATTTTGTTTTTATTCTAATACACACAGGGGATTCTGTGATTGCCCAGGATGAGAGGAAGTTGAGCAGACATCGAGACTCAAACCTAGTTCCCCAGTTCCAAGGTCGGCAGCTCTGCCTTGCCCACCCCTTAGCTGTGTTAACCCACCACCCTTTGCATACTCCAAAACGGTTGCAATAAAAGCATTGACAAAAACAATAGATCTCACATAGACGAAACCTATTGGCTTTGATAATGCTTGTTGTTATCCTTACTGCACAGCACCCAAGATACTGTAGAACATGGCACAAAACATTAGCAAAGCCTATAGGTATTCTATAAGTACTAGCTTTGCCGGTTGTTTTCCTTCTTTTTTTTACTTACTTAACAGTGTACGTAAATAAAAAATAAAATCTTTTTATATCCAATGTAGCTAGCAGCTAAAATTCAAGCAATATTAAATGTGGTTCCTAGAGATGTGTGGGGCCACTCTTCCAGTTTCCACACAACGCCTCAAAACCAATGCTGTTTAGAACTCATAGTTTCCTGCTTTTTTATATTATTGAATGCAAGACACTTCACTCCAAGGACAGTTTCCATGGAGAGTCACAAAGTTTCTGGTTTCTGACTGAGTTATTATCATTTTCTGGACAAGAAACTAATGTCAATTCTTCCGGTGCACGCTCTGCATGTTTCTTCAACAAGCATCCAACAGAAGTCTACTTGACTGCTGAAAAAGGATGATCACCGGAAGTGGACCAATTATCCACGTAAGTGACTACCATCTCTATGTTCAGGTCATGACATAACAACTAACTAGTGATATCTAGTTTTTAGACCAGCACCTCGAGCTGGGTACCAAGCCCCTGCCTGGTAATTCTGCATTCCTTTATCGCTGGAATCCCTCATTGCTGCTAAACTGAAAATCAGATTGGGATTAGCTGAAGCTAAAAATGCCCTACGCTAAATAATAATTAAAACCCTACAGAATTTCAACAAGTTAAGAGGACACCAAAGCACATTAATCCTCAATTTAGAAATAAGCATGCGGCAGGAGCCAAAATCATGTAACAGTGTCAATTTAGATGAGATCCAAGTCAATTAGTGGTCATGGAAAGCAGGAGGGTCTCCACTTCGGCAGATGACAAAACCGGAAAATCCACGCCAAAGACTATCAAGGAGCAGGTGTGTTCCAAAGCCCCAGAGTCAACCAAGGCGGCATCCCGGACACAGTCCGTGAACAAATTAATATCAACTTCCTCCAGGAAGGGTAACTCGTAATCAGCCTCACGAAGCAAACGCAGCCGCAGCGCGCATGTCTGGGAATGAGCCCTCATCGGGAACATCAACAGATCAGCATCAACCACTGGGGGGCATTGCTGTGAGAGACAGACGTCTAGTGCATGTTCAAAAAAGCACCAACGGCACCGAAACACGGGCTGCACACAATCCAAAACCGGTCTGAATGACAGAGACCAGTCACACCCCAAATGTTCCAGGAGTGTTGCTCCAAAGTGCTGCATCATGCGATCACGACACAGCTGCGCTGATGGGAGCGCCCACATTCATCCTTGTTGCGGCGTGACAGCCATTGTGGAAAAACGACAGCAACAGCAAAATGCCAGCTAATAAAGCCAAAGTTATCGGAAAGCCCCCAAAAATGCTTCAGAAAATTGAGTGAATAGCCAAAGGTATTAAACCGAATATGGAAGAGAAGGTGTGAACGAAACCAACACCAACGGCTTTGAAAAAATGTGCTAATCCAGCCGTGATGGACGCATTAAATATACGTCCCACGAGTTCACCAAAGTGGCTCGGAAAGTTGGTATTTAACAGGGACTGTATTTCTGCTGATGACCTTGCCACCTGAAGTGCGTATGTCTCGCGTGCAGATGTAAGGGCCACATGCTTCTGAAACAATAAAGTCTTTAGTCTACTTAACTTGTCGAAATTCACCTTGGAAGTAGCAATGTGAGGCCAGATATCTGCTACCTCCCTTAATTTAGTGGGGGGAAACAACACATTCCCGCAGCAAGTAACGACCTTAGTGACCGAAACAACGTAAACTATTCCGGCCTGCATGCCACAACAGTCTTCACTATTGAGGAATACGTAGCTCCCTTTTGAAAGCACCTGGAATGTGCGTTTAATCAAGGGGACTGGAACTCCCTTCAGCTAGCAAGCCAAATTCGCAACCGAGGCATTACATGCCCCATGCAAGGACAGCTGCTTACAAATCATCGAATGGCTGACTGAAGTCTCACATTCACTACCGCTAAGAAAGACCTCTTTCATGCCATTGAGGCATTTGTACAAGAAGGGAAGCTCCCACACCTCATGGATGTAACTATCTCCCAACTTTTCATATCTGCCTACCGGAACATGTTTCAAACAAGAAGTGAATTGTAATGTAGAAATAGGCAGATTAATAACCCCGTGTATCAACCACTCAGCAGACGGTATTTCGGCCACGGTAAAAGGCAACCTTTCTAATTTCTCAATGTTAAGCATGACATAAGTCGCCTCCTTCTTAGCCATTAGTTGTTGTTGTCGCGTTAAATTAAAGGAAAAAAATATCTCCCTGGCACTGATGTGCTGCCATGGAACGCGACCCGCCTTCAATGTCTGAAGTGTCCAACCCAACTGCATAATGGATCGAGCCTGACTTTGTCCATGATATAAAGAAGACATATCAGAACGTATAATGTCTATAGCAGAAGAAACAATGTTGTTAATCGTATATATTCGGTCGGACAAGGTGTGAATTCCATTATCCACAACAGCTAATGCCTTTTTCAAATTTTCCTGATCTATTTGCCTTAACCGGGCCGCAGCCTCCTGTTGGGAAAGTTTCCATATTTCATTGTAGACTTCGTACAAGAAACGCTTCCTACGTGGTGTCTTCGGGCCTGACAAAAAATCTTGCAAGTCAGGGTTATTAAACAGGAGAGTGAGATGTTTCTTGACTGCATCTAGTGAGGATGATCTTAACCATTGTTGCACAATTTTCCCACACTATATGTAGTAATTATGTCAGCATGTTCTGGTGATATATAGCGAGGGTCTGCCAGGTGAAAAAAGTCTTAATACTTTTTAAAGTTATTAAACAGCCGTTCTCCCATTTATTTTGTGCCATTCAGGTGTTACCTGTCTGCTCCACACCACACTGCAATACTGGTAGTCCATCCTACTTTTAAACACACAATCACTTCCCGACCCCAAAAAAAGAGAATTACACAAAAAAAAAAAAAAAAAGATAAAACAACACACAGGAAAACAATTACAACCTGTATGCAACAGCACAGAGCCTTGCATCCGGTTTCAGCAGACACATCTAAAGAGTAAAGCTAATAAACTCTACCCAACTTCAAGATATCGTGCTAAGAACGCTATCATGAGGGCATTTGACAAAAATGCTAGGAAATTAAGCCATTGAAAGCCACTGGGTTTGACTTTTATTGAAATATGCGATACTAAATTTTTCATTTCAGACCCTTTTGCGCATCTTTTTATATTTTTTAACATAAATAAACTTAAATTAGGAAAGAGAAAAATTTAACTAGCAACAGGGCAGAAATACACATCATGTGAATGTATTTGCTTTATTGATTGTTCCTGTACAATAGAGTGGTATGTGCTAGCTGTAGAATGAACTTTCAATAAATAGAAAAATATGTTCTCTGTATTAGACATCTGCAGTGCTGTGCTCGGGTCTTCGGATTCTGTCTAGTTCTTGGGGTGAACCCAGAACCTTATCCCTCCCAGTACCCATGGAGGAAGAATGAAAAAAAAAAATGCCCACCATTTAATCAGTCATATACTGTGTTGCCACTCAATAACATTAATCCTACTAGTTATCTAGAATAATAACGCTCATATCCGACCACGTGGTCATGTTTGGTGGGAATTAAATATCATGGGTGAGTAAAAGAGGTTGGGAGGAAATCCCATAACAACTTGTCATGACAAATCGCGTGGATCAGTTTAGGTGGTGATCCTACTGTGTCATGTCCAGGGGATGCACTAATGTGGCAAATACATCAAGGGGTTCATAAATCTATCCTCAAAAGAGAAAGTATTTTCCAGCTTCTCTATATTTTGTAATCAACTTCTTCCACTCTTAGTTTACATAATTTTAATTCAACGCTTGAGCCATGTTAATTTTTTGCTTTTTTCTATTATTTTGGTCTGCTGCAAACAAAGTATATTTCTTTTCTTTTTCGAATGACATGCCGATTTCAGAGCCACAATATCCAAAATTGGTCTAAATGGGAAAAAATTCATAGTATGAAATAATCATAATTTATTCATTAAGTGCTCCCCACGTAGGGGTTTAATGTAACAACAACAAATCAGGTAACCCAGAGGAAGGGACGGTGGTCAAACAAATTGCAGTTTGCAACTCTGAGAAGTGTCACGTAGAGGGACAAGCTATTCAACAGAGCAATACCTGACAACACAGGCTAGCACACAATATTCGAATTAAAGCAACAGTCGATAGGAGAGAATTAAAGTCCTGATTGCAAAACATTAATCAATTATTTGACGAAATAATTTATACAATGTCTTGGTTACCAGTATCATCATAGGTAACTTGTCATTGTGCTCGTAAACATATGATTTAAAAAAGAGAGAGCAAAATCAATTGCTTCTCAGTAGCATGGAAAAGCAAATTAGACAGATAAGCTATTAAATAATGGATATAATGTTCCAAATCAAAGAGCGATGTTTTTTGTTACATGTAGTAGCTAAAGGTGAAAAAATTATTCTAGTTCGGAGTAAATGAATCTCATTCAGGTTCACTGATCAGTAGGCCGAAATTTAATTTCACATTTTCTGATTTCTCGTAACCTTTTTGTTACCCATCACATGTTCGCTCGTTATGGCACAGTGAGCCTAGGGCTACCAGAAGATTGTGTTATGGTAACAAAAATGTTTGGTTACCTAGGAAATTTTAGCAAAAAACAGCCTCTGAAATATCTTGCTGTCAGGAACCAATATGGTCTGTGTCCTCTGAGATACATTTGTCTTTTTTGCTACTGCTACGTGCCCCTTGAAGGGCTTAACTTACTATGCCATAAAGGACGACACACCTGTCTGCTGTACTAATGAATATGAACATGAATTATACGTAGATTTCATATCCCTTCTTTTAGAATGCGATCTGTGTTCAGTTGTTTTGTGTAGCAGACTAACACAAGAGGAAAATGAGGTTTGCCTAAGATGTAGGCGGCACGAGAAGAGTTCTATTCCTTGACAGTCTATCTTGAAGGATACATTTTCATAATGACAAATCTTCAAATTTGTTATGTACCCAGTTGCATTGTCACTGGCACCACATAACACATGGAGAATTTATGAGACGTGTTTTAACATATCCGAGTGTTTGCCGGTCTGTGATTGTTAATTGTGGGAGGTAACACATCAGGAACTGTTGTTTTCCTAGTAAAAGACAAGAGAAGGAAGTGAAAAAAAAACGAAGCGGTCGATGCACCTGGTAACCCATTGGAAGTGAAGAACAATGGTTCGGTGGCTTTGCGGCTGGCTGGACACTGAAATACCAGCTTTATGTAAGGAACAATTATTTCCCTGTAACCGTTCAGCTGCGTTTTTTCCTAAATTTAACAGGTGGCCCTTTTTTACATGAATAACACAGCCCCTTAGTTTTTGCATGCTGAAAATGACAACACACAAGGTTTTCTTAAGTGTTTCCTCATGGGCAGAGTTGTAGTTGATCTTTTTTAAAGCACCTGTGCGCCACATAAAGCTGCAAATGGCATAAACAGCTTTCATGGCATCCGTGTCAATCGCACCACATGACAGCCCCCGGAGATGTCTTATAAGTCCGATTTAGTCAGTTATACGCTCAGTCTCATTTACAAAGTCCCAAGGAAGACAAAGAGGCAATAAGTATTGCACAAGAATAAGTAGATATGCTAAGGTAGCGTTTAATCAACTACTTAACCTCAATATTATGGTTTGAGTTGTAAAATGTCCAGCACATTGTTTACGTGCATGTTGCAGTGCAGAACATTGAGTGCCCCCGCTTTTCTTACAATGGCCCAAAAAACGTTTTACATTTAGATTGTTTTATGTGCTTATGTACTTAACAACAGATCCTCACGCTCCTCCTGGGGAGGAGATGTGGCCTAGCAGCTCGTGACGCAGGTTCTAACCCCGGCCTTGGCGTTAGACTGATCAAGTGATTATCTGTGCCTAAATGTGTGTAAAATATATTTGTGTGGTGCCCAGCTGATGTATTGGCTCTATAGATCGTCTCCGGAACCCTTGCATTTTGTACAGTACTCTGCAGTTTCCCAGGTAAGTTCACACTATATAAACACCTATACGTACATACACTTTCTCCAACAATACCTCCCAAGCCGTCAAAAAACCCTCACAAGTTGACCCTAATTTAGACCAAAGAGATCCAACAAAAGGGTGGGGAGTAAGGGGCGGGAGGGGGGGGGGGGGGGAGCTTCACATTTTCCAACAATCATGCTGGCAATATCATGTCAAAATACTTTAAATGAGAAGCATTGTTAGTGTTACTTGAAGGACAATATGCTGTAATATATCAATAGTTTTAAGAACTGTTGAAAACAGGAGAAATTTAGTGTGTGTGTGTATGTTTTTTTGTGTGAGTGCATGTAAAATCCTTGGTAGAATCCGACTGCATCTTCACCATACCCGACTGAAAGCACATGTACCAAACTATTTACTGGAGAATACATTTACTGCCCGGGGGGGGGGGGTTGCAACACCCCAAACACCCCTCCCGAAGCTACGACCCTGCTTCTCGTTCACCAACGAAGAGTGGATATGCTGTCTGCAGTTTAGATGCCGAGTCCACCGAACATCGGTAGGAAATGTCCACAAAGAGCTTTTCTGGCACATTTACTGGAAAATGGAAAACAGGAGGTAGATGAGGGTTACATTCTTTCAGGGGAAAAGGGGTGAGGAAGATGTGTGCCCGATGGGTTACTAGCTACAAGAAATGATCATTTGAACTGTGCTTTTTATTTTTCAAAAACAAAACCTGTGTTTGCTAATTATAAATAGTTTTACTCTGAAACTTTGTCTCCTATCCCCGAATTCAGGCTTGCGTCATACAGAGGTGCCAGTTTCTGGGTGTAGGGAAAAAAGGCTATAGAGTGAAAACCAAAGGAAGAGCGTGAGTGAGAGAAAAAGGGAATAAAGAGGAAAAGGAATTTAGAGAGGAGAAAGACCATAATTTCTCTGGTCCCTAGGATTGAAACTTGCAACTAGTGTCACAGACTGAACATTTCAACAACTCGATTTTCACTCCTCTATAAAACCTGCTTACTGAACCATGTACAGTTCAATCTCTAAAAAGTGAGCTAACCTCCCTTCAACCCCAAACTTGAAAACATATAAACCTATCACACTTTCCCCACCCAATTCATTATCCTGTGGGGAGAAAGTCAACTTTTTGGGATGTCTTTGATAAGTAGGTCTCGTCCAGGCCTTTAGTCCCAAAATATTCTTCCATTTGTTTTTAGTGTCCTAAATGCACCCCTTCAAAGTATGCACGGGAAATTGTTAGATCTTGAAGGCACTCCTAATAAATATCAATATATTTAACCTACATATGCGAGGGAAGGTCTTCTTCCTAGTATTCTTACTTGTGTTGATGGATTGGGCTGATTATTTCCATGTTCCACTTATGGTTACTTTAAAGCAACAGTTCCCAATTTCACATCACAATAGGAAAGTCCTATTAACATTTTTAAGAACCCCCTTATAGGTATTTTAGGAGATACAATCTCCGCAAGGGAGTAGCTTCGGGGGTGGGGGGTGATACCACCCCCCCCCCCAAAAAATGTATTACATAGTAAATAGTTGGGTACAGGTGGTTTCAGTCGGTTATGGTGAGGTGTCTGTCGGATTTCACCCTGGATTTTTATATGCCCAACACTGACAAAAACACACACGGTACACACTCGTGTCTCTGTCTTGAAGGCCTTACAAATGGTGGTTAGTTTGAAAAATATTGTGTTTAAGTACCCCTAAGAATCCACCCTCCTCTCTCTTTCCATTGCTCCTCAAGCCTCTCTCATGGTTCCCATATAATATATTGTAACAAGATATGCCAGCCTAATTGTTGGGAAATGTGAAGATTCGGCCACCACATAATCTTAGACATCAAGCTGCACGTCTGAATCTCCTCTTATGCTACTTTGCTTTCTAAGGAAGGTAGAGCTGATTTTCATTTTACTTCTCATTTGCATATTACTTTAGCAATTATTGATATTTATACACACATTGAAACACATAGTCTTCCAAATTTACTTCTAAGTATCCTTAAACACACATACTTATGATAAGTGTAAGGCATCTAAAGTGGATAAAGAATGAAAGAAACCAATTAAATCAAAGTCAGCTCTTAAGGACACGGCTGGTTTATGTTATTATTAATCATATCATTAATTCTAAAGTATTTCAAGACTTTATTGCAAACCACACTATGATGTCATAAACTAAGCCGAGCTCTGTCTCTGCTACATTCTGATGAGATCCGCACAATTATTACATTCTTCGTTAATAACATTTCCAGAGCACAAGCATCTGTTACATTTTACGCCCCACTTTGCACTCCCCTAACCATGTATATTGAACGGAGTCCACTATGAATATTCCTACCATAATTGGCCTCTTAACCCAAGAATATACCTATATGACTTAAGCCCTGCTATATATATATATATTTTTTTAAAAATCAGCAAAGCTGGTATTTATAGTGATAGGGGAGGTAGAGGGCATGTGATTGTGCAGCACTGAAACCAGCAAACCGAATGTTATAGTTAAGCAACATTTTCAGTCTGCAGCATGTCCTGCTGTAGATCACATGCATAGACAGTAAAGTAGTACATGTCTCTAATGCAGGGGTCTTGCAAGCAGGAGGAGAAGATCTGTGGGTAACAAGTTACTTACTTTCGCTAACCCCTTATTTGGTAGAGACATATTCTAATTGCAGTTTGCCTACCTTTGAGAATTTTCTCAGGCGTCAGACAAGATCTGGCAAATTTTATGAGAAGTACCCCTGCATGCCATTAGGTGGCATTGATCAGCTCAGCATCCGTCGTCTGCATGGAATATGACGCTGCGGTTTCTATATAGGTGCCACCCCTGAATGCGACATCCGTTTCTTTTCACAACTTCTCACACCAAAAGCATAGAGCCATGAAGAACACCAGCTACTGGTAGAAGTCTGCGTGCTAACACAGTGGTCGCAGCTGTAGCTCGAACAGAATGAGCACGCAAGCCCTCAGGGGGTTGCTTTTTGGCCAGTGAGTGGCAGGTCCTAATGCACTGTACGACCCATCTAGAGATGGCCCACTGGCCGATCATTCTTCGCACACCCTCATAACCGACAAAGAGCTGATCATCCACCTGGAACTCTTTTGTACGATCAAAGTAGAATACCAATGCTCTTTTTGGGTCCAGGTGGTAGAGTCTCTCCTCTTCCTTAGAAGGATGTAAAAGTATGTAAGGTGATGGATTGGCCTACATGAAAGAGAGTAACCATTGCAAGGAGATGCTAGTGCAAAGCAATACTTTGTCAGGATAGATAGAAAGGTAGGGCGGCTTAGATGACAATGGCTGTCGCTCACACATCACGAAGGAAGATATAATGGCCACAAGGAAGGCTGTTTTCAAAGTGAGAAGCCTGAGTGGACAATTGTGGAGAGGCTCAAAAGGGGCACATATCAGAAAGGTCAAAATCAAATTCAAATCCAATTGGGGTGTTGTAGGAAAGTGCCTCTTTTTGACATGATTCAACCCCCCCCCCCCCACCCCACCAAAACACACTTTTTGCCTGGTTCCTGGTGTGATTTCGACTGAAAGTGCACTGGGTTCCTGCTAATTAGGTCCCTAGTGCCAGAGCGCTTTTCCAAAACTGCACAGTTGTTTCCCCAACTGGCAAAACCTTTAGCACCCTCTGAAAGTCCTTAGTAAATGGTACCCCTGGTGCCTAGGGCACTAAAGAGGGTCCCTAAGGGCTGCAGCACGAATTGTGCCAACCTAAGGGACCCCTCACCAAGCAATTGACAGGATGTCATTGCAGGCTGCATGTCTTGGTGCAGACAAAAGTGAAAACACGGCATGGAAAACAGCCTGTGTGTCATGTCCTCTAACACTGCATGCAATGTATGCAAATCATCCCTCTAGGGTGCATTATATTACATGTGAGGGTATATCTGCATGAGCAGATATGCTCTTGCTATGTCTTTGTCAAATGTCAGACACAGTAAGAGACCAGGGAAGCCATTTTAATGTGCTGGACACTGGTCAATATGAGTTCCCTAGCTACATGATGGTTCACTGAACACATAGGGATGTTTGGCATCAAATATCTCGTATTGGTGAACACACAATTATGCCAGTGTTGGATGTACCAATACCTGCACCTCAGAGGTACCCCCGAAACCCTACCAGCCTCTGGTGTGCTCGCTTACCAGTTTCTGCCAGCCTGCCACGCAAGACACCATTCTGGACTCCTACGGTGAGAGCATTCTGCTCTCAGGAGGCCCAGAACAAAAACCTGTCCTGGCAGAGAGTGTAAAACCCCCTCCCACAGGATGGCCTGCTGCTTAGCTTTCCTAAGATGGCAGGCCTCAAAGGGCTGCTGACTTTGAAATCCAAATCTGGCTCCACTCACAGGAGAGGAAGCCACCCCTCCCCGTCCAGACCCCATTTGGCACCCTGACAGGTGGGAAAATTAGCTAGTCAGGCAGGCTAGTACCACTCCTAAGGTGTGCTATCGTGAGGTGGACACAATTTTTCAGAGGTAACCATCTCTGAGTTGGCATATCTAGGAATTTTGGGACAGGGTTATGCCCAATTAACAGAGTGGTTGTATAGGACTATAGTGACCCCAAGGGTCAGTAGCCCATTGGCTGCTAACCTACATACCTCTAACACCCCTAAATTCAGTATTTAAGGGAGCCTCTGGCACCAGACAGGCAGATCCTGATGACCTAAGAAGACCAAGGACACTGAAGAGCCACAACAGCAGAAGAGGAGAAAAGAAGCAGCTTGCCTGGTACCAACCCCAATCGGCCTGTATGCATCACTTTGTCAAAATCTACACCAAAGTCGGCTTGTCCTGCAGCTGTGACTCCAGAAACCCAGGAGGACTGCCTGCCTTTGAAAAAGACTCCATACTTCCTGTGAAAAGCAGACCTGTTCCCCAACAAAATACAAAGAAGGGACTCTGAAGCATCTGTAACCCCCAAAACCTGACACCTGAAGTCACCACAGCATCCACTGTCTCAGACCAGAGTTTAATCGTACCACTGGTGTCAGAAAGGTTCCCTAGAGACCAGAATCTGAGTCCATCATGGTTTCACCCCTCCTGGACTGCCCAAGAACGCCTGAAGCCTCTGCATGCAGTCCCCCTCAACTGCGACTGCTCTGGTCAGAAAAAGCCAACATCTAAGGACACCTTTGCACCAGTCACTCTTGAGCCGTGGAGAAGAGGACAAAGGGTGTGTACCTGTGTCCTAGCATCGTGAGGCCTGAGCCCCGCTGCTGGTTGAGCCTAACTGGCCTCCGGGCCAGAGCCTGCAGCCTCTTTCCGCAGTGACCAATCTCCATAGGAACGCATTAGGCACCCACTGCCGTTTTGCACTCTGCATCCGGCCACCCCCGTACCGCTGAGGGTGTACTGTGGGTGCTGCCTTGGATTGACCACTACTCACCTTAACCCCAGGAGATTGGTCTTGTAAGTTGCTGTACTCTAACTGTTTGCAGAACTTGTTTTTTTCTTACATAGGAAATCATTGCAGAACTCAGAAATTGCACTCTGTTCACTTTTTAAAGTGAAAAGAATTTCTATTTAAAAACATACTTTCTGGAGCAATGTTTCTCTGATGCCTAAACATATATAAAAGATACTTGCTATGTTTATAAATTGGTGTGGATTTAATCATTGAGTTGTGTGTCTCATTTATTAACTATTGTGTGCACTTGTACATGTCTTGCACTCCTGTGTTAAGCCTTAGGCTGCTCGACCACACTATCCCTAAACAGATCACTTTGGGATTACACAGCAAGCTCTACCCACTCACTGGAGAACCCCTGGACCCTTTACAGGGTATTCACATGCCACATATACCACATAAAGGGCCATCTTCCTACAGGCATAATGAATGGGGATGGAGGAAAGAGATGTGTAAGACCTTTAGGAACCTTTTAGCAATAGGAGACTTAAAGAAGGTTGATCATGCAACCTCAAAAACGCAGAAAGAGCAAACAAATAACCTTTGAGTGTGACATGATGGATTGCCAGTGGAGAAGGCGGATCCTGCTTCCTACTGGCCCCTGATGGGGAGTCAGACTAGGAAGGCTTACAGACTGCTTCAGCAGGGGTTGGGTGGCGAGCTGGCCAGACCACTGGCTATCTGAACCACAAGGTCAGTGGATCCCACACCCTCGGCCACACAGAGGGTTGGCAGCATGCGCAACACTGGGAACAGACACGGTTGGAAGCCCCTTCTGCAGCCATGAAAGGGGCAAAAGGCAGACTGAGGGGAACCAGGGGCCATTGCGAGACCTAAGGACCTGACCGTAGCATGAGAATCCTTGAAGAGCTTGAGCACAGTCTGCCTTGTCCTCGAAGAAACAGTTGCCATCAAAGGACATGTCCATCAAAGTAGACAGGACAACCTCTGAAAATTCAGAGACTTCCTCAGCCAGGCATGTCATGGACAATGCACGATGACAGGAAGCGCAGGGCTTAAACCAAATCTTCCTCGAGGACATCCTCGAAGCACCAGAAGTAAAAAAAAAAAAAAAAAAACCTCAAACAAATCTTCAACAAAAAGTTGAAAAAATCCAGTAAAAAAAAAAAAAGTGACAAAGGGCGTGGCTCTCATCGGATTAGCGTAGCTGGTAAGGAAAGAAAAGAGCCGACGTCAGTGCGCCAGGGTGGCGCCTTTATAGGAACTGCAATGTCATATCTAGTGCAGACAATGCAGACAACAGATGCTAGGCTGATCAACGCCACCTAATGATGTGCAAGTATTGCTCATATAATTCTCAGAATCCATTCTGACACCTCAGGGAAATTCAAAGATAAGGAATCTGCAACTAGAAATCTCTATCAAATACAAAGCTTTAAATAGAATTTTCTCAACTTGTGCCTCTTGACAAGCAGGAGCGTTCACACAGTAATGTTTGGTCAAAGAGTGGATCGTAGATCATTCGGCCGATTTACATGTCTACAAGGGAAATGCTGCCAAAGAAAGCCATAGTGGCTCACTTTTTCGGTGTGGACTGTGCCATAGGCACAGAGTAGTGTGCGTTTAGTTTTGGAATAAAAAACTTAAATAAGTCTATAAATCCATCTGACAATGTCCACTCTGAAAATTGGTTTTCCAAGGTGAAGCACGCCAAAAGCTACAAATAGCTTCCTAGTCTTTCTAAAGGTTTTGGTACAGCCCTTGCAGTACACAATAACCAGCATTAGGTCTCCACCTAATATTGTCCTCTGTACGTTTTGACCCAGTACTTGCCCACACTTCCCAAAGACAGCTCATTTAGAAGGTCATCATGTGACACTTTTAAATCCCCATTGCACAGGAGGGCTCATTATATTCGCAGTCTAGCTTTCACTCTTGGTGCAGTACAGAAATGGCCACCTTCTAGGTAGTGGACAACATCTGCCAGTCAACTTATGACAGGGGCCTTTATATGCGCATTCTCCTACATTGTGGAGTTGCTTTTTATCCTGCTGACAGAGGAAATACTCGGTTAACTTAGCTGGGGGTTGATGCAAGGGTTCTGGAATGTTTTTCTTCGTTCACTGAGATTTGCAAGAGTGCGTCCAGAAGGGAGCCCTCCACATCCCGGTCTTTAAAAGATCTTGTAATAAATGCCCCAGGGCTCCTGTTGGTCTGTCCTAATCAGTCTTTAAATGAAACCTCTGGGAGAGCTGGTTGCTGAGCATGGTATCACCATTCATTGGCATGCTAGTGATGCTGAGCTGTTATTAGTGGTGGGGTCCACCTCTTGAGGATCAGCCTACGTGGAACCCTCAACGGTTGCCACAAGTTTAAAACTGAATCATTATCAAACAAGATTTCTCTTTTTCTCTTGTGGGGTTGGTTTTTCAACTTGGACAATGGCCTTCTTGGCTTTTCATGTACTAGTAGCTTGTTCTACCCTCTGCCCAATAAGCTCAGTATACAATCCTTGGTGTCGGTAGGATGATGGTGGCAGCACCTTTTTGATGGGTTTGGATAAGAGTGCCTACCCTCTTTTAGAATAAAGACGGAGCATATTACTCCAATTAAGATTTTTTGCAGTAGCTCCCACGAGGTACACAAGGTGAGTCAAGTCATGTGAGATGTATATAATACAAAACCCAACTGAATCCTGCTACCAGGTTAGACGTCTAATGCACCATCACATCTGCCACAGACAAAAAGAAAGAAAAAGGATCGTTCTCATGGCACACTTGAAAATGTCGTAACAGGTGACTTCTCAGTTACAATGGTAGATAATTCTGCCATTTAGTTACAGTAACTGTAGTTTGTCAGTCTTCTGTCCACATGTTTTTCTTTAGAATTCAGGGATCCCTTACATGGATATCCAGGCCATTCTGGTGGAATTGCCAAAGCCCAGACTTTCATTAGACTGGCACTTGAAAGCCAATACTTTCTCCAAATCATTGGACTGACGTTCACAGCAACAAAATGCATCCACTACACGGGTCACAGAAATCTTTTTTTCTGGTAAAGCCACAATTTTTTTTTTTTTTTTTTTGAGGCCTGACAAACACTGTACAGCAATCACCAAGTTCCAGGTCTACAAAGGTGTGGCACCGTTTCCTTTAGATTTAAATGCTTTGATCTTGGTCAGCTGATGGATATAATTCAATATAATTAATAGCACGTCTAGGAGATGTGATAATCCTATCTATCTAGAGATAAAAGTCCATCATTTACATTTTCCCCTCATAGGAAAGAAGGGAAGGTAAAGCTTTTCACACAGATTAAGAGAAAGGATTTACTTTTACACATGTTGATGTGAGTTATTAATTTCTGCTATTTCATGTTTTTGTACAATGTTTTGAAGCTTATCCGCAACGTTTCCATTTCATTAAAACTCCAAACTAAAAAAACAATCAATAGATGGTCTTTGTTGCATGCTGTCACTTGAGTAACTGCTGTCTGGTGTTCCAAATGCTGACTGGAAATAACATCAGAAACACAGTCAGCAGTAGCAAATCAGTAAACACGATGTCATTACCACCCATCTCTAAAATATTGATGCCCTAGACCTAGAACAAAAAAAAGACAGAGGCAGATTGCTTGTGCTTCGCTACAATGAAAATGTACAGGGTTCACTTGCGGGGCTACGTCAATTAATTTTGAGAGCTTACAGTCTAAAAAGGCTCTCTGCAAGGGAAGCCCTGATAACATTCCTCTGAGAGGAGGGTTGAGGCGAAAACAGATTCTGTGCAATAGTTGCATTTTCGTCACCATCATACATATGCTGGTTGTAAAAAGGGAAGATCACAAATGCTCTTTCGTTAATCAAAAGATGTTGGCACCAAGAAAATGTTACTCTAGAAAAAGTATGCTGAACAATCAGGGGTTTAGAAGTAGTATGTAGCATAGTCTACTTGCAATGACTTAACCACTATCTTCCAATTAAAGATTAGGCACCTGGGTGGGAGCACTCTTGGAAGCAGATAAATGACTACTGGATCCAGGGTGCTGCATTCGACGTTACAAGACTGGGCAAAACAGAAGGAGAACTTCCGCACACAGCGCACAACGTAAAGAGAAATACTCTTCCTCTACGTGGGTAGCAAAGAAGTTTACAGACACATGAAAGGAGATAAGAGAGCGACTATCAGCAGACTAATACAAGACCCTTCTCAAATGCATTCAGAATTTCACAGAATTAGAGCAATACTATCTTTGAAACAGAAGCCTTACAGAAAGGCACATGCTGAAGACTTGGGACGACACATTCATTAACCAGGTAAAGACTGATGATGGTTTTTAACTGGCATGGTTCAAGGTGGCGGTTGGTGTGGGGCACCTCCAGGAGTCTAGTGTGTGACACTCCGGTGAAAGTCCTACTAATTGTTAACATTGGCCTTAAAAACCAATCCAAATCAAAACTGGTGATGCACAACTTGTCTTCCGCTAAAAATACAGAAGAGATGTCTACTGTTGTATCATTGCACCTGGGGTTGTCTGCAATGCCAGTGGACGCAGATGAAGGTAGGGCAGCAAAAATCAATGCATGGTTGCCAAGCCTTTATCAGGCAGACTTATGAGATGAGCACACGCTTAGAGGAGACTGCGTAGAGTATCAGTTTCTAAAATAGGAACAGTTCTTTCTCTGCCACGTGAGGTACAGCACAAGAGATAACACATGAAAGATCTTCTGCTTATCGAAGATGTAGCTATGTAGGCTCAGACGTTACAATATTTATTGCATGACACTGTGCTTGTGGTTCACCCCAGCGTGCCCAATAACTGACAGCAGCAGAGCTCATGACATATTAGAACGCAGAGAGAAAGTTTGTAGAACCTTAAGGTAGCCACAAAACACAATATAGGGCCTTTGAGAACATAGGATCTTTGATCATCAAACCAATGGAAGATGGTTAGAATGAAAATGACGGTGGCAAAACAACTCCAACATCTTTGCAACTACGTCAGAGTTGTTTTTCAAGTGCTCCACTGGCTCCCAATGGCCAAACGGTCGATCTTTAAGGCCCTCTGTACTACTCATAGGACCAGCTACAGGAAAGGCCCAAACATCATTAAAGTACAACTGCAAAATGATCAACCAAGGTGCTAAAGAGACTAAAAAAATTGAAACAAATAGAAATAAATGCTTCAATGAAACAAATTAAAAGCCGGAGGGATTGGTGCAAAGTGCCATGGAAACTGTTTTTTGGAACAGATTGGGAAGGTGAGCTGAAAGGTTGGTGAGCTACTGGATTTTATTAGCTAACAGGGCTCAATTAAGGATGAGATCCCCCTTCACTTAGACAAGTCCGGGGAGGTGTCTTACACCAGCCTATGAAGCTAAGCATGAAAGGGTGGAGGTCTAGGACTGATATTAAGATAGAACGAACTGTGACTAGATAACTGTTCAGCAAATGTGCTAAGAAACTATAGCAATTAATATTGGGGACGGGAAGAGACAGGAGAACCTAACCAGGAACAAAAATCCGTAACACAGGAACTCTTTCTGTTGACGAACAGGGTATTGTCTTTAATGTGGTGCTAGGATATTCAAGGTACATAATCTAAAGACCAGGAAGAACAGAGTGTCTACTGCTCTAGTTTACAAAATACAACAATACAACATTGGTACCATACTACGTAGAAGCTGAACACACAAGAATCTTTCAAACTAGTTAACTATCCAAACAGTTTACACTTTGCCGTTTGAGAATAATCCCTCACATCGCCTTTGTCTCTTTTTACACTTAAATTACAATAAATTGAGAGTTTAAAAATATTATTTGATAGCTAATGAGTGCTGTTGTAGGTTAAAAAGCCGTCCTTAACTGCAGGAATAATTTGCACGCATAATATCACAAAGAAAACCATCCTTCTGTAAGCAATACTGTGAGGGACGCGTGCACTTTCGGGCTTTGCACGCAGTCCTTCGTGCTCGCTCTAGCAAAGAACGAGTTGGAGCCAGTTTGGGACTCTTCTACCGGCTTCCGTTTTTGAGCGCGGCTTCCGTTTTTGAGCGCTGCTTTCGTGCTCTCTAATATAAACCTAACTGGAAGACGGTAATAGTGACATGCAGCTCCTTTCCACTTCTTTGTAGCCTCTGAAATATATATTTTCCTTGCAGTACTGCCACCACGCCTACACGATTTAATTGATTTTCCAATTGCCACCCTGCTCCAGCACACTGCCCTGATCTTAATTTTTGTTCACTGTGTTATTTTGTTAAGCCTGTACGAGCGTCATGGCAACACTTGTCTTCATGATTCAATCTACTTTCCAGCCAAACGCACAAAGAGGGTTTCTGAAAACGCCTCGTGCAAATAGGATGTGAAAGGTAAGGACGGAGTACCCGATGCAAGATAAAGATTTTTAACAGTATTTCCTATTGTTGAGCTGCTGTTGTTCTTCTGCAGATAAGCCTGCCAGGCAAACAGCTAAACTGTCGTGTTCAGAGTTAATGCCATCCGACTGGGCCTTTGGTAAACGGCGGATCTCAGCCACTGTTGGCCGCGCACATGGCGGGTTTCATTACCAGCCTAACCCAGAGGAGCTTCGGAGACCGCATTAACTTCTAGTCCTGACGGGGCTACTGTCTGCTGCCCGCTCGAAGGATACATCTAGCTTATTGTACCCAGCATAGATCATAAATTGCCCCTTCTGCTGCCGACAACAGAACTAGCAGTATTCTCACAAAACTTGGCCGTTTACACGAAGATCGCGCTATGCAAAATGCAGCGCCATCGCTCTGCGTGGAAAATAAACAGATAAAGTAGTCCGGACTCCAGGCTGAAAACATCGAGCCTCGTATGGTTCTGGTACTTTACCGGTGCTGTGTAGGTGGGCTAAACACCGAAAACGGCATGACGGATGCATGCCTTTCACAAATGAAAGCAAGCGGTTTTTAAAAGGCAAGTCCACGAACCAATGTAAGTGACTGACGTGGCATGAGCTTGGTTTCAAGCCCAAAGAGAGATAACAGAATGGACAGAGTACTTTGTGCTCGCCCATAAAAAGGACCATTCAAAGTTTTCGATCTGTCGGCATTTGCAGTTTTTTTTTTTTTTTTTAAAGACGGGCTATTACACACCCACTAATAAGATTTGCACCACCGTTCTAAAAAGAAAGAAATAAAAACATTGGTTCAACAACCACTATAAACAGATTTAGTTTAGATGTGCTTTTCACAGTCAAAGTGAAAAATATCTTAGATTATCACTCAGAAAGGCCCAACATTGTAAACTTTAACAGCAAATGTATTACGCAGAGATCTGGTGCTCCTGCAAGGAAAATGCTGACCTCAGTTTTACCTCCAGCTACATTCACTGCTGAGTGGCCTCGAAGCAGCTTCAACAGGGTTGCATTTAGTTAAGTAGCACAGAATCTTAAGAGGAACAAAAATTAAAGGACTAGGTACCGTGGGTACCCGCCCTGTGACTCACTGACAGGGGCGGGTAGGATTGTTGTAAGCACTAAAGACTCCACTGGATGAAACCAAATGATACAGCTAGGAGACAGAGGACAAACGATAATATATGTGGCTGCATTAAACCATTTCTCTAAAAGGCTTTTCAACCATCTCGCAATGTATTGCAGGATTAAATACAATGGCTGAAAGCGCAAGTAGTCAAATGCAACAACTTTTCAGTTTATTTTAACAATTAAGACAAAAACGGTGCACCCACATTACTGAATTAGGATATAACACATACCTTTATCCAATTGCTTTACATTGCACACAATGCAGCACGAGGGCTGCTTCCAAATACTTGGGGGAGGGTGAGTGGGCACTAGATCAGTGCCACAAGGGCGAAGAATGATCATTGTCACCTGAAGTCACCAGCTGTGTTAGACTACAACAACCAGCTAGAGGTAAGTTTTTAGTTCTGCAATTGATTTTCTCTGAAATGCCTCATGGTATGAGGGAGATAATTTAACATGGAAAAGCAATGAACTTGTAGGGTTGTTCCTCAAAAAGGCTTAAATCTTGCATGCTGGGAGCAAAAACATTCTGGGAGTGTATATAGTGGATAAGTTACGCACAGTTTGGTGAGAGGTAGCGTAGTGTATTTCATAGAAATTGGAGTGCAAGTACTGTGCAACCCACATACTGGAACAGTTTCATATTTTTAATGCGTGACCGCTGATAACAGGGTAAGGCAGTGCATTTTCATGCAGGAACATGTAAGCAAAGCAGACTTACTTGAATCTGACCACGTCTTATTGGTAATCTGCAGATACCCATAAATAGCAAGGAGATATGTGGTCAAAGCATCTCATGACTGATGACTCATGACTGATAGGACAACATGATTTTAGACTCATTAGACCCTGCCCACTGTTAAGGGAGAATGTCAAAGATACAGTCCTTAAAAATAGTCCATGTAGGATAGATCTAGGATGAATCTGCCGTTTTGGAATTAGTAGATGCAGGATTCCAAGGATATGTAGGCAACAGAAGCAATCACTGTGAAATTGTTACCATGAAGGATCAAATTCAGCCTCATGTCCTTGATGATATTCAGATTAATGACTTTATGAAATGTAGTCAGTGGAGCAGGGGCCAATCAAGCAGCAGTGCAGGGCCTTGATGTAGGGCCTCCATCACTGAAGAATTTAAACAGAGCCATTACTGATGCACTGACCTCCGAACATCGGTGGGTCTTCATGCTCTTATTTAACGGAGTCTCTAATGCAATCTCTGACTAGACAGCATACTAAAAACAACTCCGGTACTCATTGCCAAGGATGATCACCAGGGTGATCAAGATGACACTAAAAAGGGGGTCTGTGACAGAGGAGAACTGATCTGGTGATGTTTGCCAGTGGTGAGAGGTAGGCAGGATGCTACTTTAACTTGATGAGTACTGTTAACCTGAAAGGAGGTGAACAATAAAATGAAGATCAGTCAACACCAATGGTATATTCGAACATTAGGATTCCAGTTTTTCAGTGCACACCGTCTAAAGTCAGCAAGAGGCAAAGTATAATAAATCCACTACACTGCCTGTAGTGTGAACAGGAAGGTTACCTCCCTAAAAGTATGTATCTAAAAAATTAGCCTATTGGGAACACTGCCAGCCTGTATGGCAAGACTGAGTATACAACCTCGTGGGCAAGTGCAGCCTCTCTTCCTCAAATGTCACTCTAACAGAAGGGTTCATAAGTAAGTGAGCTTGTGTGGCACTGCAACTGTGACTTGAGAGGAGGGTTAAAGAGATTTTTTTTGTTTGGGGGAGGGGTCGAGGCTTGCTGCCAAGAGAAGATGGGCGCCTTTCTCAGAGCTCCGTGATGGTGGCGGGAGGCGAACCGGCCGGTTCGTTTTTGAAATGTTTTTTTTTTTCAAACCTGAAAATGGGAAAAGGGAACATTTCTAGATCAATATGGTTTCCCCTTGGATGACTTTTGAGGGCTATATAATGCCAGAATTTCACTAAAATAATGGCTTTCGCTTGAGGTTTCAATTGCTGACGCCATTTTGTTTTTCCCTCAAATTTTTTCCTTTTTTCTCTTACTCTTCAGTTTTTCTCAGAGCCTGAGGTGTTTTTTATAGATTAAAATAATTTTTATTCCTAATCTTATTTTTTGCTCTTCTGCTGTATAACGCCTCATTTCAGTTGGAATATTTTAAGCATTCTATTTGACTTACTCTACTAGTTTACCTCATATTTTTTTTTAATTCATATATTGCTTATGGGCAGATCTAGCAATCTTCAACTGACTACAGTAAAGTACAAGGTACTAAAAATATCGAAAATATTGTTTTGTCTAATTAATTTTCCCTCTTGTCAAATATGGGGAGCACAGGAATTAACCATGATGCTACACCTTCAGTGGTTAATAAAGTATCTTCCAAGCATCCAGCTACAATATCCACATCTACTAATAAAAGAGCTAAAAAGGACCCTCCGTCTCCTATTAAAACAGTTGATACAATATTCATAGAGTTACTTCTTGAGGAAATAAGAGCTCTTAAACCTTTTATGGAAGATACAAATAAACTGCACATTTTGGATGACAAATGGACGCATTTGAAGAACAGAGTCTCTTATATGGAACGAAAGGTGGTAGTGCTTGAAGATTCACTAGCATTAATTCAATCTTTGCATGCTTCTTCAAGTTCTAGAAGATATGGAGAATCTGAATCGAAGAAACAATCTTCATATTTATGGTTTGCCACAGGGAACTGAAGGATTAGATTCACCGCCTTTTTTTCAATTGGTCTTACCCCAAATTCTAGATCTGCGTACTTCTCTAGTTTTAAATATACAAAGAGCACATAAACTTGGACATTCTTCTCATATGGCATCAACGTAAAAGAAACCAAGAGGAATAATCCTTTATTTTTTGGAGTACTTAGATCTGCATAAAGTTCTTAGAGCAGCAAAAGCTGAAGGTCAGATTGTGTAGGTTAGGCTCCAATCTCTTCTTTGCACAGAATTATGCTAAGTCGATAGGAGATAAACGCAAGAAATTTCTGGATATGCGTCCGGCACTTAAATCGCTTAATGCCCGTTATGGTCTTTTTCACTCCTGTTTGTTCAAGGTCACTTATAAGAAGAAGCAGCATTACTGCAGACATTTATTGACTCCTGTAGAAGTGAAAAAATGGATACCTCTAAAGTAACAGACTTGACAGATATAATATCCTTAATATCTTTAGATGTGCTTATTCTGTTTACGTAATGTTCAGAATTACTTTTCTAAGGGAATTGATTTTTCCTATTTTCTTCTCATTTTTAGATTTTACTTCATGAAAGTGCCTGTTCTCTGTGGTAGCAATTTGTGTGGCCCAGTCTCTCTTCCCTCTTGTGTCTGCAGTCGTGGAGTGAAGGTTGTCTCATCTTCCTTTTGTGGTTTCACCACCCTCATTTTGTTTTGTCTTATAGGTACGTTTCTATTACTTGTTATGTTTATTTGTTTTCTTATTGTTTCTTCCTATCATATGCTATGTTTCTCTCTCTTCTTCTTCTATTACTTTTCTATTTTTTCTCTTATTCCTTTCTTCTATCCATTTTCTTCTCTTTTTCTTCTGAATATCATTATGCATCTTTCGGTTCAATCTCTCAAAGTATATAGTGGTTTTATATTTCAAGTTTTGTGGTTATATTATTAAGTTTATTTGTTAGATGACAATTTATTTCTTTGAATGTTAAGGGTTTAGGTTCTCCAATAAAACGTAAGAGTTTTAACGCATATTCTAAAATTAAAAGCTGGTATTGCCCTATTACAAGAAACTCATATTTCAGATATTGAAGCAGCTAAACTTAAAAGGTAATGGGTATGTCATGTTTTCTCATCTCCTGGAACTGGGAAAAAAATGGGGCAATTATACTGTATCATAAAGCGTTACATGTTTGTTATATCTCAAGATTTTGATGCTATGGGTAGATGAGTTGTTATTTCATTGTTCATTAACAAAATAACTATGGTTAATGTTTATACCCCTACTCAAAATGATAAATCTTTTTGGAATGACATATTAGCTAAGTTAATGAACCTTTCTGATGAAAATTTGATTTTTGGAGGAGACTGTAATATGATTATGGACCCTTTTATTGATCATAAGTCTAAACCTAGATTTAAACCTTCGGCTGTATTCTCACAATTTACATCTACAATTAAACCAAGAACATTAGAAGATGTTTGGAGATTATGTAATCCTATATTACAGGACTATACCTTTTTCTCCCCTGCACATGCTTCCCAATCTAGGATTGACTATGTACTCGTTTCGCAACATCTTGTACAGCATGTTTTAGGTTTGAAAATTGGCTCTATATTAATCCCAGATCATGCTCCAGTGAGTATGGCTCAATCTTATATCACACAGTCACCTAATAAAAGATGGAGATTTAATAATTCCTTACTTCTTGATACTAATTTTTCAACTTTTTGGTAAGTTTGAAACACAATTCTCTTTGGATAATGATACCCCTTAAATAACTGTTCAAATCATTTGGGACGTCTTCAAGGCAGCTTCTAGGGATTTTATTATTTCCTATTGGGCTAATGAAAAGAAAGTCGCTACTACAAAATTACTTCAATCCATGGATCATATTAGGCAACTAGAAAGTTTATATTACTCGTCCAAATATAGAAGTTGTCTTGCTGCATTATTTCATGCTAAATTTAATTTTAATAACAATTCAACAGATATTGTTAATGCTTACCTTCTTAAATCTAGTGCTAAGTATTATGGTGGACAAAATAAATCGGGAAAGTTACTAGCGAACTATATAAAAATTAAAAAGAAAGAACAAAGATATAATCTATTTATAATACTTCCAATTCTTTATTGCATACAAATGAAGGAATTTTAGATTAATTTGTTAATTTTTTAAACAATTATACACTCCTGAATTTTACCCTTCGCAGTAATTTACTAATCAATATTTGTACTCTATTAATCCGCCTGTACTTGAACTTTTTGAATTCTTTGCTCTTGACAATGATCTCTCTTTTGAGGAAATTCTCAAACCATTAAATCTTATCAAGAAAAGTAAAGCTCCAGGACCGGATGGTTTTACTATAGAAATAGTAACTATCTCTTCTGGAGGCTCTTTTCAAGGTGCTTTACTTTGTCTTATACCAAAAGACGACAAAGATCCAAACTTCTGTAAGAATTATAGACCAATTTCTCTAGTTAATTTAGATTACAAATGTTTGCTAACATTTTAGCTCTACGCCTGGAGTCACTTCTCCCTGGGTTAATTGGTAAGGAGTAATCCGGGTTTATTAAAGGATGTCTACTATTTGATAACACAAGATTGTTTTTTAATATTTTAAGCAAATCTGTTGTTTACAAAGATTCACTCTAAGCAATTGCTTTGGACGCTGAAAAAGCTTTTGTTCAAGTTAATTTGCTTTTTATGTTCTCAACGCTTTCATTGTTTAGTTTTGGCCCTAAATTTATATATTTTATTTCATTATTAAATTCTTCCCCTAAAGCAGCTATTTTTCTAAATGGACTCATAGCTCGCTCTTTTTCACTTTATAGAGGAGTTCGCCAGGGGTGCCCGTCGTCGCCGCTTTTGTTCAATCTTGCTTTGGAACTTTTAAATGAAACTTATGGTTATCAATACGGGGAAAGTCAAGTAAAAGTTTCGGGTTATGCTGATATTTTACTTTTTATATTAAAACTGCAATCTTCACTTCCTGCTTTCTTTTTAGAACTAGAAAAGTTCGCTTCTATTTCGGGGTATAAATTGAATAAAGATAAGTGTGAAATACTCCCTTTAAATACATTTTGTCTTCCTGAAGATTTTAAATCAAACTTTCACAGGAGCAATGATAAACTTAAATACTTGGGCCTTTGGTTTAAGCCTTCTTTTAGCGATACAATTTCCTGTAATTTTTTACAATTATTTTCTACTCCTAATTCTCTCATATCTAAATGGAATCCTTTATATTTATCCTGGTGGGATAGATTAGATTCTCTTAAAATGATGTTACTTCCTGTAATCCTATTTTATTTATTAAACATACCAATAATTATACAGAGTCATTATTTTAAAAAGATGAAGTTAATTTTATCTAAATGTTTATGGAACTATAAAAAGCCCCAAATGTCCCATCAAAAATGAATGAAACCTAAACTGTTTGGAGGACTTCATTTTCCAGATGTTCGTTCATACCATATGGCCTTTTCCCTTAAACAAGCTTCCCTTTTATTCAATGAGGATGATTCTGATATGTTGCCAATATGGGTTGCTGTTAAAAAATCATTTTTTGCTCCCTTTACATTTCAGGGGGTTTTAACTTTAACACATAGACCAGTGTCTATTTCTCTTCCTATTTTGAAAAATTCCTGCAGAATTCTACAGCCATTTTCTACTTCATATAATGGAAGCAAAATGCAGTTCCTGAATTCATCAATTTGGTAAAATAAATACATTAAGTTAAATAATAGAACCATTTACTTGAAAATGTGGCATTTAAAGGGGTTAAGATGGGTACATCAACTATTTGAAAATGGGACATCGCTTTCTTCTGTACAGGTACAACATCTTTTTTCTTTTCCATCCTCTTTTGCTAGAAAATATGATGCTTTAATACAGGCCGTAAATAGTTCATATCAACATTTTCCAACTCAGCAATCATCTACTGTTCAACCTTCTCAAATTAAAAATCTTTTATTACAGTCCTCATCATCTTCCCGTATTTATCAAGTGATTACTGCGCCTTCTGAAGAAAGGTTTAAATCTACAATGTAATTGCAGTGGGAGAAAGATTTGGATACTTCTTTTTCAACTTCTTAATGGAATAGGGTGTGGATTAAAATATAAAAATCCTCATGAGCAGCTAATGCAATTCAAACTTTAATCCTTATATATAATAGACTATTAATAACACCAGCATCTCTGCATAAAAAGGATTCTAGCCTTTCATCTTCTTGTTGGTCCTTATAGGCCGTTCTCAGATTTTAAACATATGTTATTTGAATGTCCTTTCAGATTTCAGTTTTGGGTTAAAGTATGGATTCAAATAAATATTATATTTGATTCACAAATCTCCTTAAGTTTTACCAATATATTTTTAGGTAGCCTTGCAGAGGAATGGTCTCACTATCAAAAATGAAATATCTTAATTTTAGATTTACTAGTAGGCGTTGCTTTTCAACAAATGACAATTTTGGAAGGATGCTTCTAAACTAACCTTTCAAGCTTGGTGGTATGGTGTATGTTATAACCATAGGCTAGACAAGGCTTATGTCTCCCCTCATCCCTTCCTAATAAACGAGAAACGATATGGATACCCGTTACAAATTCTCAATTCTTTGGCATATTCTTCATGTAACCATTTTCCCAGAAATGAGGAGGTCTCTAAACCTCCATGAATTGGTTTTTCCATCTCCATTTAATGTACTTATCCATATTTGTATTATTCACTATACATGCATACAGTACATATATTTCCCTTCCACTATATTTTTGTTAGTTGTATTTCTCAAGAAAATATTTTTCCTGTAATTGAACTGTTATTGTGTTGATTATTTATTTTCTCAATCATATTTATATATTCTGACTACTGTATTGATCAATAAACTTTCTTTTTAAACCTGCAAAAAAGAGATTTTTTGTTATTTTAAAGTGCAATATATACACCAAGCTTTCTTTCTTGTGAAGGTGCTTAAGAACTACAACTACATGATCAGTAAGGAAATATTTGGCGTGATCATGAAAGCCACATTATGGACCAGCTGGTAAGTGGTGCACAGATTTAGTAAGGAGAGCGGCAATAATCTGAAATTACAAAAATGTTTGCTTTTTTTCTTTACAATGTCATTCAAGTGTGACTTGCTTTGAACATACATTCCGACACTAGGCAAGAAAGCTCACAAGTACTCGGATACAAATCTGGAATTAGACATACAACATGGTGGAAGCCAGGGTACCTTCACATGTACACTAATATGCCCGAGGGGTAGCTCACACACCTTGATTAATTTGGTTTCAAGCAGAAGTTGTGAAAGACTGAAACCAAGTAAGCAAGATCTGGAAAACCCACATGACCGCATCAATCAACTGAAGAGACTCATGTGGTTAAGCTTGCTAACTTTACTAAATGTGCCTTCAAAGCCCAGAGGCACAATAAGGGCTACACCTCATCATGCAACTCCACAAAAAGGTTTCTCAGGCACCCATTAGGCCATCTACGTTCCAGTGCTTAGCTTCAAATCAGACAACTGTGCCTGCAGATTATAGTAAAACTGAGAATCAATATTCAGTGTGTAATTTGAACTAAATTATCAACTGATCAACATGAAATGGCTTCAATCCACTTCATCTGAATTAATCTGAAACTTACCACAAGTTCTGTGAACATGGTATCCAGTTCTTCAACTGGGGGCATCGGCAGTGCTGGCTCCATGCTCTGCAAGGCAAACCCACTGTCCTGACGCAGTCTGTAGGTGATTTCTGGGTGGTCATTATTTCGAAAACAACAGAAGATGAAGGAGATCCCACGACTGCTTCTCTTTCTCGGTGCCATGGTTGGATTACTGAATGTTTCCTCTTGCTATTTAACCCTGAGGAAGAGAAAACTGAACCGTTTAGTTATTAGGACTTATAAAAGATAGGCAGAAATATTTTCAAAAGTGGATGTCACTTAAAACAAGCACAGATCTAAATGTTTACATTCTGATCAAGACACAAGCTCATTATTATCTCCTGAGGTAAATTATGCACCATAATAATTCCACCAGCAAAGGAAAAAGGAAAACACAAAACCAGGATAACACAAGAAACACCAAGGGTCAGATGACTACTATTTCTTTCCTAACTTTAACAGCTCATAGTATGTATGTCCATCATAGGATTTATCAGGTGTAAAGTAGAACCCCCTTTAGGGGGGGTTATGTATTTTAATTATATAAATACATATTTTAACACCTAGGAACCTTAAACCTGACTGAAGTATCTCCTAGAGTACTCAGTATCAAGCACAAAGACAGGAGGAGGGAAAAAAGAAAGGTAGGCCTAGATCAATCCGCTGTACATGTCTAAACAGCATTTTCCAAGGTTTGGTTTAGAGTTTTTCTTCCAATAAGGTTTTTACAGAAAATGCAAAAGTAATGCGTAACTATTACCTGCCAAAGTAACTAAAAAAACTAAGGTATTAATAGGAACACATTAAACATGCTTTACATTTCTGCTGAATATTCAACACAACAGAAAGCTCAATAAAAAAAAAAAATGCACATAGCTAATGGAAACACTCAGCAATCAACTTAAAGAAACTTTTGATCGAAGGAAGTCATGATGCTTTGCCCTTTAGATAAAGGCTTCCACTTTATCAGGCTGAGTACCACAGGATAAACCACAAATACCTTTCCATGCTATTCCTGCTTCTCTGTAACGATGAAAGAAATCTACTGAAATCATGCAACTATTTGTGACGAAAGAAGAGGAATGAATTTCATGGCTAATCTCTCATACTTGGATGTGGTCTGGTACAGCTTAAATCACACACATCCAACTAAATGACATATGAAATAATTGGACCTCCGAGGCAATAATGATGCATAACAATCTGAATTTCAGGCTGGCCGCCGCAGTCCTTATATTTTCCCCAACTTAAGAAGTAGCTCAATTTATATGGGGAACATCTATCAGTAATGTCACCTAACTCTCATTATGAAGTGGGGGAAGCCTAGGAAAGGTTGTCCGTGTTTCTACAGGGATTTGCAGTGAAGTGCTCGCACTCCCTCCTGTCCTTCGTTATCTAGGCTTCCCCATCACAGATTGCTGTCAACACAACGCTGGAGCATCATACTAACAGATATCACTGCACAACACCATAATCATCTTGAATGTATAATGAATTAAAACCATTGCAATTTTAAAAACTGGTGCTGTTAGCCAATTGCTTAAACATTTATCAAGAACGTAGGAATTTTCTGGGTTTTTTTATTTATATTTTTATTATTTTTTAATACTGATGCCACGTGACTGGATTAGAGTTAGTTTAAATAGTCTGACACCAATCGCAGGATTTGAGCAGGCCTTTGTCCTGGGTCAGGCTAGGTACGTAATTGTAAGCAGCAACGGTTCTAGTTTATGCAAGTTAGTGTACTGAAAAGAAAAAGAAAAAAAAGGAAACTAAAGCGTTATGGATAAGGAAATATCATCCCAAAATGCATATTACACTCAAAGGCTTGCTCACCTCTCCTGTAAATTCCTTATCATCATGGTTACTAGTTGTTGAGTGCCTAAACTCACCAGCGGCTTAAGAAACGCTTTCACTTAGAAGTGATACCTACCAATGTTTTATTAAATTTTTATTATAATTACATTTGATAGCACTCTTGGCAAGCCTTTTTTCACTTCAAAGCACTTAAGAGCCCCACAATGGGACTGAACTTTCTTTGTATGAAACATTTCTGATGTTTTAATGCAACACCAGTAAGCAGCAGAAGTAACACTCCATCCAAGACCCAAATAAGAAACTATTTATTCACACGTGACATCTTCCCATGAGAAATGTAAAAAGAAGAGGTTCTGCAGCTATCTTGAAAGTGCAGACGGATGGAAGTCGTTGATTAGAAAAATTGAATTTGCAAAATCATTACCACACTACATGAGTTTATTCGAAGCAATCATGGTTGGGTGTTTAATAAGACGGGGTACAAACAACCAAAAGGTTAAACTCAAAAGGTGAGTCCTGCAAAGCCCACTCAGCCACTTACTTTCTGAACATTTAAGAGAAAATGTCAATCCTCACACTTTTAAGTTGCTTGGGAAGGTACACTGGAAAGAGACATTTGCCCATTCCTCCCAAAGTTTTCTCTGCTAGAAAAAAGGGTGTTATCATGACTTTCCTCGGTAACACTCCTATTGCTGATATATGTTCTGCAGCTACTTGGTCTACACCATACACATTCACAAAACACTACTGTGTGGATGTCCTAGCACACCAGCAAGCTAATGTAGGTCTGGCAGTGCTACATACACTTTCAGTCAACTGCAACTCCTACGGGCCAGTCACTGCTTTATGGGGGACTGCTTTACAGTCTATGCAAAGCATGTGCATCCACAGCCACACATGCCATTGAACGGATTATGGTAATTACCCTATAAGCATCTGTTTGTGGCATGTAGTGCTGTAGATTCACATGCACTCTCCTTCCTCCCCGGACACCTGTGGTCGTTACACTTGCATTATACTTGTATAAAGTTGTACATATGTATTTATACATTGCATGGGCATCTTTTTCTCTACACTTTCCTTCCACTCCTTTCTCACCAGCCTGCAGGTAAACAATCATGACAAAGGAGTCAGATGCCCATGCCCAATATCACAGAGAGGAGCCCCCACTCGATCTCGTGACTCGGAACACTTCTTCAAAGAAAAACAACTTGCACCACTACGGACCCAACACTAGATGCCAGTAGTATGCAGAGCATGTGTATCTACAGCCACATATACCAAACGTATACTTACAAATGCATGAGGCGCCTATTTCACTCCCAGAAAAAGGACACACCATAATCATTTGCCATTTGGAGGATTTTTTAAAATTCTACTTGCGTTAGCGCTATTATGCAAATATGAACCATACAATCTATTTGTCTAGTGTGTGGACTTTTTTCTCTACAAGGTGGACTTAGTCCCAATTGCCTCTTCACCACACTACTAATCCACAAGGCACCGATACAGCATATAAGTGACATAATGACTGCTAGGAAGTCTGCTTTCAGTAAATGTTTTAATGTGTGACTGCAATGTTCCTATGAGGTGCCAGAGGGAATGTTCTGCTAACTCTGCCACATAGACCATCTGCCGAAAAAACCTGTTTATGGAAGTCTCTTTTCTCAAAAGTGCTAACAGGGTACAGTGTGTGCAATCCTCTATTGGCAAGAAAACAACCTTTAGTCAAAGACAGCGAAACTGAAATTGACAAGCGGATACAGGGAGTATTTGATTTTCCATTTTTTTTTTTTAAAAGGTATGTGTTGAAAAGGACAAGCTATGCACAAGACTGAATAAGTGGGGAAAGAAAGCACAGAAAACCGAGCTGAATTAATTATAGTAATAATGACTTCTGTCTAGAGGAGAGTGTAAACCTGTTGTTTCTTTGTTCACATTCAGCCATTACTCCCATTTCTTGCTAGATATACTGATGTAGCTATTATCTTATCTATGCAGGCGAAATGCGTTTATTCACAATCACCAATGTACCTGCACACTACGTTAATATATTTAGTTAAGTATTTCATTTACTGCATATATTAATGCTGCTTCAGAGTTCACAATAGAATTATTAAAAATCTTGTATTGTGCACTCTAGAAACTTCCTGGGACAGAAAACACACATCAAAAAGGCCAAGCTAACGGAGAATAAGTATTCCTAAAACACGAGCCCTCCACCCCCGAAAAGGCAGACGAGCAGGCAACAAAGTGTAAAATCAGGGTCAATGCTGTCAAATGTAAAGTCAAGCATTTAGGGCAAAAAAAGCCCAAAGAGCAGTGCAGCAGTTGCAGACACTGACAAGAACAACATACAATCTGTAGGCATCAATGGAGGTCTGAACAAAAACAGTGGGGTTCACAGTGTGGGATGCTCCTCTGAACATGACTGATTAAGCCTCCTCAGAGCATGTTTCAATTCTCGAGGAGATGTGGTGGTTTTGGGAAGGTATTTGGACAAAATATTGAGTCTAAGATATTGGTAGACAAAATATAATGTCAAGAATATCATGAAGGTAGGTTTCCATGGGAAAGCAAAGTTTTACTATACTTACTCAACATTTATATGCTTTGAAGAGAGATATATATATATATATATATATATATATATATATATATATATATACACATACACACACACATATATATATATATATTTGATTTCAAGGTACGCAGATGTGGAGTTAAGAATAGTATATCTATGCTTAACTAGTTGCGCTTACCTTCAATATACTTATCCTCAATGTTGTTGACACTATATTTTGTCCACGATATTCTGTCAGTGATCTGTTGGGTAACTTTACTTTTTACTCAAATCTATACCTCCTTTTAGGGCCATAGATATTGAGGTTAGCATAGTGGTATTGCAGTGCTGGCCTTCACTGGAAGAAGGTTTAGGGGGGCACGCAAGATTCTGGAAAGGAAAATATTTGACATTCTAAACCGCTGGTGGTGGAAAGAGGATGGGGACACCAAACATTTTTTTTGCCTTTCTGGTGGCATTGGGCGAATGCGGCCTAAAGAGGCTGTATACCACTTAGTTACTTGTTCTGACATGCAAAAAATATTTTTCAATTCTAATAATAATTGTGTGCATTTAAAACGGCAGTTCTGTGTTATGTCTATACAAAACCTTTTGATGGATTGGCTGATCAATTGAAGACCTACGAAACACAAATAATCATTGGAGCAATATAATTCCCCCGATATAGAAGTCCAATGTGGCAGGTTTTTTTTGTAAACATCAGTAACTGCTGGGTAGATTGACAGACTGCTATGACTTGTCCTAATCAGAGGCACTCTCCAGTGGCTCAACGCACCATAGCTCAACAATGAGTCACGGGGTAGAATCAGGATGCAAACCAATGGCACTGGCAAAGCAATCACAAGAGAAGGGTCTTTCAAAGAACATGGAACCACCCTGGATCATTTTTATAAGTGTTTGGGATGGAAAGAGCTACATTGCATGATGCAGCCTTCAACACAAAGTTGGCTCCACTTACTTAGAAACATCCAATCTGATTGAGGAATAGCCACCTTCGCCAATGGCTTGTCAGACTGCTTCCAAGGTGGCATGAGATGGAATTGCTCAACCCAAGTTCCCAATATAAAACGGCTGTAAGGCAGGACAGCAGTGGGCTGCACTTGCTCTGATCTCGCAGCGGCCCTGTTTGTCATCATCCTCCTCCTCCTAGGGGATTAGGAAGCCTTCAAGTAGTCACAGTTTGTTGCATATGCAGGTTATGCCAGGAAAAATTCCAGACTCCCTGAACCCTGTTGATTTTGGATGGGATCAGTCAAACCCACACCGGGGTCCCTCAATAATGTCTAGGAATTTTCCTAGGCACCTGCAGGCAGAAAATTGCATCAAGGGGCTTCCCTCTTTGTGGCCTGGAAGGGGAACTCTTGTATTTTTCTTTCTCTGATGGTACTTGCATACCCCAGCAAAAGGTTATCTTGTGGATTTCTTATGTGTACTTATCCTGGGGAATCTCTGGAATACTGTTCACCTGTGGTGGTGCATGTTCATCAAGGTGGGGGAATTGGTGGGGATGGAGAATGAGGAGACTCACAGAGACTCTTCACATGCCCGTGTACCCAAATGTTGGCCAACAGCTCTTTGACTTGCCAAGCAGCCATAAGAGGAACAGATATATTAGCAAAGTTGGGTGTGTCGCACCATTCTCAGCCATGGCACTACTAGCTTTGATTGTACAGTACTTTCAATATTGTCACCCAGTATTAACCTTTAGCTGCTTGCAGACTGTACTAATTTGAGAGTTAGAATGCAGGTGGTATGAGACTCCTTGGGCCTGAAATCGCTGAAACACCTTGATAAGTTAAATACTAGATAAACATTACCGCTAGCTTTTAGGCTAACACCCATGTTTATATCATCTCTGTAAACTTAACACAATCCTCTTCATGGTAGAATATTTAAAGATTTATTAATTAAAGGTTCTTCAAACTCCGACATAAAATGGTAGGATGTGGTGGGTTTAGTGCGGGCTTTAAACAAAAAAAAAAAACATTTTGGTGGTGGTCAAGTCAGCTTAATCGGGGTGGAAGCAAAATTGTTATAAGGTACTGGATGGGGCCAATAAATTGTAAAATGCATATAGTTGACTCCAAACTGACTAGCACTTGCATAATTTCGCTGAATTATCTCACAAGAAAAGAATGATCTCTTTTCAGAAAATTTTTAAAAACAGTAAAATACGCTCAAGAAATACCAGTGGAAATATTCGGATCTGACATGCTATAATATGCGGAGAAGAGTGTCTAACGAATCCACACGTGACAGCACGACACGTGCAAGTATAGCTATGCAATCCACACTGTTCAGTGTACTTTTTCATTTTTGTTCTACACGCGGACACACACACTTCACGAAGTTGCAGGCATAAAATTTAGTCTTAGTTAAGTGTTCTGCTCAGTTCGCACGAGATGCCGTTACTATTCTGTAGCAGTAAGCGTTTCTGAACGTTAACTTTGAACTTCGTTAGAAAAGATTTGAATCTACTGATGTAAACCGCCCCCGCACTGCGCATTTAAACTTTTGTGCTAAAGAAAGGAGTGCAACAATTTGAACTGAATATCGAAACATTCTTGCGATTCTCGTCCCAGAAAGTCCTTTCACTGTTCAAATGAGCTTGTGGGCGAACACAAAGTAACGCCATGCTTTTTAAATATTGTAATAGAATTATGCAGTTCATCACACAGTTACCATTCTGAATATGCTGCACAAAAAGAAACGAACTGTCACATACGAAAAGACAAGTTAATATACCTTAAACAGCTACACTAATGCGCATTGTTCTATGTATACTGCTCCTCAAGTACAATCCTCCAACTATGCAACAGTTTTAAAATGTGTCAATCCCACCAACTCGCTAGTTGAAGGAGCGTGAATATTAAAAGTCAATCAAAGGATAAGACAGGGTGGAGTGGTGCTGTTGCACACCATACAGCGAGTAGGAATAATGGGATTTGTTTTTGAAACTCAGAGTATGTACACTCAGTGAAGCTGGAGTAAAGCCTTGGTGAGTGGAATAAGAATTGCCTTTTTAGAAGTAAAGGCTTCAGGTTTGTGACTAACTTCAATCTGCCTTCAACTTCTAGGTAAGTTCTACATGCTCCTCAAGCAATGCTGCTGCTAGAATATCTCCCGCCTTACGCGAAGTGAAATATTGCTCTCCACCTCCTAGCAATGGAGTCTTATTATGACTTTGAGAGACAATAGGGCACCATCCACCCCCATGCAAATGTTAAATAATTTTGCCAGAACTGGCACTGTTCTGACATCTCCATCGCCCTCATATTTCATTCTTTCTTCTACCAGCCCTCTCCACTCTAGAGAGCAAGCTTGTGCTGCAACATGCTTTCTAGTCCCGGCTAAAAAGCTTGTCCTGCAGTCACTGTTACGGCAAACTGCTTCAGGGCCTTAATGATGCTTGCTCGCTACACTCAATCAAATGCCGATAAGCACAACACAGATTAAGGAGCAGGGAATAGATTCACTTTACTGGACCATCAGGAACATCAATGGCGTGTTATGGTTGACCGGGACACATTGACTGTCTGATCACCAGACTACTTACAATAACGGATACATGTAGACCAACATTGGCTGGGACGTGTGCTATATTCACCACCTAACCAGAATCCGTTGCAATTTTATTTTTCCAGAGAAGAGGTCTTTCACAAACAAGGCTGGAAAGGGAAGTCGCCAGTAAAATTTAACAGTATTAACAACATTTTAGCAACATTATTTTACTCAAACTCTACGGGCATCTACATTCTCTAAACATGTCACTACCCGCTTGTAACACAATAGGTTTGTACTGTAAAATGTAAAACAATGTTAGTGTTCCATCTATACTATCTGTATTAAATCACTTCACCTTGATGGAACACACCAACGATTCAATGGAAAGCATGTCCCACTACAATAAAAAAAAAACTGCTACCAGTGGTTAGACTGCAATAAAATCATCCCCAAAAATTAGTATTTTCCTAAATATTACAGACTAAAAACATGTTAAAACCTACAACATAAAAGCTAACACAGATAGACTCTCCAACCTGGTAATTATATTTTTGAAACAAACTAAACATCTACATATCCATTACAGCCCTGGCCTAAAGCTCACTGGAGGCTCCAGCCAGAAAGAAGAGCTCCTACTGTTGGTGGCATTAGAAAGGAAATCGATAGAGCAAGCGTTGGAAGTGATGCCTAGAAGGGGTGTGGGTGGACTGAAAGTTAATTCCGCAACAGTGAAGCAAATTGATCTGGGAAGGAGGTCTCTCCTACTTAACTGCCAAAAGAAGATCCTAGCAACCTTCTGCTTATCTTGGTTACCTTCACAAGCAGGATGCTGGAAAATGCATTCATAAAGATTTCAATGTAGATTATTACCTCTTAGAGAATAGGGGTTTCTCCCAAGTTATCTGTAACCAGTTTACCTGCAATCAGTTTTTTCAGCATATTTTCCGCTTATGATTTAAGGAGGTATGACAATCTGACAAGAGTAGGATCAGAGAACGCTTAAGTCTAGAAATGTTCTCTCCGACTTCACAGCAGAAATGGCTTTCAATGCATTTGCACATTGCAGAAAACTGGGTTTCATGGGATCAGAATACAGGTGTTAGTGTGTAAGGTCCCCAGCCACATAAAATATATTTCACAAGAAGGATCAGTCTGCATTTCTACAGAACCACTGGTGGGCCAAATGTGGTGAGGAAGCTGAATACCGGAAATTAGGCAAAAGTTGACACAAGACTCCTTGCAAGGGAATGTCCAGTACGCTATAACACCAAAAAATGCCGGAATCCCGAGGCTCACTAGCAGGGCAGTCCGAGTGTGGTTCCAGCATAGCACATATATGAACCAAACTTTCTCCAAGTAATACAAAAGTCCTCAGACTACAAAGTGTGATCAAAAATATATATTTTTATAAAGCGAATACCACTACACAACGCGTTTCAGCCGTAGCCTTGTTCATAGGCCTCGCCTATGAAAGAGCTACTGGCTTCGGCAATGTGTTTTAGCCATGTTGTACACCAGATTGGCTGTTTTTAGCATGGCTAAAAGTTAGTGGTGTAAAGTAGTGTGGCGCAGAGTGGTGTGGTGTAGAGTTTCATGGCAGAGTGCTGAGTGGCACAGTGTTTTATTTTGCAGAGTGGCACGGCGCAGAGTCCCATAGAATGGTACAGAGTGTTGCGGCAAAGAGTGTTGTAGAGTATCATGTCAGAGTGGTACAGAGTGGGTGTGCGCAGAGTGGTTTAGCCTAGAGTAGTGTGACCTAGAGTGGCACAGAGTGTTGCAGTTTAGTGTCGTAAAGTGTTGTGCTGTAGAAAGATGCTGCGTAGAGTGCCATAATGTTGTCTTGTGAAGTGTCAGAGTGGCGTATCAGAGTGGCACAGAGTGGAGTGGAGAGCTGCACAGGGGAGTGTTGTCGTAGGGTAATGGGTTGGCGTAGGGTGATGGGTTGGCGTGAGGAGGCGTAGCAGAGTGGAGTGGCAGAGTAGAGTGACGCAGAGTGGAGTGACGCAGAGTGGCAACGGCCAGTTGCAAAGTTTCGAGCAGTGTTGTGAAGTGGAATGGCATTGAGTGTCGTCAAGTGGAGTGGTGCAGAGTATCATTGAGTGGAGTGTCAGTGTGGAGTCTTGTGGCGTAGAATGGTGTAGTTTGTCACAGTGGAGTGGCCCAGAGTGGAGTAGAGTGTTGTGGAGTATTGTTGCAGAGTGGCATACAGTAAAGGGTAGCAAAGTAGAGTGTTGTGGCATAAAGTGGCGCAGCATAGTGTGTCATGGAGTGGCGTAGCATAAAGCGGAGCAAAGCGTCAGAGTGAAGTGCCGTAGAATGGGATGGAGTGGGGTAGAATGAAGTGGCGTAGAATGAAGTAGATTGGAGTGTCGTGGAGAGGAGTGTTGTGGAGTGGCGTGTCACAGTGGAGTAGAGTGGTGTAGAGTGTTGCAACATAGTGTGGCGTATGAGAAGTGTGGTAGCACACTATCATTACATACACCACATTTTCAAATGAAATAACCATTACATTTGCACAGACATACACTTCTACTGATAAAACTATACAATGCACAAACGATAATATGTGGAAATGCCATTACCTACTGTATTGGTTTGATCGTATTAAATTATTTGTTTCCATCCCACTACAGTATTACATTAAAAAAATGCTTCACTTTTGGTTTTCCTACTTCTCATATATTCTGAAGTATCTGTACAGTTAGACATTTAAATTTTGTTGTGTGCTCGGAAAAAGCATTTCCTTTTGCAGTAAGATTCTGACATAAATCATCTCACTTTGAAGTCAGAGAAAGAAAAGTAAACACCAAGTTCCTTCAGAAGGCAGCACCAGACATTCGACCTCTGTCTTTGAATGCACAGCAATTGAGAAAAGATAAGATTTAAAGGATTTTTTACAGAACAAGAGAAGAAGAATACAGTAAACAGGCTATGCTCTAGGGGAGGGACTAACTTAAGCTGGACACCCTGAAACAAATAAATCAAGCAAATATAAGGCAAGCAACTGAGTTACAAAACCAATGGTATGGAATGAGTGTAACGCATTCCCAGGGAAGCTTGCAAAATGTCCACAAGAAGTCTTTTGCAAACCAGACAGTTGCCTGTCTGGTAGGCTTCGACCTAAAAACAAACAGGAGAAAGTTTCCGTCATTACCTTTACAGAACACTCCAATCATAAAATGCAAACAAGCACTTCACTGGCATCATGCCAAAAAAAAAAAAAAATGTAAACATTAAAGTAGCAAGTGATTTCTGAAAAAGCAACAGACTGACTTCCCATTCTTAAAGAGAGCTTGTTCCAGAGATTGACTCCAAAAATCACAACTAATGTTCTGCCCCACTGTCACATCAAAAGATCCCAAACCAATAAACATGACCTGATCATACACTCAAAGGCTCACCCAAAGAGTCACAATCAAACACAGTTCTCAGGCGGCTGGTTGCTTGCAACCATGAAGCCTTGTTGACTGTGATACCAGACTTATGTAGAACTATTTTACATATCATAAGCCAGTTCAAATTCAACAGTTAATAATAGGTAAGCACCTTCCTAAGAAATATTGTTCAAATTCTAATTGCTACCATTTCAATTCTTCACAGCCGGCTTGCAACATTTTTTCTACATTCTATTACATAACACTGCATTAGTTGAAATGACACCTTAGAAGAGGTCTTGCCAACTTAGCTCCAACTCTTCATGGACATGGTGAAATGCTCAAACATGAGAGCAGCACCAAGTGGTATTTGTTTTCTCACAATGCCATGGAACCATGCTCTCTCCCTGCTTCTGGTGCTTAAATGAGCTGGCCAAAGAAGGAGACTGCTGAACTTAAGTAGTTAATTTAAGATCAAATGGCCAAATTGTTCTCTCCTTCATACACAGACAAGGCTGGTAACCAGTGACTATCAATGCTCAGCTTCATCTGACTGCAGGGGGGCCAACATGGTCAGCCAGTTCAGTCGCCTTCTTGTGGACTTAGCAGAAACACTTTTACAAATCATACAGTGTTCTCCCAAGTGATGACACCTACACAAACCACACATTTCTGGGTGGGCCTGGCTAGAGATAATTTGGAAGCACTTCGTGAAGCCCATTCATTACTAGCAGCATGCAGGGAGCAAGAGCAACACATTTTCAAAATAACAAAATACACTTGACAACAAACAAACAATATTTAATAAATAGTAAATCATCAATCAACTACACCAGCAGACATGGCAAATGGTCAAGGAAGCCTATAGACATGCTCATCAGATTTAATCAGTAGAAACCAGAGTGGTGGTGCTGGATGGCTTGAAAGAGAGGGCTAAGCACACAATGACTTGGAAAAGGGCAGAAGGACATTGGGCTTTAATACCATTTAAACATGTGTCCCTGTGGTCATGACAGTGGATGTGAGTACATCTAGGTAAGTGACTCAATGGCAAACATAGTAGAAGAGCAAAAACGTGTGATTTCCTATTTTGGATTCTGGATTTTGAGCTCTGTTCTTTTGGAAGCAACAATTTCATAATTCTATATGGATGGTAAAAAAAAAAAGTCAAATTAGGGTTTTTCTTGCGTGCTACAATTGTCAATCATAATACTGCACACAGGTATAAAACATATCAGTCTGCTATCATTTGGCTGATGGACAGCGATCACAAAGGAAGCAGTATGGTTTGCAGATGACGTTTGCAACTGAGTACAAATATTCTGTGGAGTTGTGGGATAAGCAAAGCCTCAAGAAGGCACCGCTTTCTCAACAGCTATTTGCTAACTTGTAAAACACAGACGTCAGCCCCGCGTACAGAATGCATACTATCTTATTAAGCGAATGTTTGATGAACACAAAATGGACGGTCAGATCACTCTCTGTAAAAAGTGGTTATCAAAAGTAATTGATAAAATAAAAGAACGAACACGTTTTTGATGAGCCAAACAAATAAAATCATACCAAAGGCAATGTGGTATAAAGGTGCAATAACAATTAAGTTCTTGGGAGAATTGTATCTGATAAACAAAATCGGTTTTCAAACCGCATCTACAGGGAGACACTCAAAATGGAAAACACTTCTGTTCGCGATGGGCGTTGCCATCACTCAGTAATTAAAACGGCAGCATACAAAGGAGCTACAATACATCATGTACAAACATTGCATAAAGAAAATATAACTAGCAGAAGCCCTCGAGTAAAAGCAGTGGGGTGACAATATTTTATATTAGATGACAGCAAATAGTAAGCTCCACGCACAGTCACAACGTAAAAGTGCAACCCTTGAGCCAACAATTTTCGAATTCGAGCAATGCTGAAAGCTGCACATTAAGGTCAAAGTACCATGAATGTGTCATATAAATCAAGTCATAAATGTACAATAAACATTTTGACTCACATCCGCATGCACTGAAAAATTAATTACATGCAAAAATTCAATCTCTATAAAGTCACAACTGCAACATATTGAAATAATATGCAAGCGCAATCAACACCCAAATGCACTCATAAATATATTATACACACATTTTAATTTGTATAAAATCATAGCCTCGAGTTACTGAAATGATATGCATGCCATGCATCTAAATTATAGTTTACAGGGCAGATGCATTTCCTAAATCTAAAAAACAATCACGGCTGGGTAAAACCTATTGGAATAAGGGGAATGTGATATAAATTGAGCTCGCAAAGGCAAAATGACTGCCAGTTCATGTAGTCAGTTAAATGTGGACCAATTAAGAAATAAAACCAACATTTTTGCTCTATCTTCCTAGAGGCAGAAGATGCTGAAGGCCACTGAAGGGTTAATTTACCAAGCAGGAGAAATGAAGGATGGTGAAAACTTAGCACGGGGTAGAGCTTTTAATAACCCCTTCACAACGGCTTCTAAATCAACTGCCTTTTTCAATCAAGCAAGAATGACAAACTCCAAGCTCATATTGACTCGTAGCATCCAGGTAGGGATGGTGGAGCGATTCAGGAGTTTATTTTTTAAATAATATCGAACATGGTACAAAAGCAGGCTGTGCTTTTAATCACCAGATCTGTTGGTACAATGTTCATTGCATGATAATATTTGCAGGGTGATCCTCTTTTTTTGGCATTTAAAAGGCATGGTTCGAAATCAATTGTGCACTGCGACTCCAATGCATACATGCTAAAAAGTGCTGATAAAAAAAAGGAGTAAGATTTCAGATAAAATATGGCAAAGATTTGCACTACTTAAAAATCGTAAATAAACTCCACAAATCTGTTTTTAGATCAATAGAGGTTTCAATTATTCAAACAAATTACCTTGGAATTCCGAGATACGGATATTTAAGAGTTTATGTGTATTCCCTATCTGGCTTGAATTTTCAGCTCGGTTTTTATACAACTTTTTACCGAATTATTAAGGCCCCGGCAAATTCACAGTTGTAAACTCAATTTTCTGAACACTCCTGACATAATACCGAATTCATGGGTCATAGCTGCACAAACAGGAAATATTTTCTCAACTTTCTGCAAAGCCTGCTCAACGACTTCAAACCTTGTGATTGAGATTTGTAAAACAACACTTGCTGGATATGAATCGGTCCAGTGTCGAGGGGCCAGAGTGAAGAAAGCCACTACTGTATATTTTGCAAATGCATTAAGAGAAGCCACTTTGTGCGATTGTCTGCGCAAGAAGATCTTGTGGTTTCTTGGCTTTTCTTTATGGCTGCACGCATTGTTCTCAAAGAGAATTCACTGTTTGAAAGTAAAATATTTCAGTTATCACAGAATCAAGTCCTTTCCCAAGCTTTTCTTGGCACGAGACAAACTGATGACCCCTTCCTGGATGCCAAAGATATGAATCTTCCTGAACACCTTATTCAAAGATAACTTGGCTAAACATTGCTTTGGTGAATGTTTTCCCCACAGCCACTCTTACAGATCACCAGTTATAGTAGTGCTGCCAAAGACTTCACCATGACCCTATGCCAACCATGCCCGGGATCAGCGTCAGATTTCACCCAGAATCCCACCACTTCTTACGGCACAGGAACACAGACAAACCCACAAACCTGCACAAGAACATAAAAGTTTCAACCACAATCTCGTAACACACTTTGTAAATCTAAGAATATTCCAACAGTGACTGTTGCTGAGCAGGACTCCCACATATTACATTTGTTGGTTGCTTTACATACTTGTGCCTACCTTGTGAACACTGAATGTGCAAATACAAAAGAATAAGTGAATATAACACGGTCATTCATTTATGAATGCCACCTGAAAAAAAGGAAAAACATTACTGTTTAAAACTGTTTGTGTAACTAGAGACGGTAGTTCGTAGGTTTAATTGCTGGCATTGCTCAGACTTCATACTTTCGAACCACTGCCACCTATCGTGTCAAACCATGAAGAAAATGCAGCTGTAGAACTATATAGTCATTAGAAAAGAAGCAAGTTGCTCATTTCAGCACACCCAGAATCAAACCACATCCGCCTCTGTCCTCCAGATCCGCGGACCTTATCTTGCATATCTGGCTGATAGGTCTTGACATCACGTCTTCCTATTCCTTCTCGGTGTGTTCCTCAATCCACAGATATGCAGGTCTGCGCTCCTTCCACTTGGCCTCCTCTTCAACTCCAAATCTTACCTCAAGCTCCCCTTTCTGCAATTTCACTACCGTATTCCCGGTGACTGTGGGGCAGGGGCATTCTATCTGACCATCAAGATTAATTGTTCACACTGCTTTGGTTGCTCACGACCGGTCTTTTCTTCTCTACTCCCATCACTTGTGCCAGGCATCTGACAAAAGAGAGCAAGGAGGAGCCGCTCACACAGAACTACTTAACTGTTCTTTTTATTTACAAGCTTCAGCAAAACAAATTACGAATTCCAGCTAAATATATTCCCTATTAAATGCAAAGCAGTTGAAGGCAAAAGCAAAGGAGGAGACAGCTCAAGGAATAAGGAGGGAATAGAAGAACATTCAGGGGGTCTTATGCGCCACTGAACGTCAGGACCTGCCTTTAAGTGTCACTCTCGTGTAAGAGCCATTACTGTAATGAATAGTTTCAAACGTTTAGGAACTGCATAAACTTATCAAAAGGTTTCAGATTTTTTGTAAACATAATACAACACTCCTAAACTGCTACGCTATTTTCGATCTCTGAACAAAGCAACAGGGACATTTTCCATCAACCACTTCATGTTTCACCTTGTATACAACTCACGCTAAAATCATCTTTGGAAAGCTGCAGCATTTCTGCGTGTGAAGCTGGTCAATAAATCTAGGTTCTGACTCTGAGGCGATTTATGTCCCCAATCTACAGCCGAGACACAATAACTTTATTTAATGGATTCACAATTAAAGATGCAATTAGCATACACATCTGCTAGCACCTTCACGTCTACCCTCGATGCCAGCCTTTATTTAACCTTTTATGTTCTGTTGACCCCCACTTAATCATTACTGAAACCGGGGGACCCGCATTAAATGATTATTTAATGCTCTCTGACTGCTCCTAGCATTCTAAAGATACTAACTTTATTTTTGCCTCTAAATTTCAAATTACTTCACATTTACAGAAAGTTTAAACATTATCACTTGTACATTTTGCTTCTTCATTATTATACACTCTGGGCCTCATTATGGCTTCGGCGGAGGGGATTACTCCATCCCAAATGTGACGGATATCCCGTCCGCCGAATTACGAGTCCATTATATCCTATGGAACTCGTAACATCTGTTAATATTATTTACTTTTCTAAGCAGTCACGGACCCCCTGAGTAGGATTCGCGGACACCCAGGTGTCCCCGGACCACAGGTTAAGAACCACTACTCTATACCCAACAACTGCCTCGCTCCAAGAGCTCCTGCTGCACATTTCACCAGTGACCTGAATTAAAATAACATTTCTATGTAGTCCCAGACCAGTTATTGTGGACAGCCTCCTGAGGAATCTGAGCGGCTGGACCCATTTGAACACTAGAATACAAATGCTAATTAAGATCAGGGCAAAATGCTGTTCGCGTATTTCCTACTGAATAAAAAATAGCATCTCTGTCACACGCAATCCTTTACAACGCATTCATTGCCAGGAACAACATGTTCATGGACACTTTTAAAATGCAGTTAGGTGGATGGTATCAAAATGAGTCTCAAAGCCCAAGCAGATGTCATTAAATAAACACCTATGCTGGGTGACTATTTTAGTTAAGGATTGGGCAAAGCTGACAGGGTTTGTTTTTGTTTTACATAGTAAATGGTCCCTTTTGGAAGACTGCTTACCACCCAGGCAGGATTTAGAAGAATTCATTGTGATGCCCATTTCATAATGGCTTTACTGTAAGGGATATGATAATGTTGCATGTTCAATTGAAGATGTTTGCAACATCACATCCCTGAATGAATTTTGACCTTTGTTTGATTTCTTAACCACAGTTTTCAGAACATTCAGGCCCATACGTTGCTGGAATTAGGTCATCCCTGCAAAACGGATCTTTAGCTGTATGAATAATGTTCCTTCTGGCATGCATATTTCATGAAACAAAAACGCAAAGCATGTCACAAATTTGGATTTGCAAGATAGCGCTGGAAGTAATGTTTAAGATATTTTTTGTTTGCACTAAGACAGGGAAAGGATGACCTAATCAGCCTGTTATTCCGAAGTTTTGCCTGAAGGTACACCCCCCCCCCCCATACACAGTTCATCTGAATCTCACGAAGGATGGTCTCAAATTACGAAGAACGAAAAGGCATTTCCCCACTTCAGGTTACACCTTGCAACCCAGCTGAGCGCTCGTGTCCCATGGACATTCATGAGCAAATCATAAATCATAAATTATAAGAGGCACGTGGGTGATACAAAAAAAAAAGCAGACACAGGCCTTACTATATCTCCGCCTGGCTTCTCGGACTGGTGTGTCAGTCCAAAACTGCAAAAGAAATAATGTGGAAAAAATGTGTGGGAGTGGACTGACTGGAACCCAGGAAACCAGTCGGGGCCTGCAATCACATCTCCAAGGCAATCTTATAAAAATGCTGTCTAAACGCTTTTCAGATGATCAACACAAAGAAAGCAGTCAATCATACCGGTGTGCATTATAAGCATGCCAGTGTTCTACTACCCAATCACAAAACCATTATCTTGCCTGATAACTAAGAACAGGGAGGTTTCATCTCAACGACCCAGGTGCATTACAATTTTTTCTTTCATGTGGGCAAGTTCCAAATCAAGGCATCGTAAGTTATTTTTGTAAATTTTACCATAGCTAAATGTGTGTCTCTCCACCCTCCCAAACAACTACTGTAATGTCAGTTAGGATTTGTGGTTTCCTACTGTTGCATTTTTTAAAAGGACAGAGACATAGACATAAAACTTTTTCATCAAAGTATGAAAGTTCAGAACTTGATTTGGCCTCCAGCTAACAGCAGGCACAAGGCCAGACTCAGCTCGTTTCTAATCCAGAATTTAAAGCCCGAGTCCAGTTTTTTAAAGCTCTGTAGAAGGGGCATCTTGAGTTCGTAACAACAACCATGGTTGGGGCAAGCTTCTTTAAGTTGGTGTGTAAAAAGACTCCTGCTGGGATAGCAGTTGGGTAAACGGGCGAGCATACGGGGAGCAGGCCTCTGGCTAGTTTCCTTTTAATGACAGGATTGTCAATATATTCTGGAGTTAAGCTGGCCTTGTCCAGTGGTAAATGTTGAACATAGAAGGACCTCTGTAAGTGCTGTTAGCTAAGCACACCCAAGATGCCAAAAGAGACTTGGCATGTGTGCACTACGCATGGCAAACTTGAAAAATTGTAGAATTTTTATTTTAGCACTAGGGGAAAATTATCAGGACTCTTTGGAAAAGTAGAGGGGGACCAAGGCAGACGAAACAGACCCCAAAACAGGCCACTGGCTATCAAAATCAAATCAAATCATTAACATTTATAAAGCGCGCTACTCACCCGTGCGGGTCTCAAGGCGCTAGGGGAAAGGGGGGGGGTTACTGCTGCTCGAAAAGCCAGGTTTTTAGGAGTCTCCGGAATGCGGAGTGGTCCTGAGGCTGGTGGGGAGGGAGTTCCAGGTCTTGGCTGCCAGGAAGGAGAAAGACCTCCCACCCGCCGTGGAGCGGCGGATGCGAGGGACAGCAGCGAGCGCGAGGCCAGAGGAACGGAGGAGGCGGGTGGGGACGTAGAAGCTGAGGCGTCGGTTGAGGTATTCCGGTCCCTTGTTGTGGAGGGATTTGTGTGCGTGGGTGAGAAGTCGAAAGGTGATCCTTTTGCTGACTGGGAGCCAATGCAGGTGTTTCAGGTGTGCGGAGATGTGGCTGTTGCGGGGTACGTCGAGGATGAGGCGGGCCGAGGCGTTTTGAATGCGTTGCAGGCGATTTTGGAGTTTGGTGGTGGTCCCAGCGTAGAGGGTGTTGCCGTAGTCCAGGCGGCTCGTGACGAGGGAGTGGGTCACGGTTTTTCTAGTGTCGGCGGGGATCCAGCGGAAGATCCTGCGGAGCATGCGGAGGGTGAGGAAGCAGGCGGAGGACACGGCGTTGACTTTCTTGGTCATGGTGAGAAGGGGGTCCAAGATGAAGCCGAGGTTGCGGGCGTGGTCTGTGGGGGTCGGTGCGGTGCCGAGGGCCACCAGGAGTCGTCCCAGGCGGACGGGGTGTTGCCGAGGATGAGGACTTCCGTTTTGTCAGAGTTCAGCTTTAGGCGGCTGAGCCTCATCCAATCTGCGATGTCCTTCATACCCTCTTGTAGGTTGGTCTTGGCGCTGGCGGGGTCCTTGGTGAGGGAGAGTATAAGTTGGGTGTCGTCGGCGTAGGAGGTGATGATGATGTCGTGCTTGCGTACGATGCTGGCGAGGGGGCTCATGTAGACATTGAAGAGTGTCGGGCTGAGCGATGAGCCTTGAGGTACGCCACAGATGATCTAGGTGGGGTCTGAGCGAAACGGTGGGAGGTAAACTCTTTGGGAACGGTTTGAGAGGAAGGAGGCGATCCAGTCCAGGGCCTGGCCTTGGATACCGGTGGAGCGGAGGCGGGTGATTAGGGTGCGGTGACAGACGGTGTCAAAGGCCGCCGAGAGGTCGAGGAGGATGAGGGCGACTGTTTCACTGTTGTCCATCAGGGTTCTGATGTCGTCTGTGACTGAGATGAGGGCGGTTTCCGTGCTGTGGTTGGATCGGAATCCAGTTTGTGAAGGGTCGAGCAGGTTGTTGTTTTCCAGGAAGGTGGTCAGCTGTTTGTTGACGGTCTTCTCTATTACCTTGGCTGGGAAAGGCAGGAGAGAGATGGGGCGGAAGTTTTTCAGGTCGCTCGGGTCAGCCGTAGGTTTCTTTAGGAGGGCGTTGACTTCGGCGTGTTTTCAGCATTCGGGGAAGGTAGCAGAAGAAAAAGAAGAGTTGATGACGGCCTGGAGGTGCGGGGCGATGATGTCGTCGGCTTTATTAAAGATGAAGTGAGGGCAGGGGTCCGAAGGGGCGCCGGAGTGGATAGAGTTCATGATGGATTTGGTTTCTTCAGTGTTGATGTGGGTCCAGTGGTTGAGGGTGAAGGCCGGGGGTGCGGGTTCAGTGATGTTAGGTTGGGTCTGGTGTCCGAAGCTGTCGTGGAGGTCGCTGATCTTGCGGTGGAAGAAGGTGGCGAGGGATTCGCACAAATCCTGTGAGGGCGTGACGGCGTTTGCGTTGGGGTTGGAGAACTCCTTCACGATGCTGAAAAGTTCTCTGCTGTTGTGGCTGTTTTTGTCCAGTCGGTCGGTGAAAAAGTTATTTTTGGCAGCGCGGATCAGGTGGTGGTGTTCGCGGGTAGCGTTCTTGAGGGCGGTCATGTTGTCAGCGGTGTGGTCCTTGCGCCAGGCCTTCTCGAGGGTGCGACAAGTTTTCTTTGATTCTTTGAGGGTGTCAGAGAACCAGAGAGGTTTTTTGGTGTTGGTCTGTCGATGCGTGCGTTTGAGGGGAGCAAGGTTGTCTGCGCAGTTGGAGATCTAGTTTGTGAGGCTGAGGGTTGCGTCGTTGGGGTCGGTGGTGAGGGTGGGTTGGTTGGCGGCGAGTGCGGAGAGGAGTTGCTCTTCGGGGATCTTGTTCCACTGTCGACGAGGGATGGGTTGAGTGCGGAGGTGGCGGGTCTCGCGTCGGAATGTGAAGTAGACACAGCTGTGGTCGGTCCAGTGTAGAGCGGAGGTGTGGCTGAATAAGATGTGTTTGCTGGCGGAGAAGATAGGATCGAGCATGTGTCCGGCGATGTGGGTGGCGGTGTTCACCAGTTGCTTGAGGCCGAGGTTGGCGAGGATGTCGAGCAGGGCGGTGGTGTTGGGGTCGTTGTTCTGTTCCAGATGGAAGTTGAGGTCGCCTAGGAGGATGTAGTCCGGCGAGGGCGTGCGGGGAGATGAAGTCGGCGATGGTGTCGCTGAAAGGGGCGCGCGGTCCGGGGGGACGGTAGACGAGGGATCCTCTGAGGGTGGTCCTGGGGTCGGTGCGAATTTGAAAATGCAGATGTTCAGCGGCGAGAGGGGTGTCTTCGGTGGAGGTGGTGACGCTGATGGAGTCTTTGAAGACGATGGCAATGCCTCCTCCTACTTGGTTGGTGCGGTCTTTTCTGGAGATCTTGTAGCCTTCGGGGATGGCAGTGGCGATGTCTGGAGCTGATGAGGCGTTCATCCAGGTTTCCGTGATGAAGGCGACGTCCGGAGCTGTGGAGTCCAGGAGGTCCCAGAATTCAACGCCATTCTTGTGGACAGAGCGAGCGTTGACCAGGATGCACTTGAGGTGGTTGATGGCGCGTGGGCTGTTGGTTGTGGTAGTTGCGTGGTGGAAGATGCGTTTGCAGGAGTTACATGCGAAGGGTCCATGGGTGCGCGCTTGGAAGCAGGTATTGGAGCGCCCGGGGTTGAGAGCGTGGAGGGTGGTGGGGTCGTAGCGGGTCAGCGGGGTAGGGGAGGGCTGGGGACCAGGGGTCGTGGCGCTGGGCGCGGGCCAGGCGCAGATGGGTGCAGACGGGCTTGCCTCTGGCGTGCCCGCTGCGCAGTCGCGCAGCGGCCGCCATAAGAGGGAGGAGGGGGGGGAGGGCTCAGCTGGGGCGAATGGGAGCTGGGGGGCGGGGTCGTTCAGGAGGTTGCGGCGGGAAAGCGCGAGGGAGGGGGGACAGGTAGAGTGAGAAGAGCTGGGGAAGGGGGGTTTAAGGGTGGAGGGGGGGGTGAGTGTTAGAGTTTTAGGAGAATAGGGAGATAGATAGGAGTAGGGTTGAAAAGATAGGGGAGGGGGGGTGGTAGAGGTGGGTGAGAGGTAGAGTGAGAGGATAGGGAGATAGGTAACAGAGGGGGTGTCGGGACGGAGGAGAGATAGGGAAATAGATAGGTGGAGAGATAGAAAAATAGGTAGATAGGAGGAGGGGGTGAGTGAGGGAGTTAGGTGGAGAGATAGGTAGAGGAGTGAGGGAGGCAGGTAGCGAAAGGGTAGATGTGGGTGATAGTGAGAGATAGGTGGAGAGATAGAGGGGGTGAGGCAGGAGCAGGAGGGCAGAGACAGGGGCGGGCAGAGACAGGAGTCGGAGAGGACCGAAGAACAGAAGAAGCGAAGAACACAGAAGAACAGAAGCGAAGAACACAGAAGACCGGAAGAACACAGAAGAACAGAAGCGAAGAACACAGAAGACCGGAAGAACACAGAAGAACAGAAGAGAAGAACACAGAGGACCGGAAGAACACAGAAGAACCGAAGAACAGAGAAGAACAGAAGAGAAGAACACAGAAGAACAGAAGAACACAGAAGGGGACGAAGAAGCAGAAGAGCAGACGAACAGAAGATCAACAAAGAAGATACAGAAGACGAAGAGCAGAAGGCAGAAGACCACAGAGCAAGATGAGGAAGAAGAGAGGCGACAGGAGAGGCTGAGGAGCACACAGAAGAAGAGAGAAGACGGGGAGAAGAAGAGTGCAGAAGAAGATTCCAGAGGAGGAGCGAGGAGGAAGAGACAGAGAGGAGGAAAAGAAGCAGGAGCAGGAGAGAGGGTGAGTAGCGCGGGGCAGGGCGAGGGGCTGGGAGGTACTTACTGTGAGGTGGGTCTCAGGAACTCAGGAACCTGGAGGAGCTGAAGCGGCAGGGGGAGCGACCTACCCTTGGGTCAAGGGTCGCTACCACGGTCGCGCAGCGGCCGCCATAAGAGGGAGGAGGGGTCAGCTGGGGGCGAATGGGAGCTGGGGGGCGGGGGCGTGCAGGAGGTTGCGGCAGGAAAGCGCAAGGGAGGGGGGACAGGTAGAGTGAGAAGAGCTGGGGGAGGGGGGTTTAAGGGTGGAGGGGGGTGAGTGTTAGAGTTTTAGGAGAATAGGGAGATAGATAGGAGTAGGGTTGAAAAGACAGGGGAGGGGGGGGTGGTAGAGGTGGGGGAGGGTGAAAGGTAGAGTGAGAGGATAGGGAGATAGGTAACAGAGGGGGTGTCGGGACGGGGGGAGAGATAGGGAAATAGATAGATGGAGCGATAGGTGGAGAGATAGAAAAATAGGTAGATAGGAGGAGGGGGTGAGTGAGGGAGTTAGGTGGAGAGATAGGTAGAGGAGTGAGGGAGGCAGGTAGCGAAAGGGTAGACGTGGGTGATAGTGAGAGATAGGTGGAGAGATAGAGGGGGGTGAGGCAGGAGGGCAGAGACAGGGGCGGGAAGAGACAGGAGTCGAAGAGGACCGAAGAACAGAAGAAGCCAAGGACACAGAAGACCGGAAGAACACAGAAGAACAGAAGAGAAGAACACAGAGGACCGGAAGAACACAGAAGAACCGAAGAACACAGAAGAACAGAAGAGAAGAACACAGAAGAACAGAAGAACAGAAGAACACAGAGGAAGATGCAGGGGACGAAGAAGCGGAAGAGCAGACGAACAGAAGATCAACAAAGAAGATACAGAAGACGAAGAGCAGAAGGCAGAAGACCAGAGAGCAAGATGAGGAAGAAGAGAGGCGACAGGAGAGGCTGAGGAGCACACAGAAGAAGAGAGAAGACGGGGAGAAGAAGAGTGCAGAAGAAGATTGCAGAGGAGGAGCGAGGAGGAAGAGACAGAGAGGAGGAAAAGAAGCGAGCGCGGGGCAGGGCGAGGGGCTGGGAGGTACTTACTGTGAGGTGGGTCTCAGGAACTCAGGAACCTGGAGGAGCTGCAGCGGCAGGGGGAGCGACCTACCCTTGGGTCAAGGGTCGCTACCACTTTCGCGCAGCAGCCGCCATAAGAGGCGCATCTCTTAACTTGCCCCTTCCCACCTCAGATTTTTATGCAATCCATTGCGAAAGTTGATAAATGTGTTTCCACTGTTCCCCTTTTTCTAGTGGACAAAATAGAAATGCCATCTCTGCAATTATTTGAATAAAGGCTCATTAACACCAATAGGTCAGCCTAAATGCTACAGTGCAAATCAGCTGTTTGCCATATTATTCTCTTCTAGTGCATAAAAAGTGAATAGCCACCATGCGCTTTTTCATCAAAATAATTCAACAAATTTACCACAATGGACCCATAACAATTTCTCAGGTCAGATTTGATAAGAATAAAACGTACTCACTGTGCTCTTAGCCAATTATGTGTGGCAAAAAACTGGGCGTTGAAGAGAACTCTAAAAGGGGTGTTGCATGAGGAGGGCAATTAAGAACCCTTTACCAGAGGCGTGGCCTATATACCCATGCCATGCATATGTAACACACATAAAATAGAATCCTCTGCCAAATTCATAAACTGAGTCTTGTCAACAAAGACTAACTGTAATCAGAATACAAAGCGATAATTAACAGTTTATTACAGCATCATTAAAACACAGTAAAATCGAATGTGAATCAGGCTGCTTACATTTCTGTTCAATCTACTAAGCTTTCATGAAAGGATTCCAGGTGTCAAAATGACCGCCTAGTACGCTACTGTTCCTGGTTTGAGGAAAAAAAATAATGCAGTACCTGGTATCAACAACCATCGCTGCTTGTACCTTAGAATTGCAAAAATATGTAAAATGATAAAACTGACAACACAATAAAGAGCTGTTTAAAATTAATTCCAAAGACTTCTGCTGTTACAAAGTACTACTAGGTCACAGTGCGCGGGCCGATAAAGGCACGCGCTCTGCGTTCATGAGGCACATGCTTGCGCACCGGGCCCAGGCCAGCAACCTAGGAATATGTGGGCCCAGGCATTTACAACAGGTGGTCAAAGCCGACAAGATCTTGGCGACATCGGAAGGATAATGAAGCATAAATGATGTTCCCCAAAACCTTTTAGACTTAGAGACCCTTACACCCTCCACAGGCATTCCCTGCTTGCCCGTGATACACCGAAGACCCCCTTGCAGCTACCCAGCTCCAGTCTAAAGGGAACTTCCTAATCAGGCAAAAGAAGGGAAAACTAGAAGTACAAACCACGAACGCCACTGCGTTACTTCGTCCACCTATCAGAAAGGGGCCTTGTGGTATGACTGCACTGCAGTTCGGAGAGTCACACAGCAAGGTTCTTTTTTTTTTTTTTTTTAAACTTATGCCAGTGAAGGACAGAAATAGAGCGCCTAGGAGAGAGCCACTTTAATATAAGGCACATCATGTACTGGTGCAATACCGCAACTTTATGGATGTGCGATAGCTGCCATGAAGTGCCTGGAAAATGAGACAAGTTCTGGAGAATAAATTAAGAGCTTCTGGAGTGTCTGTGCTTGACTTCTTCCCACCATCAGTTGGGGAAGACACAGTAGCGCTACCTCTACATTTTCTGGTGAACGTGGCTCAAAGACAATACAATACAATACAGTTGGATATCCACAGAGCGTCATATTTACACAAGAAGTAAGCATCAGAGGGACCCTGTCATTGTCATTATGAACAAAGTTGTCCCATTTGAGGGGAACATACAACTCAAAATGCAGCTACAGGGAGGGACTTAACCTATCAGGATAGTAAGTTCCATATTTTTCCAGCTCTGAGCTGGACAACTTAAAGAAGGCATCAACAACTGCAATCCATTCAGAAAAAACACTGGATGCACTTAGGTGAAAATTAATGTGGCACTTATATCTTTCATGAGAAGTGGCCAATCTTAGCAGAACTGTGGGGGCTGTTCTACCAGACTTTCAGCTTCAGTGCATTCTGGCCCATGTGATATCTAAACTTGCTGCTTGCTGTAGGGGTGGCAAGTTTGTTATTGTTTCCTCACCCCTTGAGAAAGAACCCCTCAAGTATTGATATGTTCTGCATTGTCCCAAGGATCCCCCTCAACTGACTCACTCACAAAAGAGATATGTAACCTCAAAAGATGAAATAGGCATTACAGATATTGTCAATATTTGATGCTGCTGGCCCATATGCAAAGCCAGGCATCACACAGGTTAAGAGACTGGTACACCAAAGATGTGCAATTACTGCTGTGTCACCATGGGTCCCAATCAGGAAAACCTAATTTTGCAGCCCTTCCATGAGAACATAAAAGGGAACCCCAAAGCCATACAATTTATCCTTCACCTTTCCTTAGAATTCCACGACCAGTGGCCATTGACAGAAAGAAAGAACAAACTTTTGTTACCACAACCCCTCTAAAAGGTAGCAATGACAGTGATTTCAATCCAGACCAGCTGCTTTTGTATCTAGTTTATTCTATTGCAATATCTTGAGCTGCATGAACGAGAAACTCAAATCTCACGGCCGCCTCCCTGGGGTACATTCTGCGCTACATATCTATGTGTGTATGTGTATGTATGTAGATATATATATATATCTCTTGACAGAAGCATGTTCTGGGCAAAGATGATGGCATTCAATGTTGGCAGAATGGGAAACAATCATATTCTGCTTCTTGCTGTTATTCTTATGTTTACGCTAGGTTCCAGTCCAGCCCAGCCCAATAAATCACCCAGACTGTGTCTTGGTGCACCATGCCATCAACTAGATACATGGAGCGGCAGCCCCATATATATTGACCATGTACAGTATCCAGCAGCATTCTGCAGGGAAAACAGAGGTCTGGAAATTCTTCCAGGCCAGTGTACTCAAGCTCTATGTGCTTACTTTAAGGACAATGAGTAACTCATTCAGTCAAGTATCATGGTTGGCAGGTGGTGCCAGAAGTCAAAGCCAGACATTAGAAAAGTTCTCAATGGAAAACATATATACCCTGAGTGCCACTTCATGAGTGGGGAAGGGATAAATTAAGATACAATTTTTTTTTTTGTGGCGATCGCCACTGGATAGTTATAGTTAGGTCAGCGTTTCCATAGGAAATGTTTTTTTTTTGTGTGGCTAATAACTTTGGCATTGTTGGATGAATCGTCACAAAACTTTCCAAAATTGTGCTATTTTTGTCTAGTGTGTGCATGGCAAGTTTCTGGGTGGTCTGTCAAGCAGAGAGTGTGAAAAAGGGGTTGTCCCAAACGCAATATCCCGATGCACTTTATATAGATTTCTTTAAGAAGCCCGATTGCATACTGCTGAACGGAATTACACCAAATTTAGCAATAAGCAAGCTCTTGATCCTCAGATTGTGCTTTTGGTGTAAATCGGTTCTGAAGTTTTTGAGAACTTAAGGTTTGAAAATATTTGCATATCTGGATGGCTGGGTCCTCAAGAGGCAATTAAAAAATAGAGTGTTCTGACTGGCCCAGGGAGCTAACCTCCCCCCTGTGGGAGTCAGGGTTCCGATTGGCTGCAAGCAACATGAGAAATATGCTGTTGGAAGTATACATACATACATACCCTCCCCCCCCCCCCCCAAAAGAAAAAAATAAATAAAATATATATTTTATATATATATATATATATATATATATATATATATATATATATATGAAACTTTTGCGCGGGATTGAGGCAAAAGAAAAACATATATATAAGTCCTTTAAAAGTTGCGCTTTTTCGTCCACAACCAGGCACGGCAGACCAAGGCGGGGTTGCAAACCCTGTAAATACGCTCGCCGCTCCTTTTAACCAAAAGGAAAAACGCCTCGGTTACAGGTACCTTCAAATCAGATTTATTTTACATGGCAAAAGAAAAAGAAAAACATCCACCCAACGCATTTTGGGAATCGTTGTTCCCTTGTCCACGGGAATTACTTTGTCCATACTTTCATTTCTATTTATTTACACACATAAAGAGCAGAATAACTATCAATAAGGATGAATAAGGATCAAATAAGGATGATTCAATGAGATTTATGACAACATTTCATAAGACAGGAGAAATAAAGAGGATTTTTACAAAGTGCTGGCCTGTGTTAAACACAGATGAGAAGACAGCTGTGATATTAGACAAGTGTCCTAAATTTACCTTTAGAAGAAGTAGATCATTGAAATACACATTGAGTCACTATTTAGTACCAAAAATTGAAAGGAACAAACCTATTCATGTTTTTTTCATTTGTGGGAAATGTAAAGCCTGCAAATATAGTGAAAATTGTAAAGAAATTGAATTTCCATGAGTATCAAGACCCTTCAACATTAGGAAACATGTGACATGCAATTCGGATTACTGTATATATGCTTTGAAATGTCTCTGCAATAAGTTTTATATAGGAAGTACCATGTGTCAGTGAAAATATTAACGTTTGAACTCAAGAAACCACAGAAATTCACCAGTTATAAAGTATACCTATAACTTAGGCCCCACCACTCACTGCTTATGACTTCACATTACATTACATGACTCATAACATGCTATATGACAACATTTATGACATCACTGATAATATCACCGATGACATCAAAGATTTTTTGCACACATTACTCTATAAACTAGTATGACATAGGAGGCCTGAAAGTAAGTACAAAATAGCTCAGAATAATATGAAGCATCCTTAAAAACCAACAATGATACAACTTCCTTGGGTGTAGCAAGCATGTGCTATGTGCAACATTGACCATATACCATAAACTTAACGGGTTGGTTCACATTAACATTCAACCACAGATATATGGGAAATCCTCATTGCACATGGTGTTCGGCTTGTATACAACTTTTCAGAGAAAGCCAAATTTCTCAAGATACTCAATGTCTGTTCCAAAATGAATGCCCTACTACAGAAGCGACATTGAGAAATGAGGTTAATGTGAGTAGAAAAGTGAGTGCTGTAATCAGTGTTTACTATATGGAGTTTACTCTGTACCACCATGTTTGCAGACAGTGAAACTCATGAAAAATTCACCACAGAGTATTAAAAACTATCTACTAAAAACATTGTACACTCCCTGTAAAACTTGTAAAAAAATACACTATTTGCTTAAAATAACCAAGTTCTGAAGGCGCTAAAGACGATCCTCTGAAGCAAAAGAAGCACATGTATTATAGGTTAGTACCTGGTACACACAGTCTTCCTTATTACATAGAAATTGTGATGCTGAAAAAAGTCTATCTAATAACTCAAGGCTGCTTAAAATATTTATTGTCTACTGAGACAAACTGTCATCTGCACAGAGTTACTCTTCAATACAAAGATGTATAACATGTTCAAAACCTCTACACACGTATGATGCATTAAAAGCACATTGGTTCTGTAAACACATCAATTAGCTGGACACAGACTGGACAGAATTAGGTAAAAACGTAATATGGTAGTTACCCGCCACAGTGTAAACTAGAAAACAAACACTCATGGGATGATGTAATCAGTGATGTCATGAGTGATGTCATAGAACATGTCATGAATGATGTAATATGTGAGGTCATACGCAGTGTATGACGGGGCATAGCTTTGCTGTATGCAACCGGTGAATTTGTTTTGTTTTTTAGATCAAATCTTTTGTGTTATCACTGACACATTCCCCTATTTTCAAGGAGAAAATATATATATATATTTTTAAAAACACAATCCGGTCTGAAAAGCGGAGCACATAACTGTCAGTGCAGGTGTCAGGGTTTAAGACCACAACTGTCATTTAATGTTTCAAAAAAGCCAAAGAAACACCACACTACCGGAAACAATATAGGCAGATTTTAATCTCAAAGGCAGGCAGCAGATTCAGGTACCACAACGTGTTTCAACATTTTGCCTTCCTCAGGTGGTATCAATCTGTTAGTACATTGTTGTTTCCCAGTCCCTTTTTATAGGCACAAAAGGCATTATGGGATAGGTAGTTGCAATTACTGCTGGAAGCATAATTAATTATAGTACAGGCGCCATGAGTCACAGTAATAATCAAAGTTGGTATAGTTCCATTATTCATGTCACTCTCACGATATTCTTGCGCAAATGATTGCTAGTGTTCTCTTGCTATTGACAGCTGTCTGCCTTTGAGATTAAAATCTGCCTATATTGTTTCTGGGAGTGTGGGGTTTCTTTGGCTTTTGTGAAACATATTTTATATATATATATATATATATACACATACACACATATACACACACACATACATATACATACACACACACACACATAGTTAAGTTCTGAATTTACTCGTTCAAAATCATAGAAATTCAGCATAGTTTCTTATTTTAAGTAACTATAACTCGCACCCCCACCATGCACACTTTTTTCTTCAATAATTTGACTGCTAATGTTTCGTTGATATTTTCATTGATGTTAGAAAAGTTGTAATGAGTGCTGTAATATCTGGGGTAATTAGCAGTGCACAGCAAGGGCGAGAGACCAGATGCATTCATAGCTGCTAATATTCTCAGTGGAAGCTAGAACTTTCCAGCAGCATGGCAAACGGAACTGTGTATAGGGGTAGAAAAGCAATGTTACACTGCAAAGTACTTAAGTGGTTAACATCATATGTCACATATTACTTGTCAAAGTGTGTCAATCATTTTAAGATGAAAATTGAATTTGCTAGTTTAATTCTGTCAGTGATACTCTAGGTAAAGTTCATTGATAAATTGCACTTTATCTGTCTCCTCAGAAGCAGATTATATTTATTAGTTTAGCACTCCAACATATCCCTCACTATCAACAACATTCCATTCACAATTTTATTTGGGAACACTGCTTCTACAAAGCACAGAAAATTGGTGCTACAGTCAACAACAGCACTTCCCTCGTGTGTGGGCTAATACTCTCTACTACCACGTTTCTACCGGACCTCCAATCTTAACTCACCGCACACATTTTTCCACAATAGACTTAATCTTGATAAAACAGGCTTTCAGCCGTACACCTGAAGGGTGCCTAGGAAGCTGTAGACAAACTAAGCACTTCATTACCTGGTTAGAGGAGCAACATTCGATATATATCTTCTGATAAGCAAATTACTCAAGAAAATGCTTTAGGCTTCACATGATTAAGGAAAACACTTAGTAAATACTAATACAATCATCAGGTGTAGAAACAACAAATCTTCGAGCCCTTCGATCAGTAATAACAAACTATGATCAATTATGATGTCAATAACGCCTTGATGTTGAATTTAAATGGGACTGATCTTAAATACGTACTTTAACACAAGACTTGACTAACACACCTTCCTCCAAAACCGGAAATGAACACAATGAACAATAATGCTTTTCATGCAACCACTTTTAGATCACCTACAAACTAAAGAGTTAAATGCCTCCTTCTTCACTCTTCAGCCTCAACCCCAGCACAACTCTTACTTTGCCCATAGTTTTCGTGCCAAGGTCTGCTCCAAATCTTTCAATTCCATGAGAACGGACTACCACCAGCAGTATCCACTATAGGTTCTTTGTAGCAGAGGGCCATTCTGGTTTTCCTGCAGAACATAACATCTGCTACTCACAGTAGAAGATGCTATTATTTTGAAGCTACAGTCTAACCTGCTGCCACAGCAATCTTGCTGTATTTCCCTTCAGATAACGTAGCCGATAAAATTCCAGGTACTTCCAAGAATTGAATAGCAGTTACATGCCAAAAAGGTGATAATGACACATTGAGGGCAAACCCACCAGCAAGAGGTGATTTTGAAAATCAGCTAATTTCCAAAGTTAGTCACCAGACCTCACCTTGCAACTGCAATGGTAAGTTTTTCACAAGATGTGCACGTCTATTAAAAGATTTAATTGACAAGCAAGAATATCGGGAGCTTAAATGCATCTTTCATTCTTGGTGAACAGCAATGGGGTTGCAGTCTCAGAATAGATTTTTAAGCAGTACCCAAAGTGAATAGAGTCCATGAGACAAAAATCAATGGGCAGTGCTGCTGTGATACAGAAAGATGTAATTAACTGCTCTGCGTGAGGACAGCAGTGTTAACTGAGAATTTAGATTTCTTCCCAAATCTGACACCAGATACCACATGTTCACTTCAATATGTAAAAAGTATAATGGCGAAGGGGCTGGTCTCACACCACTTTAATATTCCTGTATGGCTCCTTTTACTCGAGATTCAGATCACTGGTCCCCTCGGACTCAAAATGGACACACACAGTTTCCAAAGACTTCTTACTTTGTGATCTCCCATCTGTTAAGGAACTTCTAGTCAGATCAAGATTTCTTTAATGGCAGTTGGCCTGAATATACACGGAGGGGTATCAAATCTAAGTTGAGTGGGGCTGCTTCCAAACCATACTAAGCGATTTCCTCTACATTCACTGCAGGTAAATTTATCTTTTGTGAGCATCATTAAATTCTGGCTTGTACGAGCCCTCATGTACTTGTACTGGACACACCCGACCCATGCATCACCAGCCCAGCTCAGAGCTCACCCACTTTTGCATATTAATGAGCAAAAACGGTAGTTAAGCCAGACAGCCTTTGGTGCATCAGATTCATGTAGTGCCTCGAGTTCCACACCGACCCTGCACTAGTGCTTTTGATTCTCACTTCCACTGAAATTACAACACATGTAGACCACTTAGCATCGCTCTACTTCACCCCATCACTCATTTAGTGCTCCTGTCTCCGCTCACTACCTTGATAGTTAGAATCCATTAAAGCTCTGTCTTGGAACCTCTCATAGTTTTCTGTTAATAGACGTTTCTCAATAGGCGGATGATCCAAACTAACATCTAAATCCTGCTAGGATTGTGACTAACAGATTATGGAGGGTGGCTAGCGCATCAAAACAGTGGATGGAGCGACTGGCATGGGATGGCATAGTTGGACCCACAAATCAATCTCGGATAAATATTTATTTTTTATTAAGGACAAGACAACTACTGAAAAAAAAAAAAAAAGAGTCCAGCGCTGAGGTTAATTTGGCAATTAGAAAAGCACCTAGCACTTCTGTTGACGATGCATCCATTCATAAACCAATCACAAATAGAAAGAGAAAGTGTTTTTTTTTTTTTTTTTTTAAATAATGTACATGCCCAAAGACAACCAATTAAGCAATGTTTAGGAAGTGGAGAAGCAAATGAAGCAGCGAGTGCTGTGGACTAACCTCAGTTGCAAGCAATATAAACAACCCTGTATGCACAGGCAGGGCACGTTTAGCTACAGTACCTATAATACCGGTTTGAATGTGTTTCTAACAAAATTAAAAGATAGAAAAGGGAGTTGCTGAAATGCTGCTGTGACCCTCAGCAATACATCCTAAAATGCAAAAACCCAACAAGAAGGACAGAAGAGCATAAAACTGTAGGGAGGCGAATGAAGGAGTCCCTGTTCATCAGTGCAACGGGTCTGCAACCCAACACTTCACCCTCCTCCACAAACCTTTACCTTCTTCGAAGTGTATACACACAGTATATCAGTGCTATGACATACTCCTGTAAGATCCAGGGTTGGGTTTTAGTATCCGACTAAGCTGCCCACGAAACTACTCATTAGTTAAGGCGTTTACCACCTTATGAGTATTTTATCTACACAAAGTAAAAGATTCCCCTTACCAGAAGTCTACGCTTTTAAAAAGGAGCTAGTCTCAACAATATTTCTGTACTGTTGTGCCAAATAGACAACCCCGCACTATTTGAAAAGAAAGCCACAAACCCACCCTAGGTGGAAATCCCACACAGTGTGTAGGTTTCTAATGAAAGCAAGGGGACATCAACTCCAGCTTTTGCAGTGCATCCAAAGGGAACATGGACAAGGCTAAGATTCCCTGTGCAGCCAAAAAAATCACATGTTTAGAAACTGAAAGTATTTTTTTTACAATTATGTTTGATAGCTGCACTTGGGCCTCAAAGAAACGGACCAAAGTTGGCTAGTCCAAAGAAAAAGATTAGAAAAGGGATGTTTCTGTTTAGGGAAAATTATGTCTTCTGTGCTTCAAAACACATTAAAAAGGATATTATGTGACAAGAACACCAAGACTATATTCTTAATTCATCTATACATACATATATTTAGTAAATTCTGACAGAATATGTCTGACACTCTGGTGAGTTAATAATGGTTTTGGCGGGGTTAAAAGCTATCAATATATATATATATATATATATATATATATATATATATAGAGAGAGAGAGAGAGAGAGAGAAAGAGAGAGATCGATCTACTAATAAGCGTACCAGACAATAGAGTCTTAGAAGATGTGATTGACAGAAATTAAAACAGCTAACGATACTAACAGAAAAATTATGATTTACTGTTAATGAGAACTGTATCCATAATATATTATTGTGCTGGCTGGTAGTATAATCTCATTAAAACAGGACTGACCAATCTGAGAGCCTGAAATCATCAATTATAAGTCATTTTCACAAAGGATGTGTATGCCTGCAGCAGATAATTACTCTTCAATCAAGACATGTTTGAGTAGCTTTGGTCTATTCAAACACTAGAATACTGTCGCATTTCCTTTCAGGAAATGCAGCCGATTAAGTGTCGGGTGTTCCCAAAGATTTAATAGCTATTACATGCCAAAAAGCGACAATGAAACATTCAGGCACACCTACACACTTGGTGTGATTTTAAAAATGAGTTAATCTCCAGAGTTGGTCACCGCACCCCGCTTTGCAACTTGAATCTTAAATGCTTTACCAGATAATTGTGCAATGCCAGTCAGCAGAAAGATTTTCCGCTCAACAGTAAAAATGGTTTCTGAGCAGCATCTTGCTGTGCAGTCTCTTCTATTCCCAAGAGTAGGACAGTAGTAAACAGGCCTGGCTGTTTTCCATTTGCAAATAGCAGGCATTTCAAAGGCAACTTCGGGGACACCCAATCAATATTACGGCAATGCATTAGAGATAATATTCAATTTCCTGAACATTTTAGATTTAGGTATTCGCCCCTGAAAGGACTTGTTATGAATAGAAATCAATATTTTAATCCCCTGCTCCATTGATGCAATCTCAGGTTCTGCCATCAATACATATTTGTGCGATTACCTTGCTTTAGGCGATGTAAGGCTTTGGATACTGGGATTTCCAATTCACTTCTCTCTATTTTGCTGTTAATCCCACTGAGACAATCTGTTCAATGGCCGGGCACCACTGCGAATAACGAGCTTTTTTTCAATAAGCTTCTAATTAATGTGCCACTGCGAGCAGTCCAGTGATCAACACCAAATGTGTAGAGCACAGACATTCAGAGCCATCTACTACCATCACCATGGCAACGACACCCAAGGCACGTACAGGTAACATCTCGATAGGGGAATATTCTCCCACGTCCACATCGCAAAAAGGCTTTGTTTTATAACTGACAATGTTGTTCATGCTTCAGAGAAGTAGAGAATAGACGAACAGGCAGCCGGGCAGGCAAAGATTATGCAAACATACATCCATATTCAACCAGGGTCAACACGAAATGTAACTCTATGCTAGCAAATTGTTTTTTAATTATTAAGACAAAGATACATAAAATGCACACAGCTCAGCATATGGCATATTTGCAATGCAACAATAACCGATATTAGGTTATTATCAAATTGAATGGTAACTATCCAGGGCACCTCAGAAGGCTGGGCAGGCCCTGTCTGGAGTTGAACCCGTGACCTGCAGCGAATGCTCAACCTACTGTGCAGCCTCACAAGCCTGCCCAAGACATTAAACGTAGTTCAGAAAAGCTGAAGGCCAACACAATCATACAGTAAATTTATCGCTTCTACAATACAAATATACTGTTTCAGGTCTTCGACTATCAACATAAATATATATCTCCACTCTCCAAGTGGCATGTACAATATGACAAGCTGAAACTTTGAACAGCTGTGTTTGTAATAAGTATATGTAGGGGATAATTATTTGGTAATCATCGTATGTGCAAGCGAAATACAATAGTAATATCAAAACATAAACCACACACGTTGGTGATCGAATCGTACCAGTCAGCAATACCGACTTAGCAAATATATATCTAGTGCGGCTCGTCCTTTATTCGGTTTACTCGCGTGCAAAAGATGCGGTTCTGAGACAGGTCTAGCTAGCCCTCTTCCCCTGAGGAGCTGCTATAGTATTGCAAAGCGGGATCGCATTGCACAGTGCAGGAAAGTCAACACTGAAACACGAGCCAGCCACCAGAAAGCGCACGGAAGAAATTCACCTTCAGCCCCACCACAGCAGATCACACAATAGATTTACATGTTCAACACCTGCAAGAATATGTTAACGACGAATTATGAGGGGCCTCCACGCCCTCTGTACTGGCAGACAGACATCACAAACTTGCTGCCCACCCTGGTTGCCCCTTTACCTGCTCTGAACACTGCACTGGAGGCTTTGCATTTCCTTGGTGATCTGTCATGAACACGACAGAGAGGAAACCCCTTTGCTTTCCATGCCCCTTCCTGCCATGTTAACTTCTCTTTCCAGCACGCGTGTCGGCCCGAAGCAGTGCATCAGTCCAACGTGAACCCAGCAGCCATTTTCCCTTTATATTCCAATAATCCAGCGGTGAGAAAACCTCCCTCCGGTCTGTAGGCAGCGACGGCACAGACACAGCTGCGCCTCTCGGTGCAGGGGCTGCGAAAATGATTGGAGACGCCCATTAGCAGAGCGCCGACTCCCATTGGACGACGTCAGTGTGGGCCACGCCCTCAGCGTAAACCACGCACGGGAAATCCACACACGTACCGTGGGCTCGATCTAGAACTGCAGACGGTGTGGGCGCGAGCTCTCCGAAGCGCGCGTGGAGCATAGCCCTCATTCATTGTGCGCAATGAACGTAGCACGGCCCGCTGCAGAACCTGGGAGAGGCAGAGCTACGACAGCGGGGGATGTAAACGCCACGAACAGACGTACGTTGAATATATTAAACTAGTATCACTTTCTTCAACGTCTGTGTGCCATTTACTAAGCCCACCGAAGCCATATAAATAAACATGGCACGTTTAAAAACTCGAGCTGTGTAAGTGTAAATTAAGGGGGCGCTGTCATAATACTGCCATTCCCTTTAAAGGGATAACCGAGCCACAATGTATAGGGGGCACCAGTGCTTGAAAAGGGCAGGTACTGAGTGCCTGCACTTCTTTAATTTGAAAGGCGGTAGTGCCCGCACACCTCAGCACTGCTCATGACCTCAGGGAGACAGCACCGGCACTTGTCAGGAGCAATGCTAACGTCTTCTCAGAGTGTCTACAGCACTTTTGTATTTTCCTTTTTTAGCGCTGACACCAAGACTGTTTCAGGTTTTACGGGGTGATAATAAAGCGCTTTCGGTGCGAGTTATGGCGTAACCATTTAAATCCGATGGTTTTAATGAGCCTTACACATTTCGAAGGATGGTCATTTGAGTTACTTGCAATCATTAATCTGCGAATCAGGAAGCGATCTCTGCACAAGTTACACTGATCATTGATATTTTGGTAGCTAACTATTCCTACGTTTAATACTTTACATCCGTATACCGGACAAACTATTTATATCTCTCGTGTTGGGAGATAATTTCTTTGTTATATCGTGTACATTTCACGTTGTAAATAACTAAATCTCACATCTTTGGAAAGCTTTCAACCATCTTCCGCGACCCACTGCAACATCCAGAAATCACGGGACTCGCACGGCTTGATTTAAAGCACCACAGCTACCTTTGTGCTCAACTTCGGGTCTCTTTGTTACACTAACTATCCCAGATATACCACAGGTCAGATAATGTGCCAACAATAGGCTTCCATCGGTGTACAGACACGAATTACAGGTGCTAATCTACGACATGACATGGGCAAATACTAAGTGAAAGAAATTGAGACAAGGTAATCAGACTTGCCGGCAAACATCGTAAATCCCAATTAAAACAAGACGAAGTTAAACATTCCCATTGTCTTTTAACTGGATTACATTGGCGCTTATTTATAAAGCCTAGAAAGTGCTCCTGGCCAAGTGTACACTCTCAAAACAAAGACTAGAAAATGCACAAGCTCAAATATTGCAGTCTGAAGTACCAAATATATCTCAGTGCGTTGGGCGCCTGTTGCAGATATGTCCATATGTGGAAGCTGGTAATAACTGAACTAAAGGACGTTGTTATGTTCCTAATACAACTTAGGTGTGACATCACTACACACCTGTTAAAAAAAAAAAAACTATGCCTTCTGTAATAAGTTGTTATAATTGAGTTGTGATATCACAATATCTCCTGCCAGAAGACAGTGTAAAAGGTAGATCACTGATCAGAATTACAACTGCTGCTTATTCACAAAATTAATGAGCTTTTCAGATATTTATTTTTGGAATGTTTCCTTGAAGATAAGGCCTTTATCCCATAAGGATCAAATTATAGCATTAGATGTATTTAGTGCAGTAGTGGCATTCGTTACAAGAAAACAGGAGCCTACCTATATTTTATCAAGCACACTGAAGTAGAGCTGTTTTTGAATACCATATATTAAACTACGTTTGACAAAAAACAAGCTTCATTTTCCTTTCATAAAGAGCAAGAAGCCAATGATTTAAATTAATGTTTTGGCCGGGTAATGGCATAACCATGTGATCTAAGGAATAAAGTACTCCTCGTCATACATAAGTAAGACTCCATATTGTAAGATGATTTTATTAATAATCACATTCAGAAAACCACTGATTTTCATGTTTAAATGTATCGTTAAAAACAACAGCAACAAAAAACACTGGAGAAGGGGCCTTCTGTTGAGTGTTTCTCAGTGCTGCCAGTAATGCACCTTCAGGCCAATAGCTTTGCAGAGTGACAAGCTGGCAAGTTATTAAAGGAAAGACGATTAATGGTAAAGCCTCAAAAGCCGCAGATGTATTTGTTGTGCAATGCCAATGTTTCATATGCATGCATTGCAGTTTCAGATATACCTACCCATAGTGCTGAAACCCACTTGGTTTCCAAGTGCGAGTCTCCTCATTGGTTGAACACATGTGGATAGAGACTAGTCACAGCTTCACTTTTTAAAAGGATACAAAATAAACATGGGTAAATGTAGACAACATGAGCACATTAAAAAAAACTCCCCTTTCAACCTCTCGATGGTTTTGGCACACCAATATGGCATGCAAAATAGCTATCGTGCAAAAGAGGTTTCTTTATCCCATTTACAAATCAGTAGGTGCCAACTGACTAGGCTGGCTAATCCTTGCATTCTTTCCAGGACAAAAAAATAGGTATGATGGAGTTGTGCAGTACTACTGCCTGCTCTTCACAGTTCTGCAAAGTCATGTAAATTGTTTAAGGAACAAGGGTCCCTATACACACCAAATTTCAACTTGTATACTGTGGAAAAAATAAAGCATAGAACAATGGTATAATCACCTGCTAAAATCAGCATTTTATATATAATGTTAAAATAATCAGGGATTGGGGGGGGGGGGGGGGGGTAAGGGGAGGGGGGTGAGGACCTCCACAGGGCTAACAAACGAAAAATAACTTTAAAAAGGGCATGTTTTCCTGGTTATAAGTTGATATTGGGTGTTTATAGGAACCCTTTTTCCTTGGAAACAATTGTTACCCCAGGTCTCTGTTATCCATGGGTTCCCCTCGTGTTTCTAAAACCTGCAAAGTAATGTAAAAGCAGTTCGAAAGATGATATACATAAACAACTGCTGACCGTGCCGGTAGGTCTGGGCTTCTTTCCAATAAAAAATATTGACATGAGCTTTAAAGTGAAATTACAGTAAGAAAATAGGACACAGCTGTCCTTGGACCTTACTGAAAGCTGTGCAGGTGTGGCTCTGCTGTTTAAGGCCTTACAAAGGTGATTAATAAAGGGGCCGTTTGTATGTAAAATATTCCTTGTTTGATTCTGTCATTACCGGCGTCCCAGAGAGCTGTGTAACTAACAGACAGGTTTTGAGTTATGCATTCTAAACAGCTGTGGATCTTTGGGGACAGACCACGTCGTGGGCACTAAACAGAGTTGGAACTGTTTGACCACATATCTTTCCTCACATAATTGTGTATAATTAACGGCCAGTTTTATAAGTAAACAAATAAACCCACTCTCTCAATTGGTAGTAGGAAAGATCTGAGTAGGCAGTAAGTAGGTTGCTAGAAAAGGAATATCACAAAGAGCAGTTCTGTGGTTACTAGCTGTGCTCCAAGGGAAAAAAGTTCACACCATAAGTAACCAACCTCCTTGCTGCAATTGTTTGACACACAAAGAAAGCGTTGACATTAGAAATGCCAGATGAAAAAAACAACACTATACAAAGTTTATGAAGAGAGTATATTTCCTTTGAAAACATCTGACAAAAATAAACATACTACTGAAAAAAATCACTGTGAGGAGAGCATAAATTGGCTGTGCCATTATGTGAATGGGGCAGACGCGTTATCACTCTGCAGAAGGCCTGCTTTGCACGAACGGAGGTAGAAGGCTGTAGAAAGGTGTACTTCAAGAACATGAACACACTATGTCTTCCTAACAAACCGCAACAGGTTACCCACTGTGGTTTAATCCATGATCCCTGAGCAGAGAAGAACACTGATGCATTTTTTGGGTACTCGTGGGAAAACATCTCGAACTCCAAATTCACCAAAACAGAGGAATGACAATGCATCTTGCAAAAAAAACAAAATCATTGTTAAGTACTAGTCCAGCCGGGGACGGAGCTTGCCCGGCCGCAAGATGGCCATGCTGTAAAGGAGCACCGTCGGCCACCTCGCAATCCGAACAAAATCCTGCACAGCAAACAAACTGATGAACCCTAGATGGCACTGCTGCTGCTGGTGATGGTGATAGCACGCTGGAGGTGTGGGTCGCGGCGGAGCTCTTGCGGCTGAACGCTGCAAAATCAGAGCAAACTGCATGTAACACAGAGTTCGCACAATGGGCAAGGCAGACCAGAATCAGGCTAACCTACAGTTTGACCGGCGCAAGTCGGGCAGCCCTGCGAGTGATTTGGGGGGGGAGGGGGATGGGGGGGTTTGGCATGTCCTCAGGAGAGGAACAAGACTTGAGACAAAGTTTTGTGGCGATACAGCATAGCTTGCCCCAGATTGATGGTAAAATAGATTCCCTCTCCTTCCGCATAGACCGAATGACTGAGCGCCTGGATAAGCATGCGGACCGACTCGACCAATCAGAGAGGCGAGTATCCGAGGTGGAGGACGGTCAGGCAGAGCTGGCCACTGGTCATGCTAGTCGGAGTAAAGAGTTAAGTTCCTTACAAACTAAGGTGAACGATTTGGAGGCCCGGAGGAACTTGCGCATAGTGGGGGTCGCAGAGTCCAATGCAATAGACAACATGGAAGACTTCATTGAACGCTTGCTGGTGCAGCTGCTAGTACGTGCCACCTTCTCTGATCTCTTTGTGGTGGACATAGCCCTTTGTTCCTTGGCGACCCGTCCGCCTCTGGGTGCTCCTCCGCACCCTAATATAGTGAGGCTCCGTGATGCAGCTTTGAGCCAGGCCAGGAAACAAAAAACTTTACAGCATGAGGGCATGGTGATCTCGCTTTATCCGGACTTCACAATGTAGGTGCAGGAGGCAAGACGGCAGTTAATTGCTGGGGAAAAAAAACTACACTTGGAATATCGCATGCTGTACCCAGCTAAACTGAGGGTGGAGGTGGATGGGAAACCGTTATTCTTTACAGATCATAAAGTTAGCCCAATTTGTGAAACGCAGAGCAGCAGATAAAGGAGGCCGCGGAATGGATGATACTGATTCCTAGACAGTTGGTGTCTGAATCATAAATATACATTTAAAAGCCTGAGGGGCACATTAATAGTGTTACTGTGGCAGAGACTATGCAACTGTACTCTATATGATTAACTGAATGAGGATGGTGGGCCGCGGAACTGGTACACTACTATTAAATGTAAGTGCCGTAGGTTATTTAGCAGTATATGACAAAAGTAGAATAGTTTTTTTTTTTTTGCTAACATGCATCATTCTTATACATAGTAGTTTGTCTGTAACAAATTAGAGGTGGCCATCGCATAGGAGAGGTACGAAGTGGCTGGGCAACATCCACCTGAGCGTGTGTAACACCTATAGATGTAAAAGGGGTAGTCTACTTTAGGAAGGGCGGGAGCGTGGGTGAGTAGGTAGATGTCAGCCAGGCGTTTTGGGGTATTGCCTGTCATGTGGGGGAGGGGGTGGAGTTTGGCTTTCACCTGTTGGTATTGTGCTGTATGTATGAAGATATGCGACTGCAAACTCAAGGACAAGGTGGGGCAGGCATGGAGTTGTGTTCCTACTGTAGTTAATGACACAATCACTCGTGTCTGGATGAACGTGGGGGCCTTGGCAGGATCCGACTGGTCACGTGGAATGTGCGAGGTCTAAATGATGCTCGGAAGGTACGTAAGATTGTGGCCTACCTACACATACAAAGTAGATCTCGCTATCTTGCAGGAGAAGCACTTGGCACCAGGCAGCCCTATGCTCACCCCTAGGAGGCTGCAGGGGAAGTGCTTGGCGGCAGGTTTCACCTCTCACGCGCAGGGTGTATTGATTTGGGCTTTGTGGTCCTCCGGAATTATTCTCCGGGAGATTGCGGTGGACCCGGGAGGAAGAGATATTGTGGTGCAATGTGGGAGGTGTACTGCTCCTTTTCTACTAGAAGGTATATATGGTCCAAATTTCGATGATCCCCAATTTTATTATGATTTAGCTGCCCGGGCCGGTTCCTGGAGGGGGGGTGGGGGGGGGGACTACCACAGATCTGGGATGGAAACTTTAATTGTACATTGAATTCCACACTTGACAGATCGGGAGGAGGAAACCGTAGACCAGCGGCTGCAGCTTGAGAGGTCATGAAGGTGGCATCTGATCTGGGGTTGGTAAATATAGGGCGGGATAGACACCCGGAAGGGGGCAGATACACGCATCGCTCCACTGGCACAACTTGTATACACGTATAGATTTGTGGCTGGTCGCTAGGAGCTTGTTGGGCAGTTTGCACTCGGAGGCTCCTTGGCCAAGGACATACTCTGACCATTCACCGGTCCCATTGACAATGTCTTTAGGCACACAACTGATTCCTCCGTTCTCGTGGAGGTTCCCCCCATATTCGCTGCTAGATTCAGTCTTTCGGGACGAGCTAGCCACGGTGATTAAAGACCTTTTTCAGAATAATAAGGGTTCGGTGGGCAGTGTGTACATGGTGTGGGAGACCTTTGAGGTGTCACCATTGCCAAAAACACTGGAGTTCTCAGGTCGATTAGGGGACGTCTATGTTCACTGGAACGGGAGCTTGTGTAACTGGAGCAGGAGCATCTGTGTGGTGCTGACAGCCAGGCCCTAGGTCACATACACACTAAGTTGATTGAGTTCCAGGACACCGCTCTCACGGAGATTCAGCATTTGGGGAAATATGCTACAGCTCGTGCGTATGGGGAGGGCGAGAGACCGGGATCGGTGCTGGCAAACTTGATCCGTCCCAATTGAGAAAAGAGCATGATTATAGCAGTGCAGGCTGAGGATGGCAGTGAGACTCGAGATCCAGTACGTATAGCAGCCAGGTTCCATGACTATTACGAGCCTCTATATGCCTCCGGGGTTGCCCCGGATCAGGAGGCGCTGATGGATTATTGTGCACGTATTGATATGCTGCGGTTGACAGACGCGGATAGGGAATCCCTTATGGCTCCTTTGACCCTAAAGGAAATGAACAGAGCGATAGGGGGCATGACGGAGGGTAAGGTCCCAAGTCCCAATGGGCTCACTGTGCGATTTTATAAAGCCTATAAAGACTTATTGTTCCCACACCTGAAAGAGGTTTATGAGGAGATGATGCCCCCGTCGATGAGCGAGGCGATGCTGATCACGTTGCTCAAGACGGGTAAGCCCTTGACGCAATGCTCAGCCTACCGACCGTTGTCACTACTAAATGTGGATGTTAAAATCTATGCTAAGATTTTGGCAGATCGCTTGGCCAAATTGCTGCTGAGGATAGTCCGGCCAGAGCAATCAGGGTTTGTTCCGGGCCGTAATCTAACTATGAACTTCCGCACGCTGTTTGGAGCAGTACAGAATATAAACCTAGAGCTAAGGGCAGTGGCATTTTTTTAGACGGCGAAAAGGCGTCCAATTCGGTAGAGTGCGGCTTCATGAGGGCAGTCTTACAGCGATTCGGAGTGGGAGACATTTTTCTGCATCTAGTGTCAACTCTATATGGGGAACCATCAGCCAGGCTAAGAGTCAATGGGATAGTGACCAATGCTTTTCAGATCACTAGAGGCACTAGACAGGGGTGCCCATTGTCCCTCCCTTTTTTATCCGCTTGTGGCAGAGCCCCTGGCGTGTGCCTTGAGGGAATACCATGGGCATTGTGGCCTTAGTTTTCAGAATCATACTCTTGTGCTTTCGGCTTATGGGGATGACACATTATTATATATCAAGGACCCGCAGTGAAATGATGCTCGGTTCTCCGGGATATTGCGAGGTACAGCATTCTCCAGTCTTAAGGTTAACTGGAACAAATCTATTACGTTCCCCTCAGACCGGTGACTGTACAGGTAGACGTGGGGTTCCCTCTCAGGTGGGAGGTAGGGTTGGTTAGGTACCCGGGTATCAGAGTCCATACGGATCCCAAAATAGTGGCTGGCGATAATTTTGATGCTGCACTCAAGACACTAGCAGGTGACATGGAAAGGTGGATCAGACTCCCACTGTCTTTGATGGGTCGCATAGCTCTCATGAAAATGGTGGTGCTCCCTCGGTTTTCGTTCCTCTTTCAGAACATCTCTATGTTGTTACCAAAGGCATATTTCATGGCTCTGAGAGTGTTACTTATTAAGGTAGCCTGGGCAGGTAAACAGCAGCGAGTAAAATGCCGCACTCTGACTCTTCCCTACGAACTGGGTAGACTCAATACTCCACGCTTGGAGACCTACTGTATGGTCGCCCATGCAGCAGTTGCTCATACCTGGATCCACGGGTCTTGTGACACTCCGTTTTTAAAAACAGAGCGGGAACTAGCATCCCCGGTCCCATTGCAGAGCAGAATATTTCATGTCCCGAATAGGCGCTACGGAGAGTTTGGATCTTTGAACTCTGTTACGGAGGCCTGGCACAGACTGTTCCATAAACAGGGACTGGCCCTGCTGTACTCTCCATATGTGCCCTTGGAGTGGTGCGCTTGGTTTGAGTTATGGCGCGAGAAAAATTTAATACAGGCTATGCGCACTCTAAATATCATCACCATGGGGGATCTGTTTGAGGAGGGTATTATGAAGAAATGGGATTCGATAGAGGAGCAAGCTAAAGGACCAACTACATTGCTCCGCTACCAGTATTACAGGGTAAGGCATGCTATGGCAGCGCTCTTGGGGGAGGATATGCAGGAGTCCCAAGACATACAGGCTTTGTCCGCGGTAGTAATGAATGACCAACCCCAGCGATTGGTGTCCTGTTTATATGCACATATACAGAAGACCTGTATACATGAGTTGACGAAAGCAAGGTTGGAGTGGCAGGGGGATTTGGGGTTGCAGCTAACAGATGACCAGTGGCGCTACTGATGTTCTTTGACTCGTACGATCTCTTTGAATGGCAGGCATCGTCTGATACACTTTAGGTACTTAAACAGAGTATATTATACTCCCCTCAGACTCTATAGATATGGATTATGCACTAGTACTAATTGTCCCAGGTGTGGTGAGGAACACGCAGGCTTTTTTCATATGTCCTGGGCCTGTGCTGGGGTGCAGCGCTTTTGGGGGTCAGTGTTCCATGAACTGGAGGCAATAGTTGGACAGCAGCTCAGTCGTGAACCGGTATTGGCGCTCCTAGGCTGGGATAGAGACTTACCAAAATCAATTAAACGGTTGGTGGCCACTGGATTACTACTAGCCAAACGTCGCTTTGCCATGTGCTGGGATCGGGGTCCGGTGCCAACAGTGGAAGAATGGCATAGGGACATGGTGTACTGTAACACACAAACAGATAATTATAGTGAACTGCTCCCCCCAACTAATAGGCCTGCAAAGCATTGGGATATTTATAAGCAATATTTGGTTGGTAAAGAATCTGGTGAGCCGGAAGGCGTGTGAACCCATACTTGTGTAGACAGGAGGGGTTGGATATGTGGGAGTGTGGACCTGGATATTTAACATTATAGTAATGTAGAAACACCCTGTTCGGATTATTTGGGCAACTGTTAAAATCACATGACTGTGGTATTTATCAATATATACTGTCAATGGATGCAATTGCTTTTCTGTATGTGGAAGTATTAAAGAGCACAAAAATAAGATTTTTTTTTTAAAGTACTAGTCCAGCCAATACAACTTAAATATTAAATCAACTATAGTACGTTTTAAAATGTTCCTCAAAATTGCAATTTACATGATTTATTAGAACAAGCACTGAGCACTCTCATGATTATTGTTAAATGTTTTATGTATCCCTGTTTTTCAGATGTGCTTTGGGTGCATTCCTGGTAAGAATGTGTGATGGGAGAAGGCGGGGTGCACATGATGTAAGTGGGATACGTGTTTGGTGAAGATGCATAGAGCAGATTTGTGATATGTATTTGGTATGCTGGGACGGCACACCTTCTACACAAGGTTTAGTAAACAGACATCGCGCAGTCGCCAGAGGGGCGATATTTGTCTGGCATGCCATTTGGTGTTTGTGCAATATGTGTGCGCTGGCAACAGCAGTTTCTCTGTAGCAGTCCCTGGCACTGAAGGAAACTTCTCTGCGGTCAGATGTGCTCCGTGTGAAAGAGCAGCATGCCATCACTCACAGTGAAGTTAGACAGTGGCTTAAGTGAGCTGACCCATTACCCCATACTGAATGCAGAAATGGGTGAAAGAAAGCACGAACGATACAGCAGACTAGTGGATGAAGAGGGTTGGATAAAAGACCCTAAAATTACATTCTGCCTACATTTTAATATAATCAAACTGTCTTGGCTAACGCAAGAACTACAAAGGAGAAACTGGCTCAAGAAAAGATTATTTCTTCTCCTTACACTCTTAAGATTACCACGATCGCAAGGGTGGTTATGTATGCAGCCTCGCACATGAGCACAAGTGGGTCCCCACTGTCCCCCTACTGTTGCTGCACCCAAAGTCTAAGGGAAGGGCTGCTGTGACCATCTGTGCACCTAGCACCAGCAGTGCTTGTGACGCCCTCTCTCACAACTTTCAGGGATCTTGACACACGCCACATGTACAACTAATCTACCGAAGGGATACCGAATGACTGCCGGGTAAGGCTCCTGTTGTGTAGCCGGATGGCTGTGGTACAACCGAGGCTCGGGGTGAATTCCATAGCTACACTTCCTAGACGGAAAAGGGCGCGGTCCTCCAGTTCACTCGCTATATAGGTCATAGGTGCTCCCGGACAGAGGCCTATGATAGTCCCTCTTTAGTTTAATTTAACCATGCACACAGCCCTCAACACAAGGAGCTCTACCACTGCCATCCGGCACAGTCTCCCCAACATTAATGAGGTGTGACCTCAGCAGGAAGCGCAAGCTTTGTAACTGTAGCTACCTTCATGCTGCTGCCTTCTGAGCGGCGTAGCTTCTTCAAATAATCGTTAAAACAACTTGTTGTAAATAAAGCGTCTAAGTGTTGTAATGGACAAGCAATGTTATTACAAATTTAATGGTACTCAGAAGGCTAAGTTGGCATTACCTGGTTTCAAATACTTCACCTGCAAGTCATCTTGCCAGGAGAGGCGGTGGCCCCAGGGTACACCATTCACTAGGCCCAGTCTAGCCCGTATCATGTTAGAGACTGCCAACGTCCAATGAGTTGTGTCAACCAGGGATAGAGGCCCACGACCCACCCTACAGAGCAGATGGTAGCTTCCAGAATGTTCACATGACTGCCACGTCCTTCCTATGCATCGCTTGTATACAACACCGTTTATTACACTTTTCATGTACAACTGTGTGCGCAGTGCCGCCGCTGTCACAGTTCTTGTCCACCCTGCTCCTGCCACGCTGTTATGCACAGGCTGTGAAGGTAGTTCTGCAGCTGTAGATTTCTACTCGTGAACTAGGTGGTATAGCCTACGTAGGCGGCACCCCTGACACACTTTCCGTGCTTCCCAGGGAGACACCACTTCTGCCTGCCACACACACACTGCACCTTGTGTGGGTAGGATCGTTGAAATCATTTTCTCTCCATACATGCTACGGCCAGCACTAATTCAGCAACACTGTCTACTCCTTCCACAGGCTAGAGTCACACCAGCAGCAATACCTACTCTAGGTGGACAGTGTCGGTGAGACGAATCTGAATGAGCGGAACTTATATCGTTTACAACATTAGCAATTTCACTGGATGCTTACAGGCAGGTTGTCATTTACAACGCAGTCGTTTGCAATACTTTGTGTGTGTGTGTGTGTATATATATATATATATATATATATATATATATATACATACACACACACACGCAATATTACCTATATGTGCACTTACTCTCCCACATATATAAATATATACAAACATACATGTGCATCTCTTCCCACCTCCGAACACTAAAAAAACCTGTACCCCCTTCACAGCTACCTGCCACTGAACCCTAAAAAACCCTAACCTCCTGTACTTGCCCCATAACTATAAGCTCACTTTAACTCTACGCCCCATTGAACCCAAAAACGGTTATCCCCTTTACCAGTTCCTGCCCGCTTAAATACCACATCTCTTAACCCTTCAACTCACCTTTAAGGGACAGAAAATTGTTTAAAAAAAAAGACTGGAGTTGTAATGTCCATCATGGTTAATACTGCACTTAAAACGTTACATACCAGTGTGACAGCGCAGACGGTTTCTGGGTATCTGGACCACTCAATTATGCACTGGCATGACCTCTGTTGACCTATGCTGTTTACATAATGCGCTGAGATAGTAAATGCACAAAAAGATAAACAACATGAACCAGTTATTTAGATGCCCATTCCCAAGAGTCAAATGAGTCATCTGGGACATTTTGGACTGGACTAAAGGTCGTAAATTCTGGAGTCCACAGTCGTTATCCAACATTCGTGAGACCTTCAGGATGCATCCATACTTGCATAGTGTGAGCAGTGATCTAAGTGCAATGGTACTGTATGGCACAATGATTTTGCTCCTTTTTCTTGCAGAAAACCAAGTTGCTTCTTGGACTGGAAAACATTTGGATAATCATCACATAACATTAGCAGTTTTACATTAACTCTTTATAAGGACTCTGAACTACGACACTGTAGGCACCACTAGCCTTTTTTCCGATTTAGCAGAATTCTACTTGCTAGCTGGTGTAATTCATGAACATCACTATTTTTCACCATTTCAGGCTGGGCGCTCGAGAGCGGACAATTAGAAGCCAATGAGCTCTCATTAAGAGAGAAATTCCGGCCTTCAGCAATCAGTGCTGAAGAATCGAAGTTACCACTGAAAGAGGGCTTTACCGAATCCTCCTCGACTCTCTAGGCAGAGCGAGTAAATTTACCAAAGCATGTGCACGGACGGAGTCTAGGTACAGCACAACGTGGCTATCATAGTTGCAATGACGTCCACTTAGCCTTCTGTGAGAACACTTTATTACGTTCGTACATATTCCACCAATGAAACTAGGATAAACGTTGTAGGAAATGCCCGGGATTAGTTAATATTAGTGGAGTGTGAAGCTCAGAATATTCCTGAAACTGAAAAGACGAGACACTGATGCAACACAGCGCGAACATGGAAACAAAAGGTTTGCAAGCATCTAATGTTTGCAAAGCTTTACAAGCTCCATAGTTAAACGACTGCTCGGAATCTTCTGCAAAATTGATTAGTTTGTATCTCTTCTGTATGTGGTTAGTGTTCACAATCCTAGATGATCTCTAAAACCCAAACAATATACATTAAAAGCAAACGCTACAGTATCAAAGATAACTGCAAGAAACGTGTACTGTGTCTCAGAGTTTGTGTGTAGTTGACTTTGCAGAAACGAGGGGGTCACTCCAACTAGATAACAAGTGCAGATAAGACACCAGGGATTCTGATGGGTGAGCACACCTCATTGCGCCAACTTTTAATTTCTTTTCACACTGCTCTCTTGACCTGAAATTTCCCGCCATGCATGCAGACCAGCAACCAGTTTTGTAGCCTGCTAGCTGGATTCAAAGAACTTAGGTCCTGATTCAGAGTTTGGCTGGAGGTTACTCAGTCACAACGGTGACATATCTTGTACGCTGTAAAATAAACCCTATAGCACATCATGGGATTTATATTGCGACAGATGTAATATTGGTCATAATTGTGATGGAGTAACCCGTCCGACAAACTCTAAATCAGGCCCTTGGTCTGTTGGGTGGCTTGCGTTCTCCTTGGCTCGTATACCAGAAGTCTATTTTAACACACTGAAGTTGGTGTATTTATATTATTACTATTATTATTTAGATTTGTACAGCACGCAGCTACCCAAAAAAGGGGTTCCCAGCGCTACACTACAATAATAAATCCAGAAGCACATCAAAAGGATACTCTCATCGCCAGAGTTAAAACAAACAGGATTTTAGCTTCTTGCAGAAGACCAATAGAGAACGACAAGCTTTCCAATCAGGAGGTAGGTGGTTTCACAACTTTGGGCCTAAGAAGAAAAAGTCTCTGCCTCCCTGCCGGGATCTCCTAATTCTAGGAATTGCAGCAAGATCAAGATTGCTTGAACGCAAGGATTAGCAGAGTATGTATGATGACACCAGAGATCTAAGATAGATGCAGCCAGAGTTAGAAAGACCTTTATGTACATAGTATAGTGCTTTGTATTGAATGCAACGTTCAACTGCTAGCCAATTAAATTCACGGAGCAGGCTACCAGTGGAATAAAACTTAGGGGGATGAAGTAAGTGTAGAACGCTGCAGCAAGGCTCCATCTGAAGCCACTTAAGAAGGCTCTTCATGACACCTACAGTATGTAAAGAATATTTACGTAATCCAGCCTGGAGATGACCAGGGCCTGGATAACAGTTCATTGGGCAGAGATAGGGAGATATCCCAACATTTTCTTGAGCCATCCTAAAATACCAAAATAGGTAGCAGCCACCTTGGTGAGTTAGTGGCTCATGGATAGTCTTTCATTGAGCCCAACTCCAAGATTCTTGATCACGGATACAGGAGTGAGGACAGTACACATAGCATCAGGCTATAAATGTGGACCCCCCAAAGATGGGGGAGGTTGCCAACCAGTAGTACCTCTGTCTTATCGTTCCGCTTAAGGGAGTTAGTGTTTATCTAGGAAGAGAGTTGTGTGAGGCAGCTGTTTAGAGCCTCTGCACTGTGGTTCTCCTGAGATGACAGGGAGACAATGATCTGGGTATTTGCAGCGTGTGAAAGAAGAGCAAGACCATAGGTTTTTTTTTTAAATATCCCCATGTGGCCTAACATACAGGTTAAAAATGGTTGGACTGAGAGTAGGCCCCTGAGGGACCCCACAAGATATAGGATGTGGCTTAGAACAATGCTGATGGGTGAGGACTTAGAAACACTATTTTGCAGGAAAGAACCCAGCCAAGACAGAGCCATATCCTGTACACCCCATTGCCTCTAATCTTTGAAGTAGAATATTGCAGTTCACTGTTTCGAAAGCAGCGCTAATGTCTAAAAGAATCAGTGCCACTGCTATCTAATTGTTGCCTTGAATATTCCATCATGGTGAGAAGAGCTGACTCCATGCTATGACCTGCTCTAAAACCTGATTGTGAGCGGTAAAGAAGGCCACTAAGTTCTGTGTACATTGTGAGCTGTTAATTCACATGCTTTTCCAGAACTTTGGACAAACTAGGCAAGAGAGATATTGGCCTATAGGTAGACCAGGTAAAAGGATCTAGATTGGGGTTTTTGAGTAAGGGCATGACTGTTGCATGTTTCAATGCTTTTGGGACGATGCCTTCAGAGAGCGAGGCATTTAGAAGTTGACTAATTCCAAAGATTGTGATTCTAAGTTCACCAAGCACCGGGGGACAACATGGGTCAAGAGGTGAGGTTGACAAGATCCAGGAGCTAAAATGAGCTAATTCAGCAGGGCCTGTAAAGATAACCCTGTTTAGAGTTATATTCTGGTGTGGGGTAAAATGTAGCCTGAATATTTGCTACTTTTTGGGGGAAAAAGTAGCTATTTCATTCCACTGAAGAGGGACGGCTGTGGCCCTGTTCGCGGGATGGGATAGAATCTTTAAAACTTGGAAGTGAGTTTTAGATCAATTTTGGGCCAAATTGATTTTGTCAGAGAAAAAGGAGGCTCGAGCCGTGCAACAATTTTTGTGATATTTTGGGGCCAGCTTATACTTGACTGTCCTCTGCGCAGTAGGATTAATGCTAAATTCTTTCAAGGGATGTACAATTTATTTTTTATTTTTGCGCAGAGTATCACTGAACCAGAGGGTCGGTGGGAGGGCTCTGTGATGCTTTCTGATTAGAACATTGATAAGAGAGTCAAGCGCAGACCTAATCCATCTTATAAATGTACTTACCTTGTATCCAACATTATAGGCATGAACCTCAATAAACTGTCCAAATCGCTTGTAGCTTCTGTATTTGAGTTGCCCATACAGTTACAGATGTTTGCAAATCTCTAGGGACATTAGCCTACAAAGTAAATCATATTTCTCTGTTCTAAGAGTTCCTGGAGTCACTAACATTAGATGTTCGGTGCCATTGTGTAGAATATTTAGCCAGTTTAAGTGCTATATTAGGATTATTGTGTGTGAATTTTAATTAGCCAGTATCATTTGAGTTTACAGATTCCTTGATGAGATTACATTTCTCAATAAAGATTATCAACTTCCTAGTGTAATTACTAGATTCCCTCTAGTATTGTTTTATTTACACAATTTTAATCACTTTTTATACTTTACATGTTTTGTATCATAAATTAATATGACATCTGTGTTGGCTCAGAACCTTTACCAGACAGAAAACCCTTAATACAGCTGTAATAATTGTGTTGCACTGTGCCTACACAACTCCACAGCTTTAAGCTGTGATTGCTTTCACACATCTACCCAGGGTCAAAGAGGCTTTGGCAGGCCCACTTTCTGTTGAAGGCTAGTTATCTTTTTAAAAAAAACATATATCACGTTTATTAACATTTAGGATGTTGTAAACAAACTCAGTGCAAATTACATTCAACAGACACATATGTCACTGAGACGTACACATAAACAGAGCAGCAAAATAAGTGAGTAAATCAAACCTTGGTTTCTGCAATCTAAGAAGTAACTCTTTCCAAGGAACATCTCTGTCAGCAAGGATGTAGCTTTCAACAATATAAGATACTTAGTACTCATCCAGGCCATCTAAACCCAGACAGGGAAAAAAAGTAGATCCTGAAATGTCTCCCACAAACTCCAAACTTTGTTAAATTTCCTACAGTATCCCCACATTTCTTTCTCTGCAGGCGTACACCAGTCTATGTCAGTTGTACACATGTCCACAGTAAAGGTTCTAGTGAGCTTCCCAATCTGGCTGTCATGTCACACCACCATAAAGCCCAAATCACAAAAATATTTTCAATATGTGGGCAGGGCTGTTTCATTCCAGATGCCTAGTAACATGAGGATCACCCTTTCTTCCTTAGATATACAAACTACCCTTGAAAGTTCTTCTGGACATGTTCACATTATAGGTTGTACATTACCCACATCCTCAGAAATTGGAGGTCCAGGCTGGTACTACCAAATTTCTGTAGCTAAATACGGTTGTGGAATATTTTATAAAGGATCTTTAACTGAACCAGCCTGAATCCAGTCCTGATTGCAACCTCTCTGTGATACTGCGAGGCACCTTCCCATTCAGTATTGTCCAACACCTTCACAACTTACTGTTCCCTAAGCCTGCTCAACATATCAGGTAAGTTACTTACCACCATCCTATACATCAAGGAGGATAGCCTTTTTCGTTGGTGCTTTTGATAACCCTCAATTTTTTTTGTGGGGAAACTGGCTTGGAGCAAAACTATTAGGAGAAACATGCATAATCAGACTATGACCAAACTGTAAATAATTAAATACTTCAGTATTGCCAAGGGTATAGTCATGTGGTAACTCTTAAAATGATTTAAACTCATTATGACCCCAGAATGATCTAATCCTGATGTTTCAGTATTCTAACTTCTGAGGAGAACAAAAGCCCTAGAAAGTCACTGGCGAGGAAGGATGCCAAGCAGACACGCACTCTCGACAAGGAGAACATGCACTTGACATATACTCACCTTGGCAAGAAGGAGCCAGAAGTGGTCTTGCTTCTTGCCATGGCTTTCTTCAGAGGAAATAGTGCATTCAGACCATAGGTTATTGGAAGTTCAGATGGTTGGTAGGATGTATGCTCTTCTTTTAAACTTACTATTGGTGTATATCCATCTGTAACATCCTATGCATCTAATCCCACTCCATTTGGCACTTTTTAAAGAAGATCATTCACCTAGAGGGAAGTATATTCTGTTAGACCCTTTCAGACCACCCTGGTACCCACTGCAAGTCTATCAGAGATCATTCCTGCTGCAAGGAGAATTCATTGACCACCAGTAAACAAGATATCCAGTAGTATTTACAAATCTCTGGTAGAGCCATAAAATCCTCAAAGGATTTGTGAGAAAGTACTAGGTGGGCCACAATACCATAGCAAGATACAAAACTCTGCACCTAAACTTTCAAAGAACGTCAAAGGCAACCAATATGAATAAGATGTATTCTTGAAAAAATTTAGAGGTCTACAAAGTGTCATCTTCTACAGAGCAGCCCAACCCAGGAGAGAGGAAAGACTTTCTTCTGTGGCTCACATCTGACTTGCGTTTAGTCAGCACACTGCACAGTCTAACGTCAAGAAGCTCTTGCCTATCCCTCATGACAAACATCTCAAGAAATGTAACCCTCTTATTCAACTCTTAATTTACAACTTAAATTAAGGTTCAGAACCACGTTAGTAAGGCAAACAGTACGAACACATCCCTGTTTAAATTGTTGACTAAATACTTCCTAGGTAGTAAGTGGTCTATAGTGACTCTGGGTTGTCAATTTAAAGGAGACTCTTCAGTGAAAATGAATATTCCTTTGTCCCTTGTATTATCTCGCTGGGTTCATCACGAACAAGGGCATTCCTTCCGATCCAACAAGCCAAAGCTTGAAGACAAAGAGCAAGGGATGTAGGGGTAACCCGTCTTGTATTCCAGCCCATCGCAAGGAACTCCAGCAACACTCCATTTACCTTCACACTTACCACTGTGGATTCTGCATTTTTAGTGCTGATTGTGAGTGACCCTAAGCTTTCTCTCTTTAAGAGAGTCCAAGAGCCCCTCTAACTACACACTGTGGAGAACCCGGTTAGACTTAGTATTAAAAATAAGGGGGAGGGGGCACACTGCCTTTCATCCCAGCACAGTTCACCCCATTGCACCCTGGTAAATGCAATACACTCACTTAAAAGTTGCTGTCGTTTTTCACCAAAATTGGTGCAGGTAGTGCTGTTATCTCTAGACACATGTTTCTGGGTGTAGCCCTTCATTAGTAGAGAGCAGTAGTTGCAGAGAACAGAGAAAGGTCATCTGGGGTTGCTGGTACGCTTCCCACGTCTTCACAGGTCACAGCATCACTCCACAGGCACACAGGTGCCTCCCAGGAGAGCTTGTCAGCTTGTTGGCTCAAGTGAGCCTTTTAGAAACCCCAGATGACTTTTCTCTGCTCTCTACTACTTATGTTCACCACTGATGAAGGGCTAAACCCAGAAACATCTGCACCAACATTGGTGAAAAACGACAGCAACTTTGATGTAAGCGTACTGCATTTACGACAATACAATAGGGTGAACTGTGCTGGGATGAGAGGCAGTGTGCTCCCTCCCCCTTTGTAATAAAAGTGTTCACCTTAACTTAGCAGAATGTAACATTCAGCCTTAAAGGAGCAGGTATAAAATCAGAAACAGAGGTTGAGCCATTAATGACCATGGTGCACAAAAAAGGTAATGGGACTGGCACCTGGAGTACAGAAGAGGGCCCCGTTTCACAGTTCTAAAGCCAGAGCATCTTTGGGAAAAAAATAACCCCCCCTTCCAGCTGCAGCGCGGCTACGGTCCCAGCCCAAAATAAGAACACGGTAATAGAACATTAAACAGCTAATTAATCCCAACAAAGCAGAACAATTGCATTATGGAGTATTCCACAATTTGTGGCAACTTATCAGATAAATCGGTCAGGATAGAAAATCAAGATCATTAACCTCAAAAGCACTATTGCTAAGGATGTGAAAATACACTGACGAGGAGCTGCATTTTATGGTAAAGATGTCAAGCGAGAGTAATACCGTAAGAGATCTGTACTAATACATTAAAAAAGTTAGATTTTTAGCAACTCTGGAATAACTACATCACCAACCTCTGAAATACCTATAGGTGGCTGGTACCTATTTCCCCCATTAACTTAAAACTCGCAACAGCGATCGGAGAATACCAATAGTCAGTAACAAAACAAAACAAAAACAAAAAAAATACATCTTACCAAATATCTGAACTTTCCATGACCCATGATATGAACACACTATTTCCACTGGAGGAAACCATGGCAAGAAGCACAACCAACTCTGGGCCCTTTCTTGCCAAGCTGAGTATATGTCAAGTGAGGGAGGAGCTCCTCTTGTCATGGAAGCATGCCCACTCGGCATCCTTCCTTGCCAATGACTTTCTGCGGCTTTTGTTCCTCCTTATGACTTCGGATACTGAAAAAACAGGTTCTTGAAATGTCAGGAGAGGGAGAACAATTGTTTTTTTTTTTCGTTATACAGTTTCTTCTACAGACAGTTGAGTGTTTTGAAATTGGGCAGGTAGTCAATGAAATGCATTCTACCTCCACCCCTTAGAACTATAACAAACATGTGTCCTTAAGAGGTGGGCAAGGCACCCCATAAAAATACTTTGAATGGAAAACATACAAATCAGGAGAGAAACATTTAAGCTCATTGAATAATGATTATACTTGCTTCAAAGTAGTCATCTCAATTTAAAAAAAATATTTTTATTAGCATTTTTAGTTAACCAAGACAGTAAGCACAAACGGGCTAGGAGACAATAATTACATTGACATAGTACATTATAATTAATACCAGATATGCTAATACAGTCAGTGCCCCCATCTGTTTGGCTAAGGGAAGGGCTTCCAATATCATTTCTGTATTCAACACAAATAAACTGTGTGTCAGCGTTCAAGTATAATGCTCTATTTGTGAGTGGGGTTTCGTGTCCTGCAAGTCATAGTAAGACCTCCATGGGCCTCACACACCTTGTTAAATTTTCGTGGGCATCTGCGGATCAGGTAAGTCACCTGCTCGGTAATCATATACTGATCCATTCCCCGTCTCCACTCTGCGATCGTAAGGGAGATCCCCAGTACTTGACAACGTCTCTCTTTGCCACAACTAGTCCTAGGTTGCTAAAAAGGAGTTTGGAGCATGGCAAGTTTACCTCTGTGTGTATGCCGAGCAGTGTGTAGCGAGGTTACACTGGTATCTGTGCCTCAAGTACGACCCCAGTTCGTCTTTAATACTTGACAAGTACTTCTGTATATTCGGGCATGTCCACATAGTGTGCATGTACGTGCCTCTTGCAGTCCCACAGTGGAGGCAGGTCAGAGTTGGGGTCCTCCCCATTATGTGTAGCCTCACCCTATTATAGTAGATCCTGTGCAGGATTTTAAACTTAATGACTCTTGATCGGATGCATATGGCCACTGTATGGGGGTGCATAAGTGCGGTCTCCCAGTCAATGTCATCAACTGGCCCTAGGGTCTCCCTTACATCGGACCCTCAACTGTTCAAGTGTGTGTGGCATGTTATTGTTCTAAGTTTTGTATGTCCAAGAGATGCCTTTCTCTTCCAGTTGACCCATGAGGAGACATTCCTCTAGCGGGGCATATTCTGGGAGGTCCAATGTATATATGTTTTCAGCTCGCCAACATGTTCTAATTGAATGTAATGATACTGCTGTGTCCGTGAGAGAAGGTATTCCTCTTGCAGGTGGAAAGCCCTGCAGCCTCCCAAATTCCCTCAAGTAGGTGCCCTCCCACAACGAGGTTTCTCTAGTAAGTGTAGCATCCCACCCTATCTTGCATCCGGCCTTGTTCCAAGCATCTATCGCGAGTTGTGTGGGTAGCAGGAGTACTTGTGCGCCTTTATATAAATAGTGTAGGTGAGATTTGTGCATGAGTTGTCTTCTCTCAAGCAGGTACGTAGGGTGATTCCCGGGCACATGTTCCCAGTCATTTATTGCTGTCAAATGTGTCACCCAATAATATTCCCTTATATCCGGTAGAGCTATCCCACCATTGTATAAGTTTTGGTTGTGTGTCTGTATGGAGATCCTGGGGTGTTCCCGTCCCAAAGGAATGTGCGGACCTCCTGATCTATCTTGGCGAAGATGTAATGTGACAGTTTTACGTAGGTGTTCTGGACGGCGTATAGTAATTTAGGTAGAGAGATTATTTCATACAGAGCTGCCCTCCCAAATAATTTTAAGGGCAGTTTCCCCCAATGCTCCATATCCTCGTGGAGCTCAGAGATAACCGTTGTCAGTTTTTGCTCTCTACTTTGATGAGGTCTGTTGTTATGTAGTTCTCCAAATATTTGAAGCCGTCCCCATCTATGAATAGGCTGGCTGGTGGCACTATGTGTTCAATGCAGCCCCCTGTCTAGTAAAGGGTCGACATGGACCAGTTAATTCTATAACCCAAGTATGTCCTGTATTTTTCTAGTGCATCCCAGATCTGGGGCAACGTCTCTACTGCTGGGCTGGTGACATAAAGAAGGATATCATCCGCGTATAGCAAGATCTTTTCAGATCCATTCTTCCCCTTACCCACCCAGAAACGTAGGATATCTGTGCGGGATCGGATAACGCTAACAAGGGACTCGATCGTAAGGGCAAACAGAGGCGAAAGAGGGCAACCCTGAAGGTTGCCTCTTTTTATGGGGAATTCATCTGATTGTATACCAACCCAGTGGCAGTTGTCGAGGTTAATGGTCACCAGTCAGGGGTGTGGAATTTTTTTTTTTTTCTTTTTTTTCAAATATATTTTTATTTAACTGTTTGCTGTTTTACATTTGTAGGTCATTTTACAGTAACGTTTTGTCATTATTATACACATCTCTTAAGTTGTCCGCACCACTGTTTTGCTTTGTTTGCATTGTGTTTCACAATTACTTGCTCAATTCAGTAGTTTAATAATACTTGTGTAATATTGCTCCCATCACTTAATCAATCCGACTTTATGGAGACAGTACTTACAATGCCCCTCGTTACTTTTAATATTGGTGACCTGATAACAGACTTAACTCCACTTCAAACTGTATATAGGCTTAATGGCTCATGTGGGTGTGGCTGCTTAGCTTCAGAGAGGGGGGGTTGACATAGAGTTTCATACTATGTAGGAGCAATCTATCTACTATTCCCCTCCCTCCTTCGTTCTTTTAGTTATTGCGTCCTGTCCTCTGTACTCGCTCCCTCTGCGCCCGGGCCAGCGGGGCTCCTGATGTTCCTCCCATCCTGTTTTCTGGAACTTTCGCTTACAAGCACATCAGGTGACCCTCTCAAGTGGTTCCTCCCATCCCCTCAGGTACCATTAGTCCCTTCGTTAGGCCGTCCCACCTTATCACTAGGTTTTCCCACTCCGGGGCGATGGGTGTCTGGCGGGCTCCCCTGGCCTCCTCGGCCTTAAGGACCTGTAGTTCAGCTCTGGACCATCTTGTGACATCGCCTCTCCATTCTGTCAATGAAGGGGGTGCATTCGATTTCCAACCCTTCGTAATCAGCCTTTTGTAAAGGGCCAGGGACAGGTCAAGGAAGCGACTCTCTACCCTGCTCCATTTGGCACTAGCTCTGAGGCCCAATAGACAAATGTCGGGGGTTGGCCGGAGTTCCGTACCGAACAGCTCCATGAGATTAGTCGTCATCGCCGTCCATCCCCTCTGGAGCATCGTGCATCCCCACATCATATGATCAAAGTCGGGTTCCCCGTCTCCACATCTGGGGCAAGTCCTGGGCTCCCCCCCGTATATGCGGTGCAGTCGTTGAGGAGTAAGGTATGTTCTGTGTAGATAGTTGTATTGTATGTATCTCAGCCTAGTGTTGCGTGAGATCACCCCAGGGTAAGCAAGTGCTCTAGTCCACTCTGACTCGGTCAGGTCCCGCCCAATTGTCTTCACCCATTTTTCTCTTAGGGGTCGCAGGGGATCCACTGCTACCTCTATCTGGGCCCTGTATATTTTTGCTATTAGGTGAGTTTCCTCTCCCTCTGTCAGCAGGAGGTGCAACACTCCGTGGGGAGCGGGTTCTGCATTGACCGTGGTCCAATGCTCCTTCAGGGTATGCACCAGCCTTCCAAAGAGTAAAAACTGTCCTATTGGGACCCCCCCCTCTACTACATCAGCAAAGCTCCTCAGCACCCCCTCCTTGAATAGCTCCCCCACTGTCTCTATCCCTGCTCTCGTCCAAGGCCCCAAACCCAGTCCCCCTGGCCCCTCCGCCCTTACGTCCAGAGCGACGGCCGCCAGCGGCAGAGCGGGAGAGTATGGTGGCCCCACTCCAGTCCTCCTCTCACATTGTTTCCAGCATCTCATCGCCACATTGTACATTATGTTGCCTCTAATGGGGGCCATCTTCCTGCCCGCCATATTTGCTGCAATCTGAGCTATGTCAATTTCACCGTTCGCGGTGGCCAGGTCCAGCCGCCCCCTACCCGCTAGCCAGCCGGCCACCCATTGTAACTGAGATGCCAGGTAATAGCCTACGAAATCTGGGGCGCCCAGGCCTCCCAACCTCGTCGGCCTACAAATGGTCGAGAGCGCAGTTCTTCTGCGGCCCTCATCCCATATTAGTTCTCTGAGCAAGGCGTTCAACTCTCGGAACCATGCCGCGGGGATCTGTAGTGGTAAGTTAGCAAAATAGTAGAGGAGGCGTGGTAGCATGACCATTTTTGAGAGCGCCACCCTGGCCATGATTGTTAGTTTTAATGATCTCCAAAACCCCACTGTTAGACCTGACAGCCTTAGGGTAGTCACCCCTAACTTTTTGCCTGCCTCCCTCCACTTTGTGGATACTGTTTTTGCTGGTTTTTAGACTCTGCGCACTTTACCACTGCTAACCAGTGCTAAAGTGCATATGCTCTCTCTCTGTAAACATGGTAACTTTGGATCATACCTGATTGAACTATTTAATCTACTTATAAGTCCCCAGTAATGTGCACTCCAGGTGCCTAGGGCCTATAGATTAAAGGCTACTAGTGGACCTGCAGCACGGATTGTGCCACCCACTTAAGTAGCCCCTTTTTCCTTGTCTCAGGCCTACCATTGCTAGGCCTGTGTGGGCAGTTTCACTGCCACCTCGACTTGGCATTTAAAAGTACCTGCCAAGCATAGAGCTCCCCTTTTTCTACATATAAGTCACCCTTAATGTGTGCCCTGGGTATCCCCTAGAGCAGGGTGCTGTGTAGGTAAAAGGCAGGACATGTACCTGTGTAGTTATATGTCCTGGTAGTGTAAAAAAACCCTCAATTCGTTTTTGCACTGCTGTGAGACCTGCTCCCTTCATAGGCTAACATTGGGGCTGCCCTCATACACTGTTGAAGTGGCAGCTGCTGATCTGAAAGGAGCAGGGAGGTCATATTTAGTATGGCCAGAATGGTAATACAAAATCCTACTGACTGGTGAAGTCGGATTTAATATTACTATTCTAGAAATGCCACTTTTAGAAAGTGAGCATTTCTTTGCACTTAAATCCTTCTGTGCCTTACAATCCACGTCTGGCTAGGTTTAGTTGACAGCTCCTTGTGCATTCACTCAGACACACCCCAAACACAGGGTACTCAGCCTCACTTGCATACATCTGCATTTTGAATGGGTCTTCCTGGGCTGGGAGGGTGGAGGGCCTACCCTCACACAAAGGACTGCCACACCCCCTACTGGGACCCTGGCAGACAGGATTGAACTGAAAGGGGACCTGGTGCACTTCTTAGCCACTCTTTGAAGTCTCCCCCACTTCAAAGGCACATTTGGGTATAAAACAGGGCCTCTGCCCTACCTCATGAGACACTTGCTGGAGAAGAAACCGGAACCAGAAACTACATCCTGCCAAGAAGAACTGCCTGGCTGCTCAAAGGACTCACCTGTCTGCTTTCTACAAAGGACTGCTGTCTTGCTGTTGCCCTGCTGCCTTGCTGAACTCTTGTCTGGCTGTGAAAGTGCTCTCCAAGGGCTTGGATAGAGCTTGCCTCCTGTTCCTTGAAGTCTCAGGACCAAAAAGACTTCTTCCTTTCACTTGGACGCTCCGTGCGCCGAAAATTTCGACGCACAGCTTGTTTCGCGGCGAGAAAAACGCCGCACACCGACGCTGATCAACGCGACGCTCTCGGGACGATCGAGACTTCGACGCACAACCTCGCAAGGACAACGCCGCCCGACTTTCCAGGAGAAATCGACGCGACGCCTACCGTGAACGCGAAACTTTGACGCACGGCCTCGCAAGGACAACGCCGCCCGACTTCCGAGGAGAAATCGACGCGACGCCTGCCGTGAGACCAAAATTTCGACGCACGGCCTCGCAAGGACAACGCCGCCCGACTTCCAAGGAGAAATCGACGCGACGCCTGCCGTGAGATCGAAACTTCGACGCGCAGTCCCGCAGAACGACGCGCAGCCGGAAAACAAGTAGGAGAATCCACGCACAGACCCGGGACATCTGGTAATCCCCGCGATCCACGAAAAGAGACTTTCTGCGCGCCGGAAAACGACGCCCGACTTCCCCGCGTGGAAAAGAACGACGCAAGTCTTTGTGTGCTGAGGAGAAATCGACGCACACACCCTTTTTCCACGCATCCCTTTTCCTGTGGCCCTCTGAGGAGATTTTCCACCAGAAACCAGGTACTTTGTGCTTGAAAGACACTGTATTGCATTCTAAAGACTTAAGACACTTTATATCACTTTCCTGTGATAGTTCTACAATTTTCCATTGCATCTTTATTCTTTTTGACCTACAATTATCCTGATAAATATTATATATTTTTCTAAACACTGTGTGGTGTATTTTTGTGGTGTTATATGGTGGTATTGTATGACTTATTGCACAAATACTTTACACATTGCCTTCTAAGTTAAGCCTGACTGCTCGTGCCAAGCTACCAGAGGGTGGGCACAGGATAATCTTGGATAGTGTGTGACTTACCCTGACTAGAGTGAGGGCTTTTGCTTGGACAGAGGGTAACCTGACTGCCAACCAAAAACCCCATTTCTAACATTGGTGATCAGCGGTGAGGATAGGACTTGTATTTGTGCAGTGACATACAGTAGCTAAGTATTTCACTACCTACCCACAGTTGAAGGTCAACTTGGTTTTTATCTCTTTTTGAAAATCCGTTTTTTCCTGACAATTTTCAAAAACTAAATCCTCACTCAACATGTCTCTGACTGGGTCTCAGACAGGGGACTTTGACCTAGTCCAGTTGGATACATACACGGTCAAACAACTAAGAGGATTCTGCAGGGCATTAAGGGTACCCACCCAAGGGGCCTCCAGAAAGGAGGACTTTCAAGTGGCGCTGAGGGCCTGGGCAGAAGCCCATTTAGAGGATGATGAGGAAGAGGAGCCAGAAAATGGCCCCTCAGAAGGATTTTCACTATCTATGGATGGTGTTACCACGGCAATTGTGCACCCTTCCAGACCAGGGAGCAGTGTCTCCATGCAAAGCCTGACCGCAGAGGAAAGGAGAGAGGAAAGGGAGTTCCAATTGCAAATGGCAAAACTGAAAATTGAGGCACAACAGGAGGAGAGGAGGGCAGAAAGAGAAGCCAAACAAGCTGAGGCTGAAAGAGCAGCCAAACAGATTGAAGCTGAAAGAACAGCCAAACAAGCAGAAGCTGAAAGAACAGCCAAACAAGTGGAAGCTGAAAGAGCTTTGGCTGAAAAGAAACTATTGTTGGCTCATGAACTGAGTCTCAAGGAGCTGGAGATCAAGGCAAGACAGTCTGAATCCAGCAATAATGGTGGCAGCATACAGACAGGACCTGCTGGAGAAAAGAAGGTTCGTATACCCAAAAATGTGGTGCCCAGTTTTGTGGTGGGAGATGACATAGATAAATGGTTAGCTGCTTATGAAGTTGCACTAAGGGCTCATGAGGTTCCTGAAGGGCAATGGGGGGTAGCTATGTGGGGTTATGTGCCGCCATTGGGGAGGGACACACTTCTCACATTGGATCCACCGGATCAAAACACATACCCACTCCAGAAAGCCACTTTACTTGCCAAGTTTGGGCTGACCCCTGAGGGATACCGTCAGAGGTTCAGGGACAGCACCAAACAAACCACACAAACATGGGTAGATTTCTTTGATTTCTCTAGTAAGGCACTGAATGGATGGGTGCGGGGCAACAAAGTAGCAGATTATAAAGGTTTATATGACTTGATCCTGAGAGAGCATATGCTTAATGTTACTTATACCGATTTGCGCCAGCACCTAGTGGATAGTAAGCTGACTGATCCCAGGAAGCTTGCTGAGGAGGCGGACCTCTGGGCTAGCACCAGAGTGTCCAAAAAGGTACCTGGGGGGGGACTCCCACAAAGGTGGTCAGGGTTCCCAACAGAAGAAAGAGGGGGGAGATAAACTTACAGATAAGGAACTCTCTAAAGGCCCCCAAAAGAATTCCCAGGGAGGGGGTGGCAACCCTTCCTTTTCCAAATTTGGGAAAAAGCCAGGGACATTTGACAGGTCAGGAAAATCTAGCCCCAAATGCATGGAGTGTTACCAGTATGGTCACTATAAAGGCGATCCCCAGTGCCCCAAGAGGGCACCGTCCACTACTGGACAGGTCCCTGGGTTGACTAGTGTAGCGCTCGGGGGGGAGATGGACCCAGATAGCTGTGGGGGACAGGTAGAGATTTCCCTAGTGTCCCTGGGAGAAGGAGAAATGATGTCCAAGGTCCACATGCCTAAAAATACTTCCAAGTACCGGCAGTGGGTCCTCATTGATGGGCAGAAGGTGGAGGCTCTGCGTGACACAGGAGCCAGTATGACTACTATCAAGAGTCAGCTGGTGTCCACAGAGCAGATAATCCCTAATACATTCCACCAGGTCATAGTCGCTGACAATCGCGAGAGTCACCTACCGGTGGCTCGGGTTCCCTTTGAGTGGGGGGGGGGTCTCTGGTACTCTGAAAGTAGCTGTGAGTCCTGCCATGCCTGTAGATTGTCTGTTAGGCAATGATCTAGAGCATACTGCTTGGAAAGAAGTAGAGCTCAGATCTCACCTGGAGATGTTAGGGTTACCTGAGTGGGTCTGCATGACCACCCGGTCCATGGCTGACCGAGAGGGAAGTCAAGGGCATCTGGAGCCTGGAACGATGGCCCAGAGAGCTGCCAAGAGGAGGGACGAGGGGCGCGGGAAACCGGCCCCAGAAGTTCCCACAGTGGCTGACGGGGCTCCTGAGGAGGAGACTCCCGAGCCAACTGGGGAAGACATTGCCACCCTAGCTGACTTACCTGAGCTTGCTGGCTGGCAAGTTGAGGGTGGACCCACCAGGGAGGAATTCTGCAAGGCGCAGAAAGAGTGTCCCACTCTAGAAGGGTTGAGGAAACAAGCCTTAAACCAGGCAGCAGGTGACGCCTCTGGCAATCACCACCTATATTGGGAGAATGATCTCCTCTACAGTGAGCCTAGGGTTCCGGTCTTTGGGGCAGCACGTGTGCTGGTGGTCCCCCAATGTTACCGAGCCTTCCTACTGGGTCTGGCTCACGACATTCCCCTGGCAGGACATTTGGGACAAGACAAAACCTTCAACAGGCTTGTCACCCACTTTCACTGGCCCAAAATGAGGACACACTCAGACAAATTCTGCAGGGCTTGTCCTACCTGCCAGGCTAGTGGTAAAGCAGGAAAGAGGGTTAAAACCCCCCTGATTCCACTTCCTGTCGTTGGCACCCCCTTTGAAAGGGTGGGCGTCGACATTGTTGGCCCCTTGGACCCCAAAACTGCCTTAGGCAACAGGTTTATCCTGGTTTTGGTGGACCATGCCACCCGGTACCCAGAGGCAATCCCTCTGAGGACCGTAACTGCATCGGTGGTAGCCAGAACCCTGATGGGGATATTTACCCGTGTGGGATTCCCCAAGGAGATAGTGTCTGACAGAGGCACTAACTTCATGTCCGCGTACATGAAGCATCTGTGGGATGCGTGTGGTGTAACCTACAAGTTCACCACACCCTATCACCCCCAGTCTAATGGGCTTGTGGAGAGATTCAACAAGACCCTGAAAGGCATGATTGGTGGCCTCCCTGAGGCCATGAGGCGTAAATGGGACGTCCTCTTACCATGCCTTCTCTTTGCTTACAGAGAGGTCCCCCAGAGGGGGGTAGGGTTCAGTCCCTTTGAGCTTCTCTATGGGTACCCCGTCAGGGGACCCTTAAGCATTGTCAAAGAGGGATTGGAGAACGCTCCAAAGACACCCCCTCAGGACGTGGTCAGCTACATGTTGGCCCTCCGCAATCAGATGACCCGCTTCTGGAAAGAGGCCCAAAGTAACCTGGAGGCCAGTCAAGAGGTGATGAAACAATGGTATGACCAGAAGGCCACTCTGGTAGAGTTTCAACCTGGAGACAAAGTGTGGGTAATGGAGCCAGTAGAGCCCAGAGCTCTCCAGGACCGCTGGTCTGGCCCATTTGAAATAAAGGAGCGGAAAGGGGAGGCCACTTACCTAGTGGACCTCCAAACCCCTAGGAACCCCCTAAGGGTGCTCCACGTGAACCGACTAAAAGCTCATTTTGAGAGGTCGGAGATCAACATGCTTCTGGTCACAGATGAAGGAATGGAAGAGGAGAGTGAACCTCTCCCTGACCTCCTCTCTGCCCAAGAAGGTGATGGGTCCGTAAGCGGGGTCATTCTGTCTGACTCCCTGACTCTAAACCAGAAAGGAGACTGCTATGAGCTGTTGGAGCAGTTCTCCCCCCTCTTCTCCCTTACTCCTGGACTGACCCACCTCTGTGTTCATGATATTGACACCGGTGACAGTCTCCCTGTGAAGAACAAAATTTACAGGTTGTCAGATAAGGTGAAGGCCAGCATCAAGGAGGAGGTCTCCAAGATGTTGACGCTAGGGGTTATTGAAAAGTCCAGTAGTCCCTGGGCCAGCCCAGTGGTGTTGGTCCCTAAGGCTACTGCCCCAGGCGCGAAGCCAGAACTCCGGTTCTGCGTGGACTACCGGGGTCTCAACTCAGTCACACGGACTGATGCTCACCCCATCCCCCGAGCCGATGAGCTCGTGGACAGGCTAGGCGCTGCCCAGTTCCTGAGTACGTTTGATCTTACTTCAGGATACTGGCAGATCGCCCTGACTGAGGGGGCTAAGGAAAGGTCCGCCGTTTCCACCCCTGACGGCCATTACCAGTTCCGGGTGATGCCGTTTGGATTGAAAAATGCCCCCGCTACCTTCCAACGGTTGGTTAACGGGGTCCTGGCTGGCAAGGATGCCTTCTGTGCAGCCTACCTGGATGACATAGCTGTCTACAGTTCCAGCTGGGAGGAACACCTGCTCCACCTCAAGGAGGTGCTTCAGGCCCTGCAACAGGCAGGCCTGACCATCAAGGCTAGTAAGTGCCAGATTGGGCAGGGTTCCGTGGTGTACTTGGGACACCTAGTAGGTGGTGGCAAGGTGCAGCCACTCCAGGCCAAGATCGAAACTATCAAGGCCTGGCAACCACCTCGAACCCAGACTGAGGTGAGAGCCTTTTTAGGCCTCACCGGATACTACCGCAGGTTTGTCAAGGGCTATGGTACCATTGTGTCCCCCTTGACAGAACTCACGTCCAAGAAGCAACCTAGGTTGGTGAATTGGACAGAGGCTTGTCAGAAAGCCTTTGACGCCCTGAAGGAAGCCATGTGCACGGCCCCCGTGCTCAAGGCCCCTGACTACTCCCAGGAATTTATCGTGCAGACAGACGCTTCAGAGCATGGCATAGGGGCAGTTCTAGCACAGCTGAATGAGGAGGGCAGAGATCAACCGGTAGTCTTTATTAGCAGAAGACTATTACCACGGGAACAGAGGTGGAGTGCTATTGAAAGAGAAGCTTTTGCTGTGGTCTGGGCACTAAAGAAGCTGAGACCCTACCTGTTCGGGACTCACTTCCTAGTTCAGACAGACCACAGGCCCCTCAGATGGCTCATGCAAATGAGGGGTGAGAATCCAAAACTCTTGAGGTGGTCCATTTCCCTACAGGGGATGGACTTTACGGTGGAACATCGCCCAGGGGTTGACCACGCCAATGCTGATGGTCTCTCCAGGTACTTCCGCCTTAGCGATGAGAGCTCCCAGGAGGTCGGGTAGCTCTCCCCACTTTCAGGTGGGGGGGGACACATGTTAGACCTGACAGCCTTAGGGTAGTCACCCCTAACTTTTTGCCTGCCTCCCTCCACTTTGTGGATACTGTTTTTGCTGGTTTTTAGACTCTGCGCACTTTACCACTGCTAACCAGTGCTAAAGTGCATATGCTCTCTCTCTGTAAACATGGTAACTTTGGATCATACCTGATTGAACTATTTAATCTACTTATAAGTCCCCAGTAATGTGCACTCCAGGTGCCTAGGGCCTATAGATTAAAGGCTACTAGTGGACCTGCAGCACGGATTGTGCCACCCACTTAAGTAGCCCCTTTTTCCTTGTCTCAGGCCTACCATTGCTAGGCCTGTGTGGGCAGTTTCACTGCCACCTCGACTTGGCATTTAAAAGTACCTGCCAAGCATAGAGCTCCCCTTTTTCTACATATAAGTCACCCTTAATGTGTGCCCTGGGTATCCCCTAGAGCAGGGTGCTGTGTAGGTAAAAGGCAGGACATGTACCTGTGTAGTTATATGTCCTGGTAGTGTAAAAAAACCCTCAATTCGTTTTTGCACTGCTGTGAGACCTGCTCCCTTCATAGGCTAACATTGGGGCTGCCCTCATACACTGTTGAAGTGGCAGCTGCTGATCTGAAAGGAGCAGGGAGGTCATATTTAGTATGGCCAGAATGGTAATACAAAATCCTACTGACTGGTGAAGTCGGATTTAATATTACTATTCTAGAAATGCCACTTTTAGAAAGTGAGCATTTCTTTGCACTTAAATCCTTCTGTGCCTTACAATCCACGTCTGGCTAGGTTTAGTTGACAGCTCCTTGTGCATTCACTCAGACACACCCCAAACACAGGGTACTCAGCCTCACTTGCATACATCTGCATTTTGAATGGGTCTTCCTGGGCTGGGAGGGTGGAGGGCCTACCCTCACACAAAGGACTGCCACACCCCCTACTGGGACCCTGGCAGACAGGATTGAACTGAAAGGGGACCTGGTGCACTTCTTAGCCACTCTTTGAAGTCTCCCCCACTTCAAAGGCACATTTGGGTATAAAACAGGGCCTCTGCCCTACCTCATGAGACACTTGCTGGAGAAGAAACCGGAACCAGAAACTACATCCTGCCAAGAAGAACTGCCTGGCTGCTCAAAGGACTCACCTGTCTGCTTTCTACAAAGGACTGCTGTCTTGCTGTTGCCCTGCTGCCTTGCTGCCTTGCTGAACTCTTGTCTGGCTGTGAAAGTGCTCTCCAAGGGCTTGGATAGAGCTTGCCTCCTGTTCCTTGAAGTCTCAGGACCAAAAAGACTTCTTCCTTTCACTTGGACGCTCCGTGCGCCGAAAATTTCGACGCACAGCTTGTTTCGCGGCGAGAAAAACGCCGCACACCGACGCTGATCAACGCGACGCTCTCGGGACGATCGAGACTTCGACGCACAACCTCGCAAGGACAACGCCGCCCGACTTTCCAGGAGAAATCGACGCGACGCCTACCGTGAACGCGAAACTTTGACGCACGGCCTCGCAAGGACAACGCCGCCCGACTTCCGAGGAGAAATCGACGCGACGCCTGCCGTGAGACCAAAATTTCGACGCACGGCCTCGCAAGGACAACGCCGCCCGACTTCCAAGGAGAAATCGACGCAACGCCTGCCGTGAGATCGAAACTTCGACGCGCAGTCCCGCAGAACGACGCGCAGCCGGAAAACAAGTAGGAGAATCCACGCACAGACCCGGGACATCTGGTAATCCCCGCGATCCACGAAAAGAGACTGTCTGCGCGCCGGAAAACGACGCCCGACTTCCCCGCGTGGAAAAGAACGACGCAAGTCTTTGTGTGCTGAGGAGAAATCGACGCACACACCCTTTTTCCACGCATCCCTTTTCCTGTGGCCCTCTGAGGAGATTTTCCACCAGAAACCAGGTACTTTGTGCTTGAAAGACACTGTATTGCATTCTAAAGACTTAAGACACTTTATATCACTTTCCTGTGATAGTTCTACAATTTTCCATTGCATCTTTATTCTTTTTGACCTACAATTATCCTGATAAATATTATATATTTTTCTAAACACTGTGTGGTGTATTTTTGTGGTGTTATATGGTGGTATTGTATGACTTATTGCACAAATACTTTAAACATTGCCTTCTAAGTTAAGCCTGACTGCTCGTGCCAAGCTACCAGAGGGTGGGCACAGGATAATCTTGGATAGTGTGTGACTTACCCTGACTAGAGTGAGGGCTTTTGCTTGGACAGAGGGTAACCTGACTGCCAACCAAAAACCCCATTTCTAACACCCACCGAGGAGCGCAATGATCTAAGCGTCCTGCCGAGGTTACCGTCCCTAAGATCGTTTAATTCGTGAAATATCTGTATGCCCAAGTATTTAAATGTCCGCGGGGCCCAATTTACGTCAGCTGGGCACGCATCTGGGCGTGCACTGTCTGACATCACGGGGAATACATATGTTTTCCTCCGATTAAGTCGGAGTCCCGATAGGCCCCCGAAGTCTTCCAGTATTCCCAATGCCCACGTGAGTCCTCTTGACGCGTCCCTCATGTAAATAAGTATATCATCTGCATACAGGGAGACTATGTTCGGACGGACCCCAGATAATTCCCTTGCCCACGCCTTCACATCGCAGCTGCGATGCCAGGGGTTCGATTGCCAGGGCAAACAGTAGCGGGGACAAGGGGCAGCCCTGCCTAGTTCCCCTGTATACTGGGTATGCACTGGAGATCATCCTTCCGGTTTTAACTCTTGCTAACGGGGATGAGTACAGCAAGTCCACCCATTTTACCCAGTTCTCCCCCAGCCCCATTTTAAGCATCACAGTCCTTAAATAGTCCCATCTGATGGAATCGAAGGCCTTCTCGAAATCCACCGCGAGTAAGGCTCCCTCTGGCGGTCTCTGATCCCTGGGCATGTGCAAGATCGTAAACACCCTTCTCAGGTTCAGGGAGGTACTACGGCCGGGGACAAAACCATTCTGGTCAGCGTGCACTAACTTTGTCATGAGAGGGAGCAACCGGGCAGCCATTATCTTACTAAGTATTTTGAAGTCGCTGTTTAACATAGATAAAGGCCTAAAGTCCGTCACCGGAGCTTCCCTGTCTTTTGTCTTGGGGAGCGGTACCACTAAAGCCTCCCGCATTGTCTGTGGTAGTTCTCCATATTGCAGCGCCTCCGCGTACAACCCTGTCAATTGGGGGGCCAGCAGCAATTTGTATTTTTTATAGAAATCCATGGGGAGACCGTCTGTCCCTGGGGTCTTTCCGGGTGCTAACTGTTCTATAGCTTCATTTACTTCCTCTAGCGTTACTGGTCCCCCCAGGCTGTCTCTCTCATCTGCGCTCAGTGTTGGTAGTGGGATTTGCTGTAGGTATCTATTGAAAGATTCCATCTGCAATTCGCTGGGTTTCCCGTACAACTGCGAGTAATACTCTCTGAACGCATCGTTTATGGAGCCCGGTCTGAGTCTGCGAGACCCCTCCCCGTCTATTACACATGTGATGGGCTCACCCTGCTCTCCCGGGCGGACCAGCCACGCCAGTAGTCTCCCCGATCTACCCTCTTCCGCATGTAGGGATGCTAGATATTTTTGCCTGTCGTGGCACCGGAGTTGCTCTTCAATGCGGGAGTGTTCCCTACAAGCTTGGTTATATTCTTCATTCTCCTGCGCTGTCTTCCCTTGACCCAACTCCCTCTCGTGCATATCCTTCTCCAGGTCATTCAATTCTTTTTCAAGTGTACGCCTCACCCCCACCGACTGCCCCAGGCAGAAGCCCCTTGTCACTACCTTAAGCGCCTCCCATTCTAAGGCCCTAGAAGGAGTAGACCCCTTATTCGTCTCAATATATTCTGCCAAGTGGCCGCGTAGGGACTCTCTGTACGCCTGGTCCTCAAGTGCCGAGGGAGAAAGCCTCCATGATGGTATAAGGGGTCTATCCTCCGACATCCTCATCGTTATTAACAAGGGATTATGATCAGACAAAGTGCGGGCTAAGTATTCTGAGCGTGTCATATTACTTATCAGGCCTGCTGTGCAGACTACTCTGTCAATTCTGGTATGCACTCGGTGGAGACCCGAGTAGTATGAATATTCACTAGACGTTGGGTGGTGCATTCGCCAGACGTCCGACAACCCCCACATGTCCAGCCACTCACTCAGCCTTCTGGCTGTTTTGATTGTCGCTGCCCCATGCAGAGGCGGGGTGGACCTGTCCAGATTTGTGTCTAGTACTGCATTGAAGTCCCCCCCTACTAATAGCTCCCCAGCGCTTTGGCGTGTGAGGTGTCTCGATAGGCTCGTCATAAAGGGGACCTGGTCTTGGTTGGGGGCGTATATGCAGCTTAAGACTATTGGGATACCTTGTAGCTTCCCTTCCAATATCACGAATCTTCCCTCCCGGTCTATATTGGAAGAGGTCAATATGAAGGGGACCCCCGCTCTGATCCATACTAAAGCGCCCCTTGCATAAGCTGAGTATTCTGTTGCAAACACCTGCCCCCTCCACCTGCGCCTTAACTTCTCTCCCTCTCCTGACGCCAGGTGTGTTTCCTGTAGTAATGCCACCTGTACTCCCCTTCTCTTTAAGTAAGAGAGTATTTTGTGCCTTTTAGCTGGAGTGCCCATCCCCCTAACGTTCCAGGTCAATAAATTATAGTCCGCCATTGCATGATTTCATTCTGGTGACAATACCCCCGCTTCTCCCCAGTCGCAAGGATATTTTCCCACATCATCATGTCTTTGCCGCAGTCAAATTCCGCCACCCACATTGCCATATTAACTTGTAACTGTGTATCCCAACTCCCCATCCCCAGGGCACCTCCTAACCTGTAGGCTGCCCAGTAAACTATGCAACCGTGCAACTTGTTCAACTTTTGATCAGCGGTACTCGCCATTTTGAATGGGCGAGGTTCTGTTCCGGGGGGTGGCCAAGTCCGGAGGGGCCGCCATTACGCTTGACATGCCCAGTCCCCGGCGCCTTCCGCAGGCCCTGGCTAGCCAAGTTCGTCAGCTGTTTGTGGGGTCACCTTCGGGGCTCGGGCTGAATGCTCCAGGTCTTCCGCAGAGGACACCAACGTGTCGTCCGTTTCATTCCCAGAACCTTCCTGAGGGGATGCCTCCCCACCCATGCGTGCTGCCGCTTCCAGTGCTTCCTTCCTGCCTTTCTCTTTCTGTGTTTGTGTGGGCGCCAGTCGTCTGCGGTCTCTGGTCTTCCTTCCCTTCAGGGCCCGGCGAGCATTGCCACCGGTCGGGCCCTCTCCAACGGGACCCCCCGCCTGAGGGCCACGTGACTCAAGCCATTCCCACGCCTCCTCAGGGGATTGGAGGAATGTTGTCTTCCCTTCCAGCATCACTCTCAATCTGGCTGGGTAGAGTAGCGAATACTGGATTCCCTCCTCTCTTAGGGCTCTCTTAACTGCCAGAAACGAAGACCCCTTGTTTTGCACCTCCAGGGTAAAGTCCGGGAACAGTGTCACCTACCCATTTGCGACTTTAAATGGGCCCGTCTCCCTGGCCCTTTGCAGGAGGGAGTCCCTGTCTCTGTAGTGTAAGAGTTTAGCTATCACGGCCCGGGGGGGTCTCCCTGGGGCAAGGGGCCTCGCCGGCACCCGATGTGCTCGTTCCAGCGTGTAGAATGGGGTCAAGCGCCCCGGCGCCACTGAGGTACTGAACCATTTCTCCAGAAATTCAACAATGTTCTCCCCCTCAGCCCCCTCCGGGAGGCCCACCACGCGCACATTGTTCCTTCTGTTCCTCCCCTCCGCATCTTCAGCTCTTTTTTCGAGTCGCGCCACTCTGTCGGCCAGGGAGGTCACTTCAGCCCTCAGGTCTTTCTGCTTTGGTGCTATCTCGGCCAGTACAGTTTCTGTCTCTTTGACTCTGTCTGCCAGTTTATGGTGGTCCGCTCTCAGTAGGCTCATCTCCACAGCTACTTGACTGATCTCCCGTTGCAACGTTGTTTTGGTGTCTTCGATCGCCCCGAGTATTTTATCTAAAGTATCCTGGACTTTGATCTGCATATGGCCCTGTGGGTCCGAGTCATCGCTCCCGGACTGAGCTGCAGCGGCCATGGTTCTGTTCTTGTGGCGGCTCCTGGGGGGCATCTGATCAACAGCGGACCTCGCCCCGACAGCTGCCCCAGCTGTTTCAGTTGTTCCGCTTCGGAATGCTTCTCCCCAGGCGCTCTACGTTTAAGCGCTATCCATCTCAGCTCCAGGTCCTTTAGCCCGTCATGGACTCTCAACTGTCACTCTTCATCGTGGCACTAAATTTCCTCCCGCTTGTCTCCCTTGTTGCACCAGGAACACTTCTGTGCTCAGTCCTACTCCTTTATGGATCTCCAGTACTCCAATGCGCCCGGGGGAGTCCACGGTTCAACCTTTTAGGCAATCCGCCCCTCGCCCCCGGGGGCGCGATCCGCCATCCGCCAGCTTCATCAGTCGGCCCTTTTTCCTCGCTTGCTTGATCCTATCTTCTGGGTTCCTCAGCCCCGGGTACTCATTCAACCCCCATGGGTCACGGGCCACCTCCGTCCGGGGCCACCCCGATCCGGCCCCCGGCTCGGTCAAACCAGCCACCATGCATCTAGCTCACCGGTGTCTGCAGGGGTCCACCAGGTCCCGTTATCCCTCGTTCTCTCCGCTTCTTCGGTGTGTACCAGGGCCCAAAGGCCCACCTCAAGTCAAGCAGCCCCGCAGTTTGACCCCGGGTCACGTCGCTACCTCGAAATCGTTCCACACTGCCTCTCTCTCGCTCTTGGCCTCGCTTCGTCCCCAATCCTTCCTAGGGGCCTCGTCCGTGGCCCAGAGCAGCACCACTTCACCACCCGTCAGAGTGCGACTTCCGCTGGGCCACCAGAACCCAAATGGCATCTCCACCCCAGCTCGTAGTCTCCGCCGGCAACCTCCGCTTTCTTCAGCCTCCGGGTCGCCTCAACCTGCAGCCCTGCCCGTGGCCGCGGCCCCGATCACGGGCCTGCCCCCTGTGTTCTTCTGGGGTCACCCGTATCCAGTGTCTCAATCTCCGTGCGCCTCCACAGTGCGCGATCTCACCTGGGCCCTCACCACTTCGGCCCCCAGGGCCGCCGCAGGGGCCCACACACGCTCGGCCCTCTCCTCTGGTCCACGCAAGGCCTCTGGGCCGCCTCAACCTACGGCCCCGCCCAAGGCCGCGACCTCGATCCCGTTCCTGCCCCCTCTGTTATTCCGGGGCCGTGCGCTTCTAGTGGCACAATCTCTGTGCGCTTCAGCTGTGCGCGATCTCACCTGGGCTCCCTGGCCCCCGCCAGCACCTCCGCCGCTGCCGGAGAGCCTGCTCGGCGCCTCCCGCTGTTCTGTGTCGTCCGTGCACTCACCACTTCGGCTCTCGGCACCACGCAAGGCCGCGGCCTCTGTCACGTGCTCAGGCCCGCAGACTCCGAAGTCCCCGACGGGCAGATTCGGCACCCCCGGGGTCGCCGCAGGGGCCCACACACGCTCGGCCCCCTCCTCTGGTCTCGCCCCGCAGCCTGGACCTCATTCGGCCCGGGGAAGGCACGATTTTGACTTTCTATTCGCCGGCCCCTCCGGAGCTAAGAGTTCAGGCGTGCGCCATCTCCGGGTCCTTGGCCACGCCCCCCAGGGGTGTGGAATTTAATGAAAAATATCTACTTGTCCACGGAACAGGTTGCTTCTTAAATCTACTTTTCCTGTAAAAAAAAAAAAATCTACTTCTCCCTTTGGTGCCATGTAGTGTGGCGACAAATTACGGCAGCAATCTCATTATGTAAGAGCGCTGATAATAGCCTCTCCGTTTATGTCAAGGCTACTCCTATAGTAGGTCATAATACTTGCAATTTCAATTCCTACTACAGTAATTTACTTATGTTTCCAACTTTCCGCAGATCTACATACTGGGGCTGGAGTAAGCAGAAAACAGTAGTTCCAGGGCTGGAATGCCTCAGAGTCTGCAAACCAACTAACTTGCATGTTTTAAGGATTTTCACCAGCTCTTCTCTAATCTTTTCCCATAATAAGAAAGGTTGGAAATTTACTCCTGACAATGGCAGAAGTAGAAGTTCTTTTAGGGTTGCGGAAAAAATTGGTTGGAGGGAAAGTGAACTTGTAAATGCTCAATAGATTTTCACAAGAGCAAATATACACATGCATATTTGCTTGTGCTAAAATACAGTTAAATATTTCCTAAGAGTACGAGTTCCTGGTTTAATTCTGTATGTTCTTGCGAATTCATCAAAGCCACTAATTCAAAGACATATACCAGGAGTGCACTATTGTGACTTTAAGAATTGGGTCCCTAATTAGGTCTGGTATTAACAAAGTAATTTTGTTTTTATTAAACTTCTATTTCTCTCTCGATCTATTGGCTGCCTTTACTGAAAGTGATCGCATTCTACTCTTCCACAAGGAGCATATTGGTAGACAAAGTAGTTTTGTTCAGTGCCAAGAACTACTGTGGCAATCAGTGGTGTAAAGAAACTGGAGTGGGCCCCCCTGCAAAGAACACGGAGTGGCCCCCTTCCAGACTTACTCAGGGCTGGTGCCGTGCTGAGGGGTGCCCCTGGAGGGGAGCTGCGGGGCCTTTGTTATGCCCCTGGTAGCAATGTGTGCTTTTTGAGACTAAAAACTTTTTTTCTTTTTGCCGGTGTTTGTTACAACAGTAAGGGGCCTGGCAGCTCCCACAACAATAAAGTGTTACAAACGCCATGTCAAAACAAGACATGCATTGACGAAACCAACAGATTTACAAAAAATGCCGGGTCGGTTGGCTTTGCCAGTGCTTGTTTATTTTCATGGGCCCCATAATCTTGTTGAAAATGGTTGCACTGATTTTCCATTAGGAATATTTTTGGGGAAATACTAGCATGCATCAACACATTTTACTAAATGAGGCTTCAAAGAAAAAGCACCTGAAATTTAATACCATTGAAACGTTTTTGCATTTTTTTCTGAGTATTTTATTTTGAAAGCAAAGAATCATCACTCTTGCTTACGAGCTTCTGCAAACATTTGCATCTAATCAGAGAGAATTCTGGGAGCATTATACTTAGCCTCATATTGTTAAACGTTTCAAACATATTTAAGTTTTTTTTTTTTTTTTTTTTACTGGAACCACGGTCAGTAGTGCAGTGTGACCTTAAAACATTTATTTACAGCACTCACCCTAATAATGTAGGCTTTTAATTAATGAGCCATAAATACAAGAACGAACAGCATTAACATATGGGCACACATATTACCTCAACTGCAGACAGTTTCCTTCTCTGTAAACTGGCAGCCAAAGGATTTGTGCTACAAGGGATTGGGCCTACTTGTCCCAAAAACAAATTAAACATGAAAACTTGTTGCCCTTGACCCCAAACAATATTTCGCGGGCATCGGGCGATAGGAATTCCACATCCCTATACACAATAGCTTAACCCACTCCCAGAATCTTGGGCTGAATCCAAACCTCTCCCACGCCAGCGCCATAAATGGCCAGTGGATCGTAGCAAATGCTTTCTGGGTGCTGAGACTTGACAGCAAGCGGGGCTCCTTCGGATCCCAAACAGTGTCATTCCAAGCTTGGATACAACACAGATTGAATCTTGTTGACCTCTTGGTCCAAGTGAATCAGTGAATGTATGACTGTTACAAGCTGCTTGACAAGCACCATGGCAAGGATTTTCACTTCTACGTTCAGGAGTGAAATAGGATGGTAAGAGTTGCTCTTGTCTGGGGGTGTCCCCTCCTTGGGAATCACCACTATCGTGGCCCTCCGCAAAACTTGTGGGAGCTCACCCACATCTTTGGCCTCTTGAAACAGCTGCAGGAGATAGGGGGTTAGGACGTGGGAGTTTCCCTTGAAGAGTTCTTTTGGGAGACCGCTGGGCCCAGGGGTCTTACCCGAGGATATTGCGGCATAGCAGTTTTAATCTCCTCCGGGTCTATATCTAGATATAGAGTGTTCCTATCCTCCACTGTCAAGCACAGCAGGGGGATCTGTGTCAGATAGGTCCTAATGCGGGATGGGCTCACGTTTGTGTGCGTGTGGTAGGGGTGCTCATAGCCTTTTACAAATGCGTTAGCGATCTCAAAGACAGTGTTACATGCAGTCCCAATTTTCCCCACTATGGAGTGTACCCATTGTGTTTTTTCTCTCATGGTGCCCCAGCCAGGCAAGGAGTTTGCCCACCCTGTCCCCCGCCTCATACAAGCGATGTCTCGGGCTAGGTTCCTCACATCACGGTGCACCAGTGCCTTGTAATCCTTTTGCAAGATCAACAGTTTGCGCTGGTTGTGGGAGTCGGTCACGGACCGGGGATCTCGCTTTAAGCCGCCAATGGGCTCTCTATTGACTCTAGGTCTTCCCTTTCCCTTTCCCTTCTATGTTTCTGGGCAATAAGGTTTTGGGTTCTGTCCCGAAGAACTGGTTTATAGGCTTCCCAGAGTGTGTTTGCAGAGGCCACCAAGTGATTGTTTTCTTTGGAGTACAATTCGGTCTCTACTCCCACTTCCCAGGCTATCTCTGCATCTCTTAGCTCCCATGCATTCAGCCTCCATCGATTTCTGTTTCTCAGTACGCGGGTCCCAATTGTGAGCCACAGGGGGCAATGGTCCGACAGCCCTCTTGCCAAGTATTCTGCCTCCTCCACCACCACTACCTCTCCCGCAGGCGCAAAAATGTAATCTAATCTGGAGAAAACTCTGTAAGCCCCAGAAAAGTAGGAAAATCGCTTAGCCCCCGGAAGCTGGCGACGCCAGAGGTCAGTCAAGCCCAGCGAGGGCACCATGTCAGACAGAGGTGTACCCCGCAAAAGAGGTGTTACATGCTGCAACCTATCCACGCTGGGACAGATGACGTCGCTGAAGTACCCCCCCCCCCCCCATTAGGAGAAGCGATGAGTTTGACTCCAATAGGACGTCTGCAATTTTTGCGTATGTCTGTTGTTGGAGTTTGGGTGGAGCATAGAGACTCACCGGTGTAATTTCTTGTTTGCCCTTGTATCCCTGTGCTGGTACAAATGTGCCTGCAGGGTCTCTCCATGTTTTAGTGATACAAAATGGTGGGGACTTCTTAAGCAGGATTGCTATCCCTCTAGATCCTGTGGTGAATCCCACGTGTGCAATGACTGTGTATATGCCTCTACCAAGAAAGCTGCAATGGGGCCCCATGAGATGGGTCTCTTGAAGAAAGACTGTGTCTGGCCTACTCTTTTTGATATATGTCATTACTTGCCCCCTCTTGATTTTGCTGCCCAGGCCGTAGAAGTTCCAGGACAACAAGGTGTACCTATCGTTTTCACCCGTTAGGACTATGCGCCAATCTTGTGCAAGACTGGGCAAGCTCGTCCTTGATAAAGGGAAATTGTCGCATTCTGGTACTATATCATTGTGTCTGTCTTTTAAGCATTGTCTGTATTTCTAGAAAATTGTCATAACCATTTAACAGAAAAACTCCCATGCACCCCCCACTTCCCTGTGGATAAAATGGTCCCCAATCAACAAACTATTCCACAGAGAGGATGTAGAGGTCTGTAATCCCATCTGACCCATTCAACCGTAACTCTCACAGAGTCTGTTTTAACTATGTAACCCAATGCAACAACTGACAAGCTCCCAAAACATGATGTTAATGGTATGTGAGTAGAGTTAGCAGTTTCAATTGGAGCAACTGTTGTGGTTTGCGGTTGCAATCGGCACACAGCCCCAGAAGACGATACTAGATTGCAGGTGAAGGCAGAACCGCAGTTGGTTCAATGTCGTCAACGGGTGATGGCATGTCGAGTGCCCTTTCCCCCTCCTTTAAGTGAGCTATGGCCGACGTCAAAGGGTGTCGTGAGTCTGGATCAACCTTATCCCCGCATCTAGTCAGGTCATCTGCTGTTGGTGCTTGTCGCTGAGCTTCCTTACTTTTCTTCGCAACTATTATGGTGTCTCCCTCTGAGTCCAAGGGCGGCGTTAGAGTCTGCGTGAATCTTGATTTCTGGCATCTGGAAGGCCTACGCTGCCGGACCGAGCGTGGCTTTCTGTGAGAGGGCTCATGCTGCGGAACTGAGTGTGGTCCACTCCCCGGAATTAGCTGGGGGCCCACCCGACTCTTAGCAATCTTCCTGGCCAGTTGGAGCCTTTCCTCGAGCCGTCCCCACACCTCCTCTGGAGTCTGAAAGAAGTGGCCCTTCCCCTGAAACAAGACTTTTAGTTTGGCTTGGAAGAGTAGCATGTACTGGAGTTGGAGAGAGCGTAATTTGGCCTTAACTGCGTCAAAAGTAAAGTTCTAGAGGGCTTTCTGATGCTGCACCACTGACACAAACTACACCACCCATGCATGACGTGATACTCCCACATATTGCATCATTAGCTTAACACAAATGATTTAGGGGGGTTCCAGCAGAATGTGGTGACACACCTCTGAAACTCCCATATCTCACAGATATCCACAAGCTTTAGACTGAATTAGGGGGCCCTGCACATGTAGTATTTTCTTTGCTGTGTGCTTCTAAAAAAACGACTGGCTACCACTCGGAGCAACAACATTTAAAAGTGCCCGAGATTCCAAGCCATAAAATTGACAACCCCTACTGTTCCCTCCAGATAAACAAAAATCTACAGTAACTTCAGGAAGTGAAGAGGTCTTGATTTAAATTCAGGCTCAGTTCTTTTCTGGGACAGCAATGAATGCTTGGCGCACTGATATCGAAGTACACAGCATCAAACAGTTCTGGAAAAACCATCCTCAGTGTGCATTTCATACGGACATACTCTTTTGACCACTCACTTCTTGCTACACCTCAGTACCTTTGTATCACCACCCCCGTCCACCTCGTCTCACTTCTCCATCTAGCCCATTTCATTGCGGACAGTTTTCTCTCTCGGCCACCGCTGTGTGCCCATTTCATCCAACTGTATATTCCTGGTACTACCGTTATAGATTTGTTGTGCATTTGCGGAGTGCATTCATCTACTTATGAACTACTTTGCACACAGCCATGTTGGTACTCAGAGAAAGGCCTGTGCTGTCAAGAAATGTACCTGGAAGTAAAAAAAGATACAGAAACAGTGAAACTGTGGCCTTCTCATAACCCGCCTTACAATAGGGTTTGTCTTTCATGCCTTGATGGGCCTTCCATCATGTCAAGCACAGAAGTGACTGAGGTGTTCTTAATCTGTCTGTTGGGCAGAGAAGGCGGGGAAATGGCAAGGAAGATTGAATACAATGGTAGAAAATTATTTTTAACCATTATGCAGGCAAGAAAGAACCATTGACAAGGAAATAAAATGATGCTGTGCCTTGAAGGCACAGTGTACCTACTAACTAAAGTTGCTTGCAGTCCATGCTATGATTATCCTTGCTATTAAGAGAGCCTCTGCATCGGTCTGTCTTGTAGGAAGAAATCAAGGTGTTTTGAAAAGGAGGAAAATGCAAAAGGGGAGATGCAGCTATACAGGTTAGTAATTTTCCAATTTCTAGAGGTCCTATTTCTGTGCTCTTCGGAAGTGGTTGATTCATAAAGGAGTTGAATCAACACTGACTAGTGTGGTCACACAAGGCATTATCCAGCAAAACCGGATGTAGTAAGATTGCTTCTTGATGAGTAGAATATCTGTTAACTTGTCCTGTGCTATGTTTGCACTACAATAAAATGGCCATGAGAATGGTCAACAACCAAAGACTAACTCAGACAAAAGCTTGTTTCCAAAACAACATCCTCATCTTACTGCTTAAACTTTAAAATACATAAATACACAAAAAATAAACTAGAGAAAGTGCAGGGGCTCAAAGTTTAAGAGGCCATCCCCAGTACTGCTGAGTAGCAGGGTTGCTGAATACTAAGTCTGTCTGCACTTGTTTCCACTGCATGCCTCTTACTTCCACCCTCTACACTTTTTCTCTATAACTCACTCTAGCAGCTTCCCTTGCATCCCCAATTTTCCCTTTGTTATTGGTTTCTATTTTTCTCTTCCTCCCTTTTCTGTGTTTCTCTTTCTTGCTGTAGAGTCACCAACTGAACATGAAAAATATCTCTTGGTCCCAAAAAATGAGTCCTCGTGCCCACATCTGCAGCGCCCAATGAAAGGACACGAAGAGAGAAGGGCCCTTCACACAGAAGTCAGCAAATAAATGAATCTAGATTTATCTTTGGAGACATTCTTCATTAATGTTACTAGGATCTTGAGAAAAATGTCCAGGACCTCAGTAGCAATACTCAATCATTATCAGAGGAGCATCCTCAGTCAGAAATATCTCTGATGAAGCAGACATCTAATACCACTTCCTTCTGACAGCAGAGAAGCTAGTTTCAGAGAGATACCATGGTCTAGACTTGCAGTTGCTTTACAGTGGTGAACAAGAGAACACATCAACATCTTAAATCCGGTCCAGTGACTTAAGTAGAATTCCATGCAAGTGGATTTGTAAAGTGGCGCAGTTGTTCTTGGCTCTTCTGTCATTACAGTGGGTTTTCCACGGAAGACAGACTTTAGATGAGAAAAGTATCCTACATGTAAGATTAAGTTTAATTAAGCACAGATCTGGCTTGCAGTTTGATTCCAGACTAAAGTATAAAAGCCTTCTGAAGTGGAAAAATTGTAAAAACAATAATTTGGGGTTTAACATACATCTATAAGACGAAATGGTGTCACGAGTCAGTGGCCATTGAGGTGTAATATAGTGCCTGATGCACAGAAATACAAGCACCCCAAAGGAGGTAGAATGATACAGGCAGTAGCATGGGGTGAGAGGCTAATACTCCTCTAAGTGGGGCTGACGCCTCTCTATATATTTGTTAAAGAACTGGTAACAGTTCATGCCATCGGGGCTGTCAAGCCAGATCCAAAACAGGCCTTGCATGCTGTGCTGCAAACGTTCAGCCACCCAATAAAGGAATTCAAACTGCGGTGTTTGGACTCAGTGATAGTAATGTACTACTAGAGGACTGGCTTCGGAATACCGTTTAAAACTATGACATTTAGGGCCATATGTACGAACACTTTTTCCCAGACACAGAATGGGTAAAAACCTTTGATACATCTGGCCCTTAATATTAGTCACTAAATACAGAGCATACTGCTTCCAGAAACCAGAGCTTGTGGGAGGGCGCCCTGAAATCCAACCCATCGAGGAGGTTGAATTAAAAAGGACTGAGATGTAGGAAGTTGTCCTTCGTTGATGGACAAAGTGGGCCGAAGAAGGTCTGCGGAGGCATGACATAGGGTTCCATCCCTGGGAAGACGGAATAAGCAGCATTTCACTGAAACTCATAGCACTTTCACAAATGGTTTGAATGTTTTAGCACTGAAAGACATAGTTCTTCTAGCAATAGATTTATAACCTCAAAATGAAGGCTTGAGTTTATTTGTTAAATTGAACTGTAGTCCACAATTGGCCAACTCAACAAGTCAGTTTAAGACTTCTCTTCGCCATCTGTTTTTCAGCGAATTTACTCATGAATGAGTTTCTGTGGGAGTTGCACTTGTCTAACGAAGATATAAGCACATTTTTCCACGGTCAATAAAAACAACAGCAAGAACAGCCTTGTGAAATTCCAACATTTACATGGCCAATTATGGTTAGAGTCCAAAATTCGTTCTAATTTGTTTTTGCTCATCAGCAGCTTTAAAATGTGGTCAGTAGGTAACAGTCTATCATGTTTTTATCACAGCACACTCCGTAAATTTCAAAGGTGTGCTGCACAACTGGTGATTAAAAGGATGTCTCCGGCTTTTCAAAACATCACTTCTCCTGGGGCGGTTTCCGATGATGACCCAGAGCAGAATTACAGGTTTCAACACATTCCGACGGCTACAACGACAAACATGAAATCCAAAACCAAGGCAAGCAAACCCTTGAAGCAGCACATCCTTCGAACTGAAAAAAGCCTTCTTTTTTTTTTTTACGGTGGAATGAGTATGTTCACAGCTTTCAAAGCGGAAAAAACCTTTCTTGTTTTTAAGGTGAAAAATGGAAGGCGAGAAAAACTACTGTGTTCACACATTTTTTGTGTATTAAAACACTATCAATTTAAACTTCAAATGCAAAACAACAATACACGTTTGAAAGAGTTTTATGTCCAATGCTGATTTGATTGAGCAATACAGACTCTCACACCTCGAAGTATGTGGGGTTGTTGGACGATGTCCAGCCAGACCGGTAACCCCAGCTGACAGTGAGACTACACCCACTTTACTTTACATTCTGCTCTTTTCAAACAGTGGTATAAACATGCACCTTTTAGGTCTGGTATTAGCCAATACATTTTGATTTAGTAGAAAAAGATATACCATATTTATATATAATGCCTACTTGTAGGGTCTTTCACCCAGCCCTCCTCTTCCATTGGTCTATTGTGGTAGTCCCATTTTTAGGATTAGCGCACAAGCGCTCTGGCCTGTTGTAATGTATCTGTGGGCTTTTAACCACACCCACCGCACGCCGATCACTATCACTCGTTCCTGGGCTTGCCTTTCAAAAATCCTTTGTTACCATTGGTAAATGCTTTATGGTTGTCCCTCCTTGGAGCGGTTTGGTTACCACCTTGGCCATCGACCCTGTTACATGGGATAATTGCACATTTGCTATGTTTGATTGTGAGCAAACTTCTTTATCCTTTTGTGTCTCGCCTTCGCGCTTATGCTCATGGCGGCCATGGCACTTTGTATCGGCTCGCTTATGTCAACTGTTTTACCTTTCATTTTCAATGTATGTGGCAAGAAAAGCCCAGTTAGGAATTTACAACACTAATAGTTCTAACTCAAGCAAATGCGAGACCCATTGCATTGCAAATGCTTGTTCTTCTACCCGCTACAGCATGGGGCAGTGGGTCAGCCCACTTTGGCCACTGACTAATTTCACTGTGAGTGATGGCATCCTGGTCTTGCACAAGGAGTACATCCGTACCCAATGGTGGGGTGACAAGATGTTGAAAATAAAAACTGGGACATTTAGCAGACATAGAAGGACTACACTTTTACATGAGTCACAAAATGACTTACATGAAAATGCACATCAACATAGAAACACAGAAAATGAGGCACTAAGGAACTAAATTAAATGCAACTTTTAAACTCAGTATCATGAGTGTTATTTAAATTGGGCTCTGACAAAAGCTGCAAATCCGTCCTGCCTTTGAGCACATAAGAACATGCCTTTCTATGTTTTCAGTCGATTTTCTAAAAAAAAACGAAGGAAAAAAAAAACGACATGAGCTACATTTCTCAAAATCTGCTGGGGACAAGTGGTGAAAACTGGGACTGTCCCCGCAAATCAAGGCGCCTGGTCACCCTAACGATGGCAATGTGTATTATCTCAGACCAAAACAATACTTTTTTCTGCAATTTGTTAAAGTTATTTTTTATTTTAGCTAGGGCCCAGCAGCTATAAAGCTAAAAGGACATCAGCCAAAACCAACCAAACTGGCTTAGTCAATGTTTTTTTTTTCAGTTGGGCTGTCCAGATGGGCTTAGAGAAGATTCAAGTTTTGGCCATTAAGTTACATTACCAGTACTAGAGCTAATTAAAACCGTACATGAGACATACAACAATCACCGCAAAATCGATCATCATGTACAATTCTTGTTAAAACCACAGGTTTGTCCGGTAAACACTTCACGAAAGTCATCGTATGACATCGAATAATAGGCTAAAAATAAAGCACACAGTGCAATGATTTTTCGGGCAAAGTGTTTTAGTGTTGTGCGAATATTCTCAACGTTTTACTATTATGCCAAAAGCCACAGACAGGCCCTCCTTTTGTTCTCAACATTTATTAGCAGCTATTGCGGCGCTGAATGACTTTTCTGCAATACACACACATTTCACAAATCGCACTGCGAGGGCAGGGTGCCCAACTTTAAAGCATGCCACTACAGCCTATCCACAGGAGTGAATGCCCGACGATTTAATCTGAGGAACCAGTAGCTAAATAGCACATTTCTGCATTATGTGCAGTCTTGACTCAAGCACCTTCTTTGGGACTCTCACTGAATTGAGCCTATGATTGTGCCGGTTGATTAGCACCACCTGTTAATGCCTTCTTGTGGCCTCCTCTGCACGCCACCACTCCCCCTCTACCGGAGCAAAGTCACCTAACCCAGCTCACCAATGCCCTCAGCCACTCCCCCAATGTAAGCCACAAATGCGAACGACTAAGCGCGCAACCTGCACCGCTGGATTACAGAATGCATCCACACCACAGCCCCCTTCAGAAAACCCACCAGAAACCAGCATCGGAGGAAACCTAACTGGTTCACAACAGAACTTCAAGAATCCAAATGTAACTGCAGATGACTGGAACAAAAATGGAGGAACAGCAAAATAACCACAGACCATACAGTCTACAAATACACAGTCACCACGCACCAAGACCTCTGCGACAACCTCGTCACCTTTTTCCACCGGAAAATCCAGGACATATACGAAGGATTAAAGAACCATAACCCACCCCCACCACACACCAGCATCACTAAGACCCCACGCGCAGACCCTGAACCACTGGAGCCCTATCTGTACAGAAAACACCCAGAAACTCATTAACTCCATCCATTCAGGGGCACCCTCGAACGCATGCCCACATCACATCTTCAACCTGGTGAGCACCACCATCACACGAGAGCTCTGCCAGACTATCAATCGTTCCATCAAAACCACCACCTTCCCATCCGACTGGAAACATGCAAAGATCAACCCGCTCCTAAAAAAAACCTCCACCGACCCAAGGGAGATGAAAAACTACAGATCCATCTCTCTGCTCCCCTTCCCAGCCAAGGAAACAGAAAAGGCCATCAAAATACAACTGACGGAGCTCCTCGAGTCAAACTACATCCTAGACCCCTCAAAGTCCGGTTTCAGGAGTAACCACAGTACCGAGACAGCCCTCCTCGCAGCCACTGACGACATCGGCGCCACACTGTATCACATTGACAAGGCCGCCCTCACCCTTTCTGTCATGTTCCAAACAGTCTACCACTCCACCCTTTGCACTAGACACCACTACAACTGCATCCGTGACAAAGCACTGGAATGGATTAGTTCCTTCCTGTCTGGAAGAACCCAGAGTGTCAGACTCCCACCATATACTTCGATGCCCAAAGAAACCTGCTGCAGAGCACTCCGGGGATCCTCACTAAACCCAACCCACTTTAACATCTACATGGCCCGCTCGACAAAATTGTCAGACGACATACACTAAACATTGTCTCCTATGCCGACGATACCCAACTGATCCTCCTCCCAGGCTGACAACCCATCAACAGCCAAGAGAAACTTCCTCTACTGTATGGGTGCAGTCACCACCTAGATGGAAGCCAACTGCCTCAGGCTCAACTCGGACAAGAGAGCCTCGTACTTGGCTCCACCCCCTCCGCCTGGGACGACTCCAGATGGCTAGCCGCCCTAGGAAACACCCCCACTCCCACCAACCATTACGCAACATGGGCATCATCCTGGACTCCAGGCTTTCCATGACCTGTCAAGTCAACGCCGTCTCATCTGCCTGCCTCCACATTATGCGTCTCCTTTGGAAGATTTTCAAGTGGATCCTCACCAAGACTAGAAGGTCGGTTACACATGCTCTGGTCAACAGCAAATTAGACCACGGCAACACATACTACGCCGGCATCACAAAGAAGCTACAAGCAAGGCTACAGAGAATACAGAACGCAGCAGCCAGACTCATCTAGGACATCCCCCACCACAGCCACATCTCCGCCCACCTCAGACACCTCCACTGGCTCCCGACCGACAAAAGCATCACCTTCAAGCTACTGACTCACACGTAAAAGGCACTTAGAAAAATCGGACCAGACTACCTCAACCACGGCCTGACCTTCTACACCCCCACCGGGGAACTCCAATCCTCCCATCCCGCTCTTGCCGCCATTCCCAGAATCAGGAAAAGCACGGCCGGAGGCAGCTCCTTCTCCTACCTCACAGCCCGAACATGGAATTCTCTCCCACTCAACCTCAGACAGACCCGCATCACTGAAGCAATTCAGGAAGGAGCTCAAGACCTGGCTATTCGAATGATTAGCACGCCCACAACACCACCTTGAGACCCTATGGGTGATAAGCTGCGCTCTACAAGTACTGATTAACTGATTGACCCTCAAAGTCATCGGTGCAGTTGCCAATGGTGCAAGGAATGTTAGAATGATATAGGACTGAGAACTCCCTCTTTAGTCATGAGAAGCCAGACACACTGGGGGAAGCTCTTCAACAGCATCTTTTAAGCAGGACCACTGGATGTGTGTATTCTGTGGCCACAGCGTATACTGCATGATTATGCATCTGCCATATTTGCCTTCTAATTCATTACCTTTAACATAATTTTCAGACTTTACCCAAAAACATGCTCCTAGTTCAAACAAATCAGAAGCTCCTAAAACATCTTGCCACATGTTCACATGCGGTGAAATTCCCCTTGCAAAAGTCGACTGGTCACCTTTTGCTGTGTTTGAGTGTTAAACTGTTACTAGTTAGGTGCTACTTTCCCCACACAGGATTAACTTGTGAAAAAAAGACAACATATTACAATAATACATTCACAAAACGTGCCGCATTACACCACATAACTTGCCTTTTTTGCCACATAATTTAGTCAAACCTGACACATAATCTGACATAATTCTAGTGGACTTGCTCTTAACTTATTACCCATCTGCCCGAGAATGGCCAAACCACATGGCCCACTCCTTCCTGCCAAACAACACATTCAGTTCACAGCATTCCTTTTCTCGAAGTGTCAGCCACGGCATCTTATTTTAAATGTTCCCGGTTCATTAGTCTCAGTTTGTTCCTATTGCATCTATAAGAATAAATACCAAGGGTAATGTTATTAACTAACAGGCTAGAAAGCGTCTCCTGTAACACAGGAATCCGATTCCAAATAGACAGTGTATTTACTGAACCAATGCATACACAAATGGCAGAATGTACAGGTCCTGCAATTGTCTGAAACTGGAATAAAATCGAGACTGAACTCTTGGTTTGAATGCCTATTTCGTGGCTGCTGGGCTCGAGTGTGTGAACGTCTACTGCGTTAAACAATTACTTTTTTTTATTTTTTATTTATAAGGTATTTTATGCTTGTTTTTTATTTTTATAATTTAGGAAACGATGTGCTTCTCCGGGTTGGTTCTCTACCCGCTCACTCATCGGTGCTCGTTTCATTTTGGCCACGTCCAATCAGATATTCTGGGAATAAAATAGAAGACTCTTTATCCGCCAGCGGCCCCGCATTTGTGCCCCAGACGTGCTTGCACAAGCTCGGTGCAAACATTTACCAAGGCGTCTGCACGGCCGTGAGCAAACAAGCCGGCAGTGAAGGGGTTACAGTAATACCCCACGTCACTCCCCAGGGGTTCTTGAAGCAGGCATAACTGGTGAACAAGGCCCGCTTTCGGAGAATACAAGACCTGTTACATAACAGGGTGGCATTTTGAATTAAAATGCACATGTCCCTGTTTTAACCAATCTCAGTATTTAACACTTATCTGAGAAAAAGTCTGAAAAAAGACTAATGATGCGAATTATTTGAGTACTTCTGCGCACCATTTGATCGCTTTTTTGGGATACGTCTATCAAAATGGGTAAAAAAAAAAAACAGTTCTCGAATATATCTTCAGATTTTATCATGCCATTTTGACTTCATTTCGAAGGCCTCTGGTTAATAGGAGCTTAATGTATCCCCTTTATAATAATGATTATCGACATCTTGGGGCGAAGGAAGTACATAAGGTCTAAAGTGAGAAAGAAGAGTTCTATTCTTACGTCAAATCATTCGTACTTCTATAACACGCATTATGCCACAGGCTTGAGCTCGCAATGCCATCGGGGGACAGAACCTTCTCAGGCTCTGCTTTATGAACTGTTACGTCACTAGTGCATTTCTGGTTCTGTTTTCTTTATTGGGTGTTTTAATAAATAATTCAGCGTCAGGCGCTGGAGTTTGTGGACTCTGCGGAGATGCTGTGTAGTGTTATCAGCCGAGGCTGCAACGCTCTCTGTGGGGCTGGTAACCCGCTGGAGTTCACTGCTGGTTGGCAGTGTCGTTTGTGGGGGGTTAGTGTGGTACCCGAGGTTCAGACACGTGTCCCAAGCGTATTACGACAAAGGTGGGTGCACTGAAGTTGAAAAGTGTGAGAAGTGGCGCTGCCTCGCACGTGTGTATGCACAGCGTCCTAAGGTGTGGGTATATTGTAAGTATCAAGTAACTGTCAATAGCCAGATTTATACTGCCTGATGACGTTCGAGGTGACTCACTTATTTGTATTCTTGCGGCAATGGCGCCTTTCCAAAAGCGCCGAGTTTGCTGCCTGGGTTAAACGGCTCATCCGTTGTCCGGAGTCCTTAGTACATGAGTGAGTCAACTAACTTCCGACGGGCGTCGCGAGCGTCTTATCTACCCGCGGCCTATCCGCACCGTGGTGGCCATTTCACCGACAAAGATGGAGGCAATGAACGGGCCTTGGCAGTGAAGTTCGCCGCACACCCTACCTGACGTTTTAGATGGTGCTGTCAAACGGGAACCTTGTTCAGACAGGTATTTTCACATTTCCGCATTCCCTGGCTTGAAACCAGACAGGTCTCCTTCCTGAGCCCAGGGGAGCAGGCACCGGCATGTGTTGTCACTTAAGTAATTTTGATCACACCAAACTTTAATGTCTGCAAACGCATACGAAGAATTCCGTCCACACGCAAGGCATGCTTACATTTTATACGCATCCCCAAAACACCTGTATCCGATAACGGATAACAGGGTTCCGTCTTGGGGGCGCATCACGCCATAGATGTTCAGGTAACTGCTCTGAGGCTCTTGAGGAGTTCAGTAATCGCGTGCAAAGCAGTTTTTTTTAAAAGCCAAGAATGTGGCTGCTGTGCAGAGTAGTCAGGTTGGTTATTGGTTCCTGAACATACTTCCATTCAACCATAAATATACTGATTTACTCTCACATCCCATGGCTTCTCATTGAAGATAGTTTCCCGATCATTATCTTATCCCCGGGGCTGCAACGCAAACTATTCCGCCAACATACCTTTTTTATTCCAGGAGTACGTGCAAATTTGGCAGGTGGCATCAAGATTTTATCGCTTACTGCTATTAGTTTAGAATAATTGGTTGCATTTATTTACAGACATCTCAAAAAATGTACTAACCATAATTTTTGAATCAGTCTCAAAAGTGAGCCCAAGGAATAAAAGGCAAATAGATATAGATACTGAATTACCTACTTCAAAGAGGAGCTCCCTAAATACCATACGAGGAACGTTCAGGTTTTGTGGGAAAGTCTACGATATCCTTTACCTACGCTACCCAGTTGGTTTCCAAATGACAACTTTGAGTCTATCAAGAAGCAGCTTTCTACGGATGGACCATTCTCAAGAAAACGATTATGTCCTGTTCCTAGATTTCAATCAAGTGATGAGTTTTGAGCCACGATTTTCGCAGGTGATATGATTAACTACACAACTTACAGCAGCCATATTTCCAACAGTCGTCTTCCAACACAATAGTCAAATCAGCCGGCTGCAATGCATGATCATGGCAATCATTAGTTATCCACTCCACACCATCACAACCAATACTAAATAAAAACTACAACAAAAACTAGAATTTACAACAATAAAGAACACACCAAATCAGAATGTAAAATATACTACAAGGATCAACATGAAAACTACCGAGTCCAATTAAAAAATGGGCTTCACTACACAGGAGAGCATAGCCGAAACTTTACTCTTTAAATGTTGCTACTGTCAAAATATCAGAGATATGGCTCTACCTCTACACAAAAAGGAAAAATACGATGGCTCAATGGCCAACACCCTAAAATCACTCAAACAAAAAGGTACACAGCAGCAAGTAAATCCACACTCATACCATTCCTAAAAAGCTACCAAATTATATACCTTAAACCTACCTACACAGCACATATATACTACTTCACCTCTAAGATTACGGGTAAAATTCCTGGGTAAAAATCTTCTTGATGAGCCTAAGTTGGCTAAGTCTTCAAACCTAAAATCAAACTGACTATGGAACAAACTATCATATTTCTTCAACAAAGTCCATCAATCTGATAACGTTTCACAGAGGCCCAAAATTACTACCCAATTTATTCTTGCATGCCCATCAACCAATCCTGTGTTCTCACTCATACGACTCTACTTCAACACCACAAAAACAATCAAATGAAAGAAGCTATGTGACTGTGGTCTGACATGAATAATGGCCTGTCTAAAATCTAAGATGATTTTGGGAAGGGTAACATACATGATATCTCATCATTGTTGTCTTTACACCAAACTGGGCTGATCACTGATGCCTTCCTTAATTTACATCCTTCCTTGACAACTAATTACAAGAACTCAAATTGTGAGTCTTCTCATATTCCCAATGATCACGTTTTTAGCAAAATCAACTAAAACACCACCTAAAAGAACACAAATGAAAAACACGACAACTACATCCACCAACACTGATTATTGATGCTTAACAACCTCACCAACAAACAAGACAAAAAATATGTTCTGCAGCCCTCTCCGATTTTAACTGATGCATGGATTGGTTTAAGTTTTCTCTGACCTCCTTAAGAGACCTACAATCAAACTCCTGTCTAAAATCTTCACCTCATCCCACCTTCTAGAAATCACCCTTAGCGGAAGGTAGACATTAGACTTTTGATTTTAATGCTAAGTCCTAGCACTTTATGCCCCGATCCCCCCGGTGTGCGTACCCTCCCTTGCTCACTCCATCTCCTTAATCAACTCCTCTTGTTCATCCTTTAAGAAGTGAATGCAGCCACAAAGTTTAAGTTGCAAAATTAACTCCCCAAATCCCATTCTGCCAGGATATGATGAAATTCCAAAACCCATGATTTCAAACTGTTCAGAATATGCCAGGCACGCTTGTAGGTAAACAAAACCCGAGACTCAATCTGTAAGCCCTCAAGGCAAATTCGAACCCTAATGCCACATAAAATTCATCCACAGAAAAATTGAGCAGAAGAAATGTAAAAACTTTAGGATGCTCTCTACATGTCAATAAAAATGTTGCCACAAACAAAAACAAGCACTGCAATGGTAATAAGTCTAGCTTATAACAAAGTACCTCTTCAGTCACTCTTGAGGTTACCCACTCAAGAACTAATTACATGTGCATTAGGTCACTCATGCCTAAACTCATACATTTATTCATCCAGCCACAAGAAAATATACACAAACTCATCCTGCCTAAGAAATATTAAATAAAAGATGAAGAGTAGAAACAAAAAACGCTGCTGCCTAAAATTGCTGGACCTGTATCTAAAAATAAAATGGGGGGCGTGGCTTCGGGCGTCAAGATGGCGGTCGCACTCAGAGTGCTCTGGACCCCTCCGTCATCCGCCCATAGCTAACGCGGTTTTGCCGAGCGAGGGATGCCGCTTTGACTCTCCCTGTGATCCCTGGATCCCGAGGAGCCGGTGGAGGTGAGCGGTTGCGAAAGGCAGGCTTCGATCTACCGCCGCGGCCCGACCGGCTCCGAGGGGAAAGAAAAATAAAATGGCGGCTGGGACGGAGTCTCCGCGGCTGATTCGGCTCCGACGCTGTTGCCCTTCCTGACGCCGCGGCGCCGGACTGAGGGCGCTTCGCGGGCCCTGGAGGGCGCTGGGGTCGTGCTCAGCGTGTGGAGCCCCGTGGACGGAAGAGACAGTGCCGTCCCGGCCCGAGAAAAAGGCCCTGCGTTAGCGGGGCCGCCCCTGGGTGCCCACGCAGAGACACCGGTGTAAAAGACCCACGGGGCCCCGCCGGACCGGAAGTACACCGGGAGCCCTGGAGGGCATTGGGACCGCGCTCCACGCGCGGAACCCCGCGGACTGAGGGGACGGTGTCGCCCCGGCTCAGGGGAGGGGCCCTGCACCGAAGGGGCGGCCCCTGGGTGCCCACACAGAGACAATCGGCGAAGAAGCTCCCCGGTGCCCCGCCGGACGGGGGGTGCACCGGGAGCCCTGGAGAGCACTGAGGCTGCGCCCCGGGGGCGAAGTCCCACGGATTGGAGGAGGCAACGCCGCCCCGGCCCAAGAAGAGGGGCCCTGCGCCAGCGGGACCACCTCTGGTCGCCCATCTGAATTGTCGGTGGAGAAGACCCACGGAACCCCGCTGAAGGGAGGCAAGACTTTGTTGGCATGAAGAGGAACAGCGTGACAGTGGTAAGGAGGATGCCCACCCGCGGCTCCCATTCCCTCCCCCCCACCCCGGTGCCTTGATTGACTTAAGGTGAGGGCCGAGGGCGTGTGGTGTGCCTGAGTCGTGCGGGGAATCGGAGGTGACCCCATCAATTTTCAAGCAGCTATTGACAAACGGGCCGGCGGGCCAAATTCACCCTCCCCAACGGGGCCGCTGACCTGAATGGGCCGCAGACCACCAACGCGACTAAAAACAGGCCGTGAACCGACCTTGGGACACTGCAACATCCAGGGGGGACTGGATCCTGGGTCAAAGTGCCTCCCCCCTTCCTTCTCATCCCTCCCTACGCAAAAGGTGTCGCGGGAAAACTGCCGAGGGGAGACCAACGAGCCAGACCCCCGGGTGGAATCGGCGGGGAGGGTCTCCACGCGGAGCCTACGGAATCACAAACAAACCTAGAAGAGACTTTGAGCCCGCCTTCCTGGCCTTCATGCATACAATACTGAGAACATCCATGCCTGCCCGTGGTGGCGGGTCCCCGCCGGTGCGAGCCACCCCCGCGGATTCCCAATCATAACAAGTGAACCAAGGCCCAAGATTTAAATCAAAACACTGCAAGATTTAACCTATCTGACTCCCCCCCGCGCCACGATGGGGAGAGACAAGGCGAACAAACAACCTCCACCCTCTCAGCAAAAGATCACGACGCCAACAGGACAGCGGGGAGAGGGGGACACGGCTAGTGGGGGCCCTGCGCCGGACGGAGTGAGCGCCATCCTCCAGGCAATCCAAACTTCGCAATCCGCTGTAGAGACCAAAAATCGGGGAAGTACAGGAGGATGTGGGCCTTGTTAGGCAGGACCTCAGAAACGCAGTGAACCGGATCACTGAGGTCGAGGCCAGAGTCTCCCAGACTGAAAGCGACCTATCCGACCTTAAAACCAAGGTAGCCCAGCTGATGACTCGATCCGGAGAGTTGCACCGCCGCGCAGAGGACGCGGAGAACCGGTCAAGACGCAACAACCTGCGCTTTATTGGTTTTCCAGAGGGCATAGAGGACGGCGGGGCCTCCGAATTCCTAGAGAATTTGATTAAAACCTGGATGCCGGATCAGTCCCTCTCGCCTTGGTTTGTGGTTGAGCGAGCCCACAGGGCACTTGCCCCTCGCCCCCCTCCGGGCGGCCCAAAACGCACGATGATTGCTCGCTTCCTCAACTTTAAAGACAGAGATAACATCCTCAAGGAGGCTAGACGTCTGGAAGATCTTCACTGGGAAAACCATAAAATCCTAATCTTCCCAGACTACACCCGTGAGGTCCAGACTCGCCGTCGCTCATATGAGCAGGTTAAACAAAAACTTAGAGCAATGCAGCTCTCCTACATGCTCCTCTTCCCCGCAAGACTCAAAGTCCTCCTGGCCGGGAAAGCTCATTTTTGGAAACACCTGAAGAGGCGTGGGACTGGCTGACAGAGGAGGGCGTCGGAGCCCGGAGGGGCCCCCCGGGTCCTGCTGAAAAGATCTCCCGGATGGGACCCCCCCTCCCGGAGGGGCCCCGGAGGAGCCGGAGACGCACCAGGTCCCGGAGGGGGGAAAAGAAAAAGACCCAGACACTCTTGTGGACAATGAGGCGGCCCGGAACTTAGACTCACAGACCGAGGGAGGTGCGGACCCTCCCGAGCCTCAGGCCTCGGCCCAGGCAATGGACGATGGCCGCTTGAGCCAGTCCCCGGCACTTGATTAATACTGACAATGAAACATACTTGACCCCTGCTGGAGGACCTCCGGGGGGGGACCCGAGTTGTTCAACTTTTAAGGTGCGGGCCCCTTGGAGGCCGCCGTTGGTCACATTGCGCCCCTCTAATGCACGGCGCCTGACCTCGGCACATGGCCGCTAATTGCAGTTGATCCGGTTAAATGGAGGGGTCCACCACTCCACCCCAAGAATAGTCATACTGGCTATCTGGTTCTGGTTGGATATTTGGGCGACAGATGCTTCCGGGGTGGGAGTATGGGGAGGGGGGCAGTTAGGGGGGGGTGGGTTTGAAACCAGTTTAAAGCGTAGCGAGTCGTTTAACCTCGTTTGTTATTTCAATATCTCACTGTTAAGTTCAAAACAGCCGTCCCTAGATCCACAACCAGACACCCAACTTGGTACAATACTTATGCAACCCACGCTTGGCATACACAGACTCATGTCCTCTCCTGGAACGTAAACGCCTGCTAGACAAGATCAAAAGGTCAGCAGTATTTAGCACTCTTCGCAGATTTTCTCCCTCAGTGTTTTTTTTTGCAAGAAACTCACCTCCTCGGGACCAGGTGTCCCATGCTTATGCGAGGAGGTTATGATAGAATATATCACGCGGGCTTCTCTAGAGGCTCCAGGGGAGTGGCCATCCTACTCCACCGCTCCCTACCCATGGTGATTACAGGCACGCAATCCGATCCACAGGGCAGATTCGTAGTGGCCACAGGGACGCTCCACGGGTCGCCAATAAACCTTGTTTGTGTGTACGCCCCTCCGGCGGGACTGGACGCCTTCCTACTCTCACTCCGACGCGTGACGGCGGAGCTCCCCCAGGGGGCCACCCTGTTGGGAGGAGACTTCAATGCCGTTCTCGACCCCAACCTGGACGTGTCTGGCGGGGCCACTGCCAGTAGATCCAATAGGGCTTCGGCCCTTAACAGCTGGACCGAGAGCCTAGGCCTATGTGACGTATGGAGAACCTGGCACCCCAGGGAGCGGAAATACACGCATACATCAGCTGCCCACCAAACGCAATCCAGAATAGATTTTATATTCATGCCCGCCACGGACCTCCCGAGCGTTACGGGGGCAGAGATACTCCCTTGTGGAGTCTCAGATCATGCTCCAGTACGTGTTCGTTTGGGCGGAACAGACCCCTCTAGGCGCCCGGTGTGGCGCCTGAATGCCTGGTATTTGCAGGACGAAGACTATACCCACGAGGTCATGACTCACCTTACCCAATACTTCGACCTGAATACGGGATCTGTCCAGTCTCCAGGAACACTATGGGCAGCATCTAAGGCCACCCCTAGAGGGCAAGCTAAATACCTCCTCCGTTCCCGCGAACGGGACCGAAATTCTCAGGTCTCCAGGCTGGAGGCCAAGGCCTTAAGACTGGAGTGCCAACAAGCGACCTCGCCGTCTGCCTCTACCACGAGGCAGCTGACCTTAGTCAGAGGCGAAATCAAACATATAATGCTAGAATCGGCTAAACATATCTGGAGAGCTTCCACAGCCCGAATATATGGCTGGGGGGACAAAAATGGGAAGCTCTTGCATTGGTTGGCCACCCGTCCTCTGGCCAACAGAGTTATTCCAGAGATTTTAGATGCCTCGGGCACCCTCACCAAAACACCTATTGATATTGCGCAGAGTTTCGCCTCGTACTATGCCCACCTATATGCAAGGCACCCCCGCCCGACCATTGAGAGAGAGGCTCCCCTTCTAAACGACATTACCCTTCCTAAGGTCTCCTCGGAGACAAGAGACAGACTAGATGAAACTATTAGCCTCGAAGAAATCACCAACGCGATCTCCAGCCTGGCATCGGGTAAGACCCCAGGTCCCGACGGTTTCCCAGCAGAGCTATACAGGAAATGCAGTGACATTCTGGGTCCACACCTTCTTAACATGTACGAGGAGGCTGAGAGATTGGGCCGCTTCCCCGTTGGGATCGATCAAGCCACGATTGTAGTGATCCCCAAAACCCAACCCCCATCACGACATTGTTCGGCGTACCGGCCCATCTCACTCTTAAACACTGAGGTCAAGGTGCTCTCTTCGATCCTTGCCTCTAGATTGAAAAAAGTAATGCCCACTCTGGTGCATCCTGACCAATGTGGCTTTATGCCCACCCGCAGCACCAGACACGGCATTAGGCGGCTACACCTGGCCCTGGCCCACCACAAGACCCTGTCGCACAAACCCTTGGCACTACTCCTACTCGATTTTGAGAAAGCCTTTGATACGGTGGACTGGTCTTACCTCGAACAGGTTCTGCAAAGAAACGGGCTCGGCCCCAAATTTCGAAACCTAGTGAGACTCCTATATTCCAGGCCGACAGCCCGAGTCCAGGTGAACGGAGTGGTTTCCGATCCATTCCCCATTGGCCGTGGAACCCGACAGGGATGCCCACTATCTCCCCTGCTCTTCGCATTGATAACAGAACCCTTAGCGATAATACTCCGAGGAGACCCATTGATCGAGGGCTGGTCCTGGCCTACCTGCTTAGAGGATAGCGTGGCATTATACGCAGATGATGTCCTCCTATATATTTCCAATCCGGGCAAAAGCGGCCCCTGCGTGCTAGAAATCCTAGGCCTCTTTGCAGAGGCCTCGGGATTGATCCTAAATCCCACCAAGTCCCTACTGGTCCCCCTGCATCGCTCCAGGGACTGTTTGGACTGGCAGCGAAACATTCCAGTACGAAGAAACAGTTTTAAATACTTGGGAATACACATCTCACTCCTCCCCGAATTGACATGGGAACTCAATATTACGCCGTTAACTAGGAAAATCAAGATTGATCTTCTGCGCTGGAAGACCCTCCCCCTTAATCTGCTCGGCAAAATAGCGCTTTACAAGATGATGATCCTCCCTAGGCTCCTCTACTTATTGCAAAATTTTCCGTTCCCCATACCCATAAAGTGGTTCAGGGAAATGGGCTCACTGGCGCGCCAATTTATATGGAGCGGAGCTCGCTCACGACTGGCGCTCAAAACTTGCCAAAGAGATGTATACGAGGGGGGCTTAGGCATGTCCAATATCCACTTTTACTACCTTGCAACGCAGTTGCTTATGATTAACGACTGGGTGGGGGGTGGGTGGTCAGACCCGGCATACCGGTTGGAACTTCAGTCCATGGGCTATCCTCGGATCTTTGGCACCCTCTACGGAGGTCCAATCTCTCAAGACGTCTCGGACGTAACTAAGGTGATTTTACAGGGATGGCGGACTGCTCAGAGGTTGACGGGGTGGCAGGGGCGTCTCACCCAACAAACCCCGTTATGGCATGGGAGACACTTGGAGCAGGTGGCGGGCTTGGAGGGTTTTCGAAACTGGGACAACATAGGTATCTCTACTCTGGGGGACGTCTGGAGAGGGTCGTATATGCGATCCTTTGAGGATCTCCCAAAAAATTTCTCCCTGAATAAGACACAGTTCCACAGATATCTCCAGCTCCGACACGCCCTACTAGCACATGTCCGAATGGGAGAAGCCATACCCGAGCACAGTCCTATGGAGGCTAAGGTGCTGATGGGGGGCCTGGATAGGGGAGGTGTTTCCCAGATATACCGTGCCCTGGCCGCCGGAACCCCGGGTTCTCTGGAGGGGCTCCGCCGAAGGTGGGAGGGATGGACGGGCCCCATGGAGGAGATGGACTGAGACGAAGCATTGATGGCCCCACGCGCCCTAGCGATGGCTACACGCCTTCGATTGATACAAACATATTACCTTCACACAGCCTATCTCACACCCATCAAACTACACAGAGCGGGCTTACGCCCCACAGCGGAATGCCCTCGCTGCAGAAACCCTACAGCCGACTTTTTCCACATGGTATGGTCCTGCCCAGTCATGGTGACATACTGGGAGGCTGTTTTGCAGGAAATCTCCGAGGTCCTACAGGAAGACATAGAGAGGAAACCTCTGCCCCTTCTACTGGGGATCATGGGCGACACTGGGTTGAGGAGACCGGACCGAGCTTTCCTTGGGGTGGCGTGCCTGGTAGCCAAGAGGGATATAGTGGCGGGCTGGAAGGCTATAAGTGCCCCAACACTGACTAAATGGAGAAGAGGGGTAGACTGGTGTGCGCAGAATGAAAAACTTGTATATGAGGCCAGAGGCTGTCCAAACAAATATAATAAGATATGGGGGAAGTGGGAGGCTGCTGCAGGCCCTTAGATTAAACAAAGTATAGCCACCAATCATATTGTACTGTCTGGGAGTATGGGCTCGGCTGTTAGATGCACGTTGGCATCCTGTTCCATGTATGTACCATTGTATTTACCCTTTTCTTTTCTTTTTGGAAAATAAAAAAAAGTCTTTATCAAAAAAAAAAACAACAATTAAAACATAGCTTTCTGCTGCTATCATGAAATAGTACTGTGATTAGTGTATACATTGTTTGTAAGTTCCAAGATGACCACGATATTTAAAAGCAACATGTCAACAAAGCTGGAATGGTAAAACAACGAAAGTGTTTGTTAGATCTGTACATGTTGTCAGATGAAATGTCATTACTCAAAGTTCAATACAACCAATGACTAAAGTGGACTGACCCATTGCCACATGGACAATCTTCTACATTGTGTATCAGAGGAGGTAACCAACAGCAAAAGCCTTGCTTTACTAGAGTAAACTGTCAGCAACCATGTAACAAAATAGTTGTCTAGAAGTTTTAAGAAGGTGTAATAACAAACCACACTTAAATGGCTATTGACAAAGATATGCTTTTCATAATAAATTTGCCATGTCTGCTGGCTTTGTTGTGACTTTTCATAATGACCAATTCAAACCAATGTCATCTGACATAACTTTTTCCAATGAACCAATCAGGGCAGATGCCCTCAACACAGACTCATCACCACCCCCTGCTCCAACTCACTGTATGGATCATAAGCTTTTCCATAAGGCAGACATCAGGCACAGTCTCATAAAATTCTAAACATGTACACAACTACTTTTGGCAAAACAATATAAAATCCCTGCTCTCAGGGCCTTACAAGGATTAAGACAGGGCAAATGTTCTACTGCTGCCCCCCCCCCCCCACCCTACCCCCCCCCCCCCAGATGTTGCAATAAACACAAACTGTTCCTACTGCTCTAATCTGTGAGATTTCATGTAACAAAATATACGTCAAGGTTTTAACACATGAAAAACAAAATAGCAATATTAATTCACTCTTAAGGACCTACTGACTTTGACATATGCTACTGACAGTAAAGCAGGCCTACTGTTTGTTGTAACTTTCCATAATAATAGAACAAACGTATGCCATCTGACATAACTTTTTTCAATGAGCCATTCAAGCGCTTTGTAATGTCATTCCTTAAAAACCAATTTAAGCCTACTGTTTAGAAGATAAGCTTTCCCAAAAGGTACTGTCTTCAATGAAAATACACACCTTTTTAACAATCCAAATGTTTGCAGAGAGGAAGACAAATAGAGGTAGAGCCTAAGTCCCTCTCTCAATATTGCACTATAAAGCTCTTTTTTTCTGGTGATCACACTAGGTCAGAAGACAGCTGCCCTGTGAAGCAAGACCTAAACATGACGCAGTTCTATAGGTGGATCTAACTATGCAGTTTTTGGACCACATCTGTGGAACGCACTTGCTGCTATCTACAACAGAACAATTAAACAACCTGTTCCAAAAACCCATCTGCACACCACAGAAGTAAAGCAACCAAAGGGCCTCCACCATTAAGGCCCATAGTACAAGGAAGCATTAAAGGATTGTTTTACATTGGTGCTTCATACCGCACTTCTGCCAAGTGTCAGATATAAGGTATTACTTTTAACCAATCTAAATATACTTGATTTTCCGACCTGGATGAAGGCTGAGTGGCGTTGCTAGGATTCAAACAGGTAACCAGCAGATCAAACGATGTAAGCAGAGTGTTTACCTTGCCAAGAAAATGGCCGCAATTCCATAAACCCAACACTCAGATCGCACTTGAAATCACACTGCAAAACATAGGTCAGTGGCTTGTGAACCATTCTGCGTCACACTTCTGCAATCCAGAAAAATGAGTGGACACTAGAAGTTTTTTTCCCCCCAGAAGAGTGCAGTTGCCAGTCTGACATTTGCATGAGCAGGTGTGATTAAGGGCCTACCTGTTGATTTCACTCCAGCTGTGTTTAGCCTATGCTTTGAAGAACAGCCACAGGATCAAGGGGATGAATGACAAGAACATCAACTCCTGTTTGTTCAAGTGACCACTTCAAAAAAGGTAAACTTTTGAACATTTTTAAAAACAAATATGGACATAAGCGCTGCACCTCTCAGTTATCCCTCAAGCACAGAGCAGAAGGAGCAGACAACAGCCTATTCGACTTGACAGGAGTTAAAAACTTCTCTCTCATAAACTGGGAGCTCCAATGAGCAATACAGAGTGGCTGAGGGCCACTATAAGGCTAGTGTAGGCATTCTGCCCTGTTTTATTCAGAACACCCTAGTCCCAAGGAGTGAAATGTTCTAATAGGATTATATCAATTTTTCCTCAAGCTATAACGTTTGGTACAGGTTCTAACCCATGTTATTTGGCTCTCACCAGTGGCCCAGGCCTGTAACGCAAAGTTAGAATTTTGATTGGCCATTACGGCCTGTGGCAGCCGGCTATAATACTGTATTATTTGATAAGTGGGCCCATAACTCCAAAAGCGGCATACAGAAGCTAAGTGACAGTCTTTCAACTGTACGTTCTACCATTTTAGTGCCGGACTTCCTGCCGCAGTTTAACATAAATGACCAGTCAGTGTTGTCAAAAGATCACATCAGTTTATGTAACTTTGTAACCCTCCTGTTATCATCTGCCCATGTTTCTAACGATACATGGCTGTAAAACCGCTGAATTGAGAAGAAAATGCTAGATGTATGGCTCACACGCATTGTCAAAGCCAATAGGTCTTGCCCTGTTCATCTATTGGCTTTGCCAATGCTTTCTGCAGATACTGCACTGCATAGGCAAAAAATAAAAAAAGAGAAAGAAAAGGTGGCTGTCTTGCCTTATTCTGTGCATGTGCCTGTTTTTACAATGACTCTGATGCCATTTTAGTTGCTTTTTTATTTATTGACCCACGATGACAGCTGCTATGTGGATCAATAAATAAAAAAATAATTTTGTAAGGCGATAGCACTTTTTGAAGTATGTAAAAGCCCAGCAACAAATGGCAACTGCTGGACCCTAAAAACATTAGAATTAAAAAAATATATATATGAAAGAATAAGTGTGGGAGCAATGGAGGACAGGGCGAGGAGAGGGTGAGCGGAAGACAGGGTGTGGGGGCGATGGACGAGAGAGCAACAGAGGCAATCACCTGCAAGGGAGCAACGGCGAGCAGAGTGGCCCTTCCGCAAATGGCCGATGCTGGAAAAAAATATATATATACCTGTGAAGTGTAAGGAAGCAATAGAACTGGTGAAGGGGAAAGTAAGGGAGGATGGGGGTTATTTGAGGTATTAGGAAGCGTAACACCGAAGAAAGAAAGAAAACACATGCATTCTCAGGGAGTGAGTAATGATAAAGAGAAACGGTTTTTTAAAGGTAATTCCCTAAATGTGAGCCGTAGGAGACTGACTACAAGTTAACCCATCAAGAAAATTGTAAAGAGGGTATGCGCCGGGGACCAGACAAATGCAAGAAGAGGAAGGCAAGCAAACGAGTGTGGCAAACCCATCCACACTCATGACATGTTCCAAGCCTATACGTTTTTGGTACGGTCCACAAGAGGTTTTGGCCTATAGACAACTAAAAGATGTGCGGTTGGAGAGTCCTAAAGACATGAGATCATGCTTTAAATCAAATTATCCCCCCAATCCTTGCTGGACTACAGAAAAAAACACTCCGTGTCGAATAAGAAACACGTTTGTCACATCACAACCACCACACATATCGATTCACGAATTCTGTTTGTAGTACACCCCAACAGCGTGAACCGGCTCTTCCTGGAACAGAGCATTTCCCTTGCAAATCAGGAAGGGAGTTCCCCTAATAACACGTGCAAGTAAAAACAAAGTGCGAAGCTTCCAGTGGCGCACAACAGTGAATTTCCTTGTGTTGTTTTGTTCAGCTGATCCTGAGGGAAAACCAGTACAAAAGCTCACTGCGTTGAGAAACCAGAATGTCAGCGTACCCTCAGGGAAGGGATGGGCGCCATTTCTTGGAGATGACGAATAGACAATCAAAACTCAAAGGTAACTTCTGTGACCTAGAATAGCAGTCCAGCAAGGCAACGAAGAATAAATGCAAGGATTCGATCGCTTAAATGCTTCGGATTTGCAAGTAATTGTAAACATCCACGGAGACTAATTTATTTAATGTATGTATAAAACGAAATCGGTCTGCACTCACCTCGTCACCATCACCCCCGCCTGCATGAATGCATCCTAGGGAAAACACAAGACGTACAATTATTAATTATGTGAAAACTCATTACTAGCTAGGTAATTACGTTCACGAGAAGTGCAGAGTAAGACATTCAAAATAACACACTGACTGATATATTCCCAAACACAGACCCCTGCATAATTCAGCCTGCTTGCTTAAAAATGATGAGAAAGCCTTCAATAAAGACATAAATGAAAGAGAAACCAAACTTAGAAAAAATATAAGACCCCAAAAAAGCCAACTCTGTCGACCCACTTGGATAGGACCTAAGGGCGTCTGTTTTCCAAAATACCAGTGCCGGGAAATTACAGAGAAATTATCACATTCTTCCCTTCATAGAATACATTACCCTAGCACCGACACAAAGCGCCCGCCCCACACAGCTCTTCAAAGCTCTTTGAAGCAGAGCTCCGGATCAAATGCGCTGGGTTTAAATTTCACTTACACTCCTCGCTGCTGAATAACATGCCCCGCGAAACTCACAGCTGACCACGCATCGCGGAAAGCACCACTGCGCAGCTGGTACAACAGTGTAATGTCCACTCAGTATGAATACCACTAGACTGCCTAAATGTATTACATGGGCATGGCTGAGAAATGCTCCCTGACGCACTGCTATTTCTCAGGAGTGGTCACTGTCTCAGTCTTGAGGTTTTACGTAGGAGTGGGTGATAAATTCTGCTCCGCCGGCGGAGTTTGCAGATCTTTTGGCCTCTCCGCATTAGGCATAATATGGAGTTCCAGCCAAATTTTGCACAAGCAGCTGAGTTTATTCTCACACGCAGCTCGAGCTGTGTGATTTTCAGGCACGAGGAGGGCTCCCAGCAAGATTCTCCCAATGCAGGCGGTCACGACGGTTTGCGCTGCGAAAGCTGCTGCTCGAGTAGAAAATCTACTCGTGCAGCGGCAAAAACAACTCGAGCAGCAGCGCCTTATGACAGACCACACATTGCCGTTTGCGCCGATTTCTCAATGCTGAACAACCTCCTAGCGCTAAAAATCAGCACGGGCAGAGCGACGTACCGATTTCCAACCACCCGCATGACTCAGTGGAATCTTGCAGAGTTTTTAAGTAACTCCGCAGAGTCTGCTCAATGAAACTTTGCGAGTTCCACCCACCCCTAGTTTTATGGCACTGTACACAAGATTTACAGAAAAAAATAAAGTTTTCTTCAGACCTCTGAAAGATTTTAAAAACAACTGTAACAAACAGGCTTCACTTTTAGACATTTTAACCTACTGAGAGTGCACTTGTAAATTCTCATGCAGCGAAAACTATACTGCTGAGATTTGGCTTTTTTTCTTTCCTGATCTAGTCTGCAACAATCTGATATTTTGTTCACTAACAGAGAGCACAGACTGTTCCATGGACATATCTACGTTCGTTATAAGCAGGCTTGTTTCTTGAGTGGAATTCCGCTGCCACTTCGAAGGTCACCGTCAATAACTCATTCAAGTGAAAATATTTTGCATAAATCTTATGATCACGTGGGTCGACATGGTAAAAGCAATTAGTTGAGTGTTATTGAGCGTTGCAATAGGTATGTTTGCAGCTGAATAGTAAACCAGCAAGTAGGCCGTTGCTATCCTGAGAAACACATATACTCAGACTTTGGGTGCAGCAGCTCGGTAGATTACAAACACCCTGACAACACTGCTTATACAGATGGTGAGAGTAGGGAACTCTAACAGAGTTCATATAAGTGAAATGATCGAAACTCTAACAACCTCTCTGGAAAAGGATTTGTAAACGAGGAATGAGGTTCTCAACTGTAATATGATGAATTCCAGGCTCTGCAGAAAGTCACAGGTGCACACAAAATCTCACCCAAAGACCGACAGCACCAAGCCCAATGAAAAGTACAACTGAACACCCGTACCAAACTGAACGAGCACCATTACATCCCAAACTCAAATAAGGAGTACACGTGCTTTTCACACTACAGCCACCACCTCAACTGTAAAGTGGACAACTGGGCCAAATATAAGTAGTCACATTGCAAGCTAACTGATAAATCTAAAGTAGTTACACAATTGCAAAAGAGCGTGCAAACATACACGTGCACCAATACCACCTGTTTCACTATCAAGGCCAGCAGAATGCAGTTTAGACTGGCCCCGAAAGGCACAGGGAATAGTCTACATCGATGGAGCATAGCACCAGAGGGTCACTCCAACTTCAGCCGATCCCTGCAGCTGTTCATTGTATAAATACTAACGTTTTCAAGCCGTGGCGGAGAAAATGTGGTTTAAGACTTCATTTTACATTTTTCTTCTTTGGGCTAGCCAAAAGTGCTTTGTAGAGTAAACCCTGAAAAGTGTGAAGTGGTACACTGAAATAGGAGTTCCATGTCATCGCGGCACAGCCTATTCTGTAAGCACGTGCCGGGACAGCAATTTTAGTGCCAGCATCGTGCCATTCTTAGAAGACTCCTAAAAGTCTGCGCAAGGTAGAGTCACATCATAAGTTCTTAATCCTACGTCCTCACCCACCCCTAAATGGGTTCTCTTCCTGACACAGAGAATAATGTTTCATCCATAATTCAAACTCCACCAGCCTGAGGGTTAGGCCAGCAACTATTCCTGCCTTCCAGCCTTAAGGAGTGCACAAGGAATGTGCTTGGATTACTGCCTTTTGCAAGCCCTGGCTCATGGTCTCACACCACTCGAACTAACTTTAATGAGAGCTCGACACAGCTCTTGACCCACTACCCCCGACCCTGGCTAAGCAGAATCCAATCCTTCACGAAGAGTTTTGCCCCACTGTATATTAATGCCTCACTCAGTGTCTATCCCAGCAAATACCTATTTTAGACAGTCACAACCATGCGAAGAAGTTCTCCTAGCTGCTTATGACTCCACATTTGGGTATCACATTGTATTTGCATGTATATAGCGCTTACCACCCCTGACAAGATGTTGAGGCACTTTATGTAGGTAAGACACTATTCTGTAACCCAAAGCCAGTAGTTAACTCAGGGGTTATCAGTTACTGTTGTAAATTTGGATAGTTTTGTGCTCTGAGGAAACTGGTTAAATAATTTTCTCCAGTTCCTAGTGGTGGTTTAAGTAAGTAATACTTGGGTGAGATTATTAGAGTGAGTTCGTGCAACTGGAAACACATGAATAAATAAGGTGGATGAATATAGATATTGTGAGATTGTCAAGAGAAGCTACACTGAAGAAGAATCTGTGATTTATGAGAGTGGGGTAGGTAGACAGGTTACAAAAGGTAAAGTATTGCAGGAGTTGTTACTCTGAAGGAGAAATAATGTGTCTTAAGGGGTATGATTCGTTTCCTCAAGTGTAGCAGAAGAGAGTAAGGCAGGCAGTGACAGAGTAAGGTATACTCAAAGGCACTAAGGCAGACAGTGAATAGTGCTAATATACTTTCAAAATGTAGAAAATCATTTGTTATTAACAATTTTAACGGGCACTTGCTCATCTAGGCCTCTGGAGGGGCCGGAATGGTGCAGGGAAATTTTGTCAACAAATGTGCTGGTTTAGGAATTCCCTACAGCCATATGATTCATCAACACTGGTTTCTTGCACATATAGTTTCATGAATGGCAGACCTGGGCGAAGGCAGTATTCTGGAACACTATGTATTAAGAAATAATTTAGCAGTTTTATCATTAGTGACCACACATTCTAAAATGTCTGACACCTCGAAAGTCTTCAGATTCGGGCCTTCCTTTTACAGCAGGATAGAGATGTTTATAATAAAAAAAAAAAATCACGAGAGCCACGAAGGCAGTAGGACGGCATGCCCACCGTCAGAAATCACTCGCCACAGGTAAGTAAACTATTTTCTCCATTTCTTGATCAAACACATCACATAAAAATTAAACAACTTCTTAAACCGAGCACAAAACAAACAAATCCTATAGGGCTTAGCAAATGACCTATGTGTCTATTATTCAGAGGCTTTTTAGAACATATTTTCCTACAAGAATCTACCGGAGATGCGTACCAAAGCAATACCGCCCACAGAACATCAGATCTGCGCACACTTCTTCTGGACACTATTGTACAGAATGCTGCAATTCTTCTATCTCCTTTGGAGTAGAGATCTTTGGTTTGGTATTTTGATAGTAAAGCCTGATCCAAGAAGCAGCCCATATGATGTGCCAATATCCTGCTTATCTAAACTGTACTCCTGTCAATGTAAGAATTAAAACTATCTCGAAATTAATAGTATTACAAACGAGGACCCCGGAAACTCACCACTTGGGAAAGAATGTTCAAAAAGAACATTTTAATTTAAAACAAAATATGTAACAGTGTTTAAGAGGAAACCTGGCGTGTTCTAAGAACAATGCTAGGCTCACCAAGAATAGTTAAATATACATCAAAGGAAAGACTACTATTTTTTTTTCTTTTAACTGACATTTTTACCACAATAGAGGCTGCATTCAAATAAGATTTTACAGCACAACAAGCTTAATTAAAAGGAGCCATTACGTCATCCGTTTTGCTAACCATGTGTTCTATAAAGCGGCAAGAGACATTCTGGCAGGAAGATACTTTCTCTTAAAACCTTCCATAAATATCTGAATTAAAGCAACTTTAAACAGAAACATATGCGCCATAGTTTCTAGTAAACAACAGACGTTGGAAGATTATCAACGCCACTAGCTCACTGGTAATACGTTTCAGGTCTTGCAAATACATTTCCCTGTGATTTACCCAGAATTGCTGAACAAGAAAATGGCAAGGGTGCTGTTTGGAGGATCCCTTATGCATCTCATTAGCCAACTGAAACCCTCGCCGGGCACAAAACCTTGTTGTCGAGTCATGAGAAATGGAGCCCGAAAGGAAGTGCCACCCAGGACACCAAGGGAGCCATCTCCATCTCTGAAAACCCTCCCCAGGCTACCCTTGTTTATGAGAAAGTGCCCATGGTTTCTAAATCTCAAACAGACCGGACATCTTCTCAGCTTTCTTTTCTTCTAACAGATTTCTACCGCATTTCCTCTCATTTGTTCTCTCAAATACTCTCCTATCCCCCCTCTCATTTTGTTCTCTCATACACTCTCCTTTCCTCCCCTGCTCCCGCCTCCACACCCGGGTGTTCAAGTTTGCCTGTCCACCACTCAGGCGGGTGAGTTACAAGCGTTCTAAGAATATTCACGTAATTCTCTAAAAGCCTCTTTCCTCAAACCCTCTCTACTGTTTCCAACTTTTTCATTTTCTGGTCTGTCCTTTGCATCTCTCCTGCCCTTCTCAGTGATTGGACCTGCCCTTAAGGAGGCGCAAAGAGCTATATAAGCAACAACATAAATTACAATGTAATGAGAGATGCAGTAAACACACTTATCCCTCCCCTCCCTACACATACTGTAATCCTGCATTCAATGCCCTTGTTCCGTCTACTCTCCTGTAGGATCTAGTCCTGTGGTGGGGGGGGGGGGGGGGGGGGGGGGCACATGTTTTTTTAAAGCAAGGCTATCACAACTGTACCACCAGTCCTATAAGTGTTAGGTCTTCATATACATCTCAGGGCGATAGCCCCAGAAAGTCTAAAGAGAAAGTGGCAGGATTTTGGGCTTTGCAACGCCCACTCCTCCCAAAGACAGGCTCAAATCATCATCGGAATGAAATGACAGAACCTCTTAAGAAAGTTGCACAGATGATCTCGCAAATGATATATGGATCAGACCACCCCTGGTCAGGCAAACACCAGGCTCTGGGCTTCAGCACCCCATGGGTGGCTCCTTTTCGAAAATGCATTCCTCAGTGCTTCAAGAAGACTGCACACCCATTAAAATAGAGGAAGGATATACCAAGCACTCCCATCCAGATCTTCACCTCCAAATTTCTTTTGAGCTTTGAGTCAGCAGCTCAGAGTGATTAGGAAGGGCAGCATACACAACCTGGAGTGGGTAGCTTGATTCTGCCCACCATGATTTTAGTGCAAAGTTAGGCATGATCTTTCACACCTCACCACCCTGATTTCTACGTTCTTCCAACCTTGGCTCCCCCTCCTTCTACAGCTTCCTCATTTGTGACTAGATGCCCAAGTTCAGCGACCAATAATGCAATATAGTGTGACAGCCATTGCACACAAAAAAAATGCATTTTACAGAAAGGGATTCCAGTCATAAGGCCTCTTCCACCCCCCCCACCCCTTCATCGTTCCCTTCTATCCCGTATCCTGAACGATCCTATATTGCTCTCCTGCCCTCCTCTCAGTGCTTAGAAGTGGCCTTGGTGTGTCTAAGTGTTATAGCCAGATAATATGACAGTAAAGTGTGTTACAAAACTGTTTTACATGTCTTAACAATTACAGATTTTATTTTCCCAAACGTATATTTAGAATGTGCCAATTTTGTTTCAATCAACTTGATACGATTGAAAAAGAATGAGAGTTATGAAGTAGATGTAATATCGGAGTGCATTTACAGAGCCGTCGGCCCGGGAGGATGGCTCGGTGAGCTGAAAGTGTTTGCGGACAAAAATGAAGCATTCCGGAAACCACGCGTTCGAACTGTAGCAGCGCAGTCTCAGCCTCCTGCGCATCCGAGGGGGGTAAATGGAAGTATCAAATTGGGTTACAGCAACATCTGTTATATACAGGGTACTGAAATGGCAGAAATATGGTATTAAGCACTATATAAGACAAAATTATTCTTCCTGAGAGTGTTGGATACTATTTCATTTTTTTACCCATACTTGAAGCTTTAGTGTGATGTTCTGATCCAATCCAATGTGGTCAATATAGCAGACCCTTAGGTTTAGCACACCCGCTTGTGTCCTTTATGTATCAATACATGTGTTTATTTCAATTTTAGTTGTGGTGTTCTTCCAGCCGCACGGCGCAGGCCCTCACTGCGCTGTGCACTATACTCTCCAAATAGGTCACCAGAAACTTGGATATTGTAGCTTGGGAACCACAGTTCTGGCTGTCTGAATACAGATCCACTCCAATCCGCTGAGCATATGCTTAGCGCTAAAGATCAAATAAATGCATCCATGTGCTTGCAAATCCTAGCACCTTCAATTTATTTTAAAAATAAAATAGTTTCTACCGGTTTTCAAAGGACAGATGCTGGTGAGTGTTGCCAACAGTCTCTGGTGGGGGTGTAACACAGTTTTAATACAAGGAAGCAATTGATCTTCCCACAGCATGTACTTTTCAAAATGTTGCCACCTTCAAAACTGCTTTCCCTTGGGCGCAATGTTTCTAACCTGTGCATGGTGTCATTTGGGTACGGCTCAAGCACTCTAAGTGATGCCCTAAGGCCCAACATGGCCTTCACTGGGAGACACTGCAGTCCAAGCAACTTTATGATGGTGAGGTGTTCGAATCAGGAGTATGTGTTGCAACTGTTGATGGCCAGCCCTGCTCGTCCTACGATTTTAGCTGGAGGACAGATAAGGAAAGTGCTAACAGAGCCGGCTTCAGGTTAATAGTTTGTCCAGGGACCCCTAGATCTTGGTGTCTGTAGGGGATCGTACCCAGGATACTGGATGAAGGAGTTCTCCCATTTCACAGCACTGGCTTTGAGGAGTACCTGTCTAAAGGACAAAGCTTAATATGTGTTGTCCAGGAATTACCTGCTATGTGACTTGATGTATGAATTACGAGTTACCACAGTCCTTATGTTTGATGCTATCACAGCTGGGCGTTTGATCTTCATTACAAGCAATGCTGTACCAGCAGGCTTAAGATTTCTCACCTAGGAATTCTTTAGGTTACCACGAGGGACTTGTGTTTGATGGCAATCGCCTAATAGTCTAGACACTGAATTTTCGGTGGTTCCCAAAGATAACTTCCACCTTCGCCCAGTGCAAGGCTTGAAGTATTTGCTTGGGAGGGGTTAGTCGGGGTGAGGGGAGGTGTACTGCCCTCCACCGAGTGTTGATAAAGAAGTGGGTGTCTGTCATGCGTGTACACCCTAAAACATCACCTGTGTATTGTTAGGCTGCAAAAAATAACCTTGTGAGGTAATGGACGGGTGGATGCGTTTTAGGGCAAGCTTTTCATTCCAGAGTTGGCAGAGCTCTTTGCCACACACACCAGCCTGTGGCTGAGCATAAGAAATCTTTACATAATGTTTGATTTCGAGAATTATTTTCTGCTCATGCGGCGCCCAGCTCTTTCCTTAAAAAGTTTCAAAATGCACTCAACATGCTGCACATTCAGCTGCAAAGCTGAAAATTTGTCAAAGCAAACCGTGACATCTTTACAAATAAAAAATCCAAGGAGCTCGCATGCCCATTTAAATTCCCTTATCAGTAATGTTATAAGTAGTTTCAGTCACAAGTCAAACAAAGGGACACATATCAACGTAGAAGGACACAAACCGTCGGACATTTACAAATCAAGCAGGCCCAGCATGTTTGTCTGCCTCAACGTAATGTGAGCCCGCGCTAGTTAAACAGTGTGAAACACAACGTATGTCACAAAAACTATCTCAGGACCGATCAGCACTTCGGATTTCAACTACATAACAGGAGCCCAAAAAGCTCTATTATCTATTGATTTCAAATGGATACCTTGGTAACAACAACCAGTCTGTCTGGCAATAGACAACCCAAACAATCAAACCTTTATACTGCTTTATGATGTGGAAGACTTAGTACTTTGTTAGCCAGGCGAATGGGAGACCGGCTGCCCACAAACAAGTTAGGGGGTATTTTTAGCCATAAAACCGAAAAAGCAGCCAACAGCCCAAATGATCTCATTTGCTTTATTTTCTGGTCACCCTTCAGAGTGCATGTCTGAATGGGTGTTGGTGGCATTTGGGCCTACCTACATGTTGGGTGAGTGGACTGAAGATGTGGTGTATGGCTTGGGGCGTTGAATGTTGTTGAACATAATCCTTGGGTGTAACACTGAGTGCATAATTAGACAACTGTGCATGAAGATACCTCCCATGTTTAGGTGTGGACTATTTATACAAATAAATCATTGTTGATGCGCATCAGTGGGGTTCTCTAGGGCAGTGGTTCCCAACCTTTTGACTTTTGAGGACCCCCACCTTATCATTACTGGAACCTGGGGACCCCCACTGAATCATTATTGGAAGTCGGGGACCCCCCACTAAGTCATTACTGAAAGCTTGGGACCTAATCTGTTAATATTATTTCATTTTCTGAGTAGTCACGGACCCCCTAATGAGGCTTTGCAGATCCACAGGGGTCCCCGGACCACAGGCTGGGAACCACTGCTCTAGGGAGTCCACTTAGAAGTGTCAAAATACCCAATCACTGGAGACACTGTTAAACCACCAATGGAGTACTCATGGAGTCCATCTGAGAGCACAGAGGACGAAACTGACTGTATTTGTTAAGGATTAGGCCTGAAGGGAGTATTACATGGTGTGCACTCTAGAGTAACAGAGGCCCAGACCACTGAGGTGGAGGGTATTTTATTACAGTGATTAGGTCTAGAATCCTCATAGAAGCATTAAATACTCAACTCGGGTATGCATAACCAGCACAACATTTGAGGTCCTACAAAAGTGGAGGTGTTGTAATGTTAAGCATGGGTGTGGGAGATGCCAGCGAACTAAAGGTTTTGTTTGTGTCCTGTGGAAACACTGGGATTCATAAGAAAAGAAAGAAGGACGGGGTTCAGGAAAGAAAAAGGGGCAGAATGCTAAAGTTCTGCCTCAAGGCCCTCCTGGCTATAACAAGCTCTAACAAGCATCTGTAATACACAGGTCTCACATTTGTGAGAGTAAGAACCATTGCCGTTGTAACTTGACAATGTAGAATTTTCTTAGTAAGTTATGATGGAAAGTCTTAATTTTATTAAAGACACGGAGGTGAGTATTATGCATTCTTTTCTTACTTTATTTAGAACAGCAGCAGTCGAGAACTACAGCTCCCAAAAGGCTTAGCAACAGGCTAGCCAATGGGAGAAAAAAAGTAGTCATGTATTAGACCAATAGGGAGCCACCACAGACCATAGAGTACACCCTTGACTGCAAGCAGGCCTCTTTTCTTGCATGAGCAGGTCAAACAGAGGCATGAAACAAAGGAAAAATCAGTCCTATAATTGCCAAAGTGAGATTGAAGGAGAGAAAGTCTTGAACACAGGAAATAAGTCAGGCAAAACTTGGGAGGAGAGCGAAGGTCTTGAGGAAGCAGGAATCGAGAATATTGATGTCCAACATCGGAAGAAGCGGCTGTAGGCAGACTGGAATCGTCCTGATGAAGGAGGTAATGCTGGAGTCGCTGGGAGGGAAAGAAAATATACGTATTAGTATATATAGAGGTGGGATAATACTCACCTCCGTGTCTTTAATAAAATTAAGACTTTCCATCATAACCTACTAGGAAAATCTACATTTTATGTCAAGACCGGAGACTGTTATTATGCAAGTTTAAAGCTTGTCAATTACCAAAGAAGTTGCAGTTTTAACAGGTTTGCAGTAAAAAGTTTTAAAAACATTATCTTTAGACCAAATCAGCCGACCTGAGAATGCCCTCTAGACTGGAGCCCAAAGAAAAAGCTTTAGAAGCCATAGCTCCCCTGGAAGAATGGGCACCAAAGGTGGAAATATCTATACCTGCTAAGGACATAACCCATTTAACCCAACGGGCTAACGTGGCTGAAGAAACTGGTTTATGGGGCTTACAAAAGGAAATTAGAAGTTGGTGGGAAGAGGACATTCTTAGGTTAAGAGTTCTTTTTTCATATTCCTTTAAACAGAGACCCACACAGAGTTTTGGTTTGTCAGGAAAAAAGGGGTAGAAGACAGAATGGAGATTGGTTTTGGTGCATTTGGAAATTTGAAATAAAACACTCTTAGGCATGAATTGTCGGGAAGAAACGTCCAAAGATTTAACATCAGAGACTCGTTTAATAGAGATTGAACACAACAACATTGTTAGTTTAGCAGAAAGCATATTCAAGGAAAGGCCCGAATTATCCGGCCAAGCAAGAAACAGATTCAATACGAGGGATACATCCCAAATATAAGAGTATTTGGAAGCAGGAGGTTTTGACAATTTGACTCCCTTCAAAAGGCGACAGATTAAAGGATGTTCTCCGATTGGTTTACCATTAATATAACAATGGTGCATGGAAATAGCTGATCTATAGAGATTTATAGTTCTATAAGACTTACCTGAACTTGCCTGGGCCACTAAAAAGTTAATGATTACGTTTAGATCTGTTGAAAAGGGATTGGCACATTTTCCCACACACCAGCCTGACCAAAGAGACCAGGCTGATCTGTAGGCCTTCTTTGTGGCAGGAGCCCAGGCGTTACTAATGAGTTCTGAAGCTTCTGCCGAAATTGGAAAGGTCTGTTGGGCAATCCCAAGAACCTCCAAGCTGAAAGGGTTAACGAATTGTTGAGAATTAGATTGTGGGGAGATCCGGATGGATCTAGTAGGAGAGATGGGAAACCTGGGAGAAACAGAGGAAAATCTGTAGATAATTCGAGAAGAGGAGGGAACCAAACCTGGGACTGCCAGAAGGGAACCACGATGACCAGAGAAGCTTTTTGACCTCTGACCTGGGCTAGAACTCTGTTGATTATAATGAAAGGAGGAAGGGCATAGTTGAGCGACTGGGACCAGTCTTGAAGAAAAGCATCTGTAAACATAGCTAGAGGATTGGGACGCCAACTGAAAAAAAGCGGAAGCTGGGAATTGAGTCGAGACGCGAAGAGGTCTATGTGAAAGGGACCGCATTTGTTTAAAAGTTTTTGAAAGACTGACGGGTGCAGTTTCCTATAGCTGGTATCCTTGAGATGACAGGAGTGCCAATCCGCTATAGAATTCTGGGAGCCTAGAAGATATTCTGCTAGAAGGGAACATTTATGGGATAGACAGAACTCCCAAAGGCTCTTGGCTAGAACAGCCAGGAGGTTTGGACCTGGTGCCTCCAAGATGGTTTATGTAACAGACTGCGGATATGTTGTCCATGCGAAGAATAGAACACTGGGCCCTGTTTTTTTGTAAAGCTTTGGATCGCAAAGGAGCCTGCAAGAAGATCTAAACAATTTATGTGCAATCTGGACTCCTCTGCGGACCATATACCGCCAGTCGATATTGGACCACAACAGGCGCCCCAGCCCGTGAGACTTGCATCTGATTCAAATAAAAGATCAGACACAGAGGGGAAGATACATCTGCTGTTCCAGGGATCTAAATGGGATATCCACCATTGAATTTCCATCTGGGATTCTGCGTCCAGAGATATGAGGTCGGAAAATGTGAGACCCTTGCGAAGGTGAAGGATTTTTAGGCGTTGAAGAGCGCAGTAGTGAAGGGGGCCTGGAAAAATGGCCTGAATTGAGGAAGAAAGAAGACCTACCACTCTTGCAAGGGATCTGAGTGAAATTAGATCTTTTTAGAGCATAAGAGAAAGCTCTTTTTTGATCGAAGAAACCTTTGAGGGAGGAAGATGGAGGGTGGCTGAAACGGAATCTATTTGAAATCCTAAAAACTCTATTTGTTGAGAAGGGACCACCATGGATTTTTCTTGGCTTATGAGAAAACCGAGCCAATCGTTTTGAAGTAAAATGTCCCTGAGGTGGAGTATAGTTTCCATTTTGAAATGGCAGTATACTACGAATTGGTTGAATAATTGGAGATTGGTTACTGGCCTTAGTTTCTTGTTCTTTTTGTGAACCAGAAAGAGGGAACTGGTGAATCCCGACGGATCGGGAAGTGAGGGTTGGATAGCGTTTTTGTCTAAAAGCGACTGAATCTCTGAAGTAATGAGAGAGGACATCAGAAGAGAGAATTGTGGAGGAGGAGGAAAAGACTGAAAAGGAGGGGAATATAGTTCGATGTGATAACCCTGAACAGTGTCTAGAATCCAAGGGTCTGAGGAAATTAACCGCCATTTTGGGAGGAAATATTGTAAATGCCCTCCCATGGGAAGGCCAGAAAACCTGCTTACCTTGTGAATGACTGGATCTGGAATAACGTTGTCCACGATTGCGGAAGCCTCTGGTCCTTTGAGGGTAGAATTGTGGTTTGTACTCTTGGTTGTTAGAGTTGAAGGAGCCTTTTGTACCTTGGTTTCGGTAAGTGCGGCCAGTAAAGCGGCTCCTGCCTCTACCGGCCCGTGCAAAAACACGTTGATTGAATACCTTTTTCAAGGATTGTTGTTCTTTGTCAAGCGAAGAGAAAGTAGAAACATAACGACTGATGTCTGATGAAAGAATCACCGAAAAGCTTTCCGTCGGCCTGAATGCTGGGATCCAGGGAGGCTAGATTAGCCAGCTTAGGGTCCAACTTTAGTAAAAGACCTTTTCTTCTCTCGTGAATGATCGCCGAGTTGGCATTTCCTAGGAGACAGAAAGCTCTTTGGATCCAGAGGGAAAGGTCTGAAGGGTTGATAGACGAATCATCCAGTCTGGTAGATTCTGCCAGATCGAAAATACGGGTAAGAGGACCCACCACATCCAGAAGCTTGTCCTGGCAAGTCATCCAGGCCTTGTCAACCCCTTTACGGGGATCCTTACCAAATTTGGTGAAGAAAGTTATCAGGGACTGATCTATAGAGGGGGTGGCAGTAATGCTGGTAGCTAGGGAAGGCCTTGGACACTCCGATCTAAATTTCACACAAGTTTGCTTGTCCAAAGGGAGATGAAGACGGGACAAAATATATTCTCCCACATGAGCAGAAGGAAACCACTCAGTGGAATTGGGGTGATGGATCAGAGTGGGGTCAAACATTGGAACTCCATGGGAATCCACAATATTGGATGAAACATCAGTAAGAGAAAGTTTGAGACGTTTAGATGGAGGAGAGGAGGTTGAAAAATTACCATCAGGAATGTCAGAATGATATAAATCATCCATGTCATTGTCATCTGTGTCCAAAATATGAGAAATAATCATCTTTTTTTGGAGCGTCATCAGAATTTTTTGATTTAAATTTACATTTGGAATGAAGGGTATAAGAAGTGTTAAGATTTTCCGATGTATTCCCCTCCTTAACAGGAGGCCTGGGAGGAACCAAGTCCTCAATCTGTTGTGAGGCAACCTCACTGTTAATTTCAGTGCCTTTAGAACGTCTATTTATAGGCTGCTTACATTTTCTGCTTTCCCCCGCAGAATGGGACAGAGACTTGGACACCATGGATTTAACAGTATTTTCAATATTTTTTTACATTTATTCCATGGAAGCTTGTAAAGCATGTTTTACCGATGACTGAATAAAAATATTCAAATCTTGATTAAAAACCTCCTTTTCCTCATTTAATTCAGGCATGACAGGAGAACTGTCTGAATCCATATAGCCAAAACGAAAAAAGGGAAAATAATTATATTTTCTGTGAAATTATTAGGGAAGAGTCCCTGTGCCAAAGTGTAAAAACGCTAATAAAAAATTGAAGGAAAAACTGGAGGAAAAAACCCTTGACTAGGATAGGGTTAACGAGGAGAGACTCCTAGGCAGGAGAAAAGACTCCCCTGAGGGGTGGGGCTATCAGCACCACAGACCGGGAAAAGGAAACGCGGAAGAGACGAGAGGCCGCACCCCCGAATGAGGGTGGAACGACCGCAGAGGAGCGATGCGGTCAAAAAGGCAATAATTAGAGCAGAACGCGCTCCGAGGGAAGCCCTAAGGACACGGATCGGTAAACAGAACGGGTGCTAAGCACACTGCAACGCATTCCTCAGAGGAAGGATGCAATACAACACGCGGCGGTTGGAAATGGAGCCAGAGAGGCACGCACAAGAGGGATGGGGGGGGGGGGGGGAGAGGGTTGGAAACGGGAAACCGCGTCGGGAGTGAAACGCGTTAATGAAAAACCACCAAAGTCAAATATTAACAAAAATATCTAACAATAGACAATATTACAATAACACAGATATGAAGAGAAATAATGAGTACTTATCTTGACTGCGAGCAGCAAGAAAAGAGGGCTGGTTACAGTCAAGGGTGTACTCTATGGCCTGTGGTGGCTCCCTATCAGTCCAATACATGACTACTTTTTTGCTCCCATTGGCTTGCCTGTTGCTAAGCCTTTTGGGAGCTGTAGTTCTTGACTGCTGCTGTTCTAAATAAAGTAAGAAAAGAATGCATAATAAGAGCCTCCGGTCTTGACATAAAATTTCTTTTACCCATGTGTTTTGTTTTGGAGTGAAATTATGTGGCATAGTGGATAGATAGGGGTGTGAGCTGCACAAAATATACAGAAAGACAGAGAGGGGATAGGTAGTTCATGCATGAAGCGCTGAATGAACACCAGACAGACAAGCAGAAAGAGTGTATGAAAAAGAAGGGGAGAGCAAGCGACAAACGAATAAAGGGGGAGCGCCTGTGTACGCAGAAGGCACCCCAAGACGAGGAAGAGAGCGTGGAATTGTGGGACGGAAACCTTGAAAAGGCACGGGAAAGAAACTTTGCTCAAAGACCTGAAGCTAACCACATGAGAGAGGCGGGAAGAGTTCGTGAGAGAGAGGGGTGGGAGAAAGAGTACAAGAGAGAGGGACTGGTTGCGCTTCCTAAAGAAACCTTTTTAACCTCAAAGTAAGGCAGGTGTTCAGCTGATGGCAGGGCCAATAGTTCTCGCAATGGCTAAGTTTTTTATTTTTATTATTTTCTGTTACTTGCCTTGGTATGAGGTGCACCAACGTTTAATAGCTCATGCTGTGGGTTTCGAAGCAGCACTCCATGCACAAGCGCTCTTTCTTTTACAGATTTAACACTGACTTTCTCCCTGGTTTTGTCCTTGATGTCCCAAGGCAGGGATTTTACAACAAACTGCAGGAGTGACACTTTCACTCCAATGGGTAGAGATGTTATGGTGTATAAGCGCTAGACACTGAGACATCGGTTCAGCACAGAAACACACCCAGTATGCATCTGGGTTGTAATTCAAGCAGAATAAAATGGTTTTCCTGTGCATAAGCAGGACCTGCTAACTACTGATGTGTGTTGGGTGTTTTACTGCTGCGCCTGCAAAGCACACGCTCCCCCACCCTTCTCAGAACACTATCTCATCTTAAAATGTACAGGGGGGGGAGAAGTGTGTAATCAGACAGAAGGGATTACAGACTAGGTTGTGGTTCACACATGAAATTCACAAATGGTATAGCTTGCCTTTGGAAATGCAGGAGTAAGTCAACAGGAAGTGATACACCACAGAAAAATATTTGCGATGAACCGGGTTCCAAAACATCAGTAACAAAACACTAATTTACGCACCAGTGATGTTTCCCTGGCTGGGGAAAGAGTCCGCAAAATCTTAACAATGGGGGAAGGTTAAAAGGAATGTCTTTTAGTGCAGCTGGATACTCATGAAACTCTTTGCAGGTAAACGTGAGAGGCTGTCTAATAAGATGCTTCTGTGCAAGGTGCCACTAGTTACCCCCAGGCAGAAGTTAGGTGGCATTCTGTGAACAAGCCAGATAAATAAGAAATCACACTCCAGAACCAGTCCGGACCTCGTTGCACCGGTCAAGAGCAAGCAATGCCAAACAGCAAGTGAGATTATGGTCTAGAGTCCTCCAGCTACACAATGCAGCCCTCTTTGTACACAAATCACTGCCACAATGTGGAGGAAACATGGGTGAATTTGCAGACAGTGCAGTATGCCAGCTCGGGACTGCTGAAAGTGTGGAAGATCAGCTATCTAGGCAGGAGCAGCAGTCCTGGACCCAAACCCCACCAGGGCCTCTCACCAAAGATGCACCTCTGTTTGAAGGGCCGATCGGATGGTATGGCTCCAGTTCTGGGCTGTCAGGCTAGGATCGATGCTCTTGTGCTTAAAGGGGAGGAGAATCACAACATCCCTTAAAGGGGAGCACATGCATGCACCTCTGGATGGGGAGGAGAACCTACTCTCCTTTAAGAGAAATTGCTCAACAACACGAGAGAAATTCATATGTTTTACAGTTTTCAATTATCCACATTACATTTTTAAATAGAAGACCTGCCCCATAGAATGCAATCCAAAGCCCCTCAAAATTAAAGGAAACAAGCGGAACCAACGTTAAGTGAGTAGTGTACTAAGACACCCTTTAAAAGTAGGGCATCTAGCTCATCGTATACATACAACACAAAGAGAGCGGAATTAATCCTGATCAGCGTAACCATCATTATTCCCAAATGTGTCACCCAAAACGAAACTGTGATGAAAGAAAACAGAAAATGGAGGCTCAAGTTTAGTTATAAACAGTAACCAATCTGACCGTGAAAAGATAAAGAATGACAAGGTTGTAAAAATATGAGCTCCTTCTGGGAAAAATGGTTATAGCAGGATGGGGGGGTAGGGAGTATAGCGTGGCTAGCAGCGATGGGTGGTGTTGTGGGGATGGCATCGCACAGGGAGATTAAGTGCCAACGTAAGACACAAGCAGGAAACCATCAAAACAAGACACAAGCAGGAAACTATTTAAAAAAAAGAGTTCCTCATAACAAACACATGAAGACAAATGCGTAAAGAGATCCGTAATTGGGCAGTGCGCTGTGCTAGTAAACAAAAGACAAAAGGGCGGGACAAGGAGAAAGGATTAACTAATAGCAAGCAAGAATTTTTGATGGGCAATGGAAGGAACAAAGAAAAAAGCAATGGGCGGGATGTAACCCCACATACTGAATACAGCATGTCTCGAAGACAGAGCATGCGCACTGACAAGGCTCCACCTAAAAAGGGAAATCTCTGCAGGAAGCTGCCCTTAACTTCTCCACTGTTTACTTGGATACCTAGGATCAATGCCTAGAGGGAGGGGTTAAGAAGGACAGCTTAAATGTCTGAGAGGACTAAGGGGAGGATCTGCTTTCCAATTCGGGGGCAGTCACTTGGCCTGTCTTACAAGGTCACCCTATACCCACTGGTGACTATGGTGATTGTGGGGAGAGGAGGCCCTGGAGGTGGGTCGGGCAGATGGAAGTAAAAATCACTGCCTCCAATCTGTCTGACTCTATGTACATTTGGTTAGTATGTTGGCAAATATATTAAGGCTAGGGCTTTACTCATGTAATAGTTGAAAACATCTTTCATGAAGATTACTGTGTGCCTGTGAAACCACACACTTTAATATTTACCTCCATACACCTCTTCGCCCCTTCTCCAAACCTTAAACTCTCACCCACAGGGTATATAATAAGATATAGACACACTAGACCTTAAGTAAAAGTACAGACTTATAGCTAAAACAGAAAGCACTCATAGCAAACATCAATTTTCCATCACACGCTCTCTACGATGACTGCTTACGTCTCTTTTCTGAATGACTGAAGTGCACAGATTAGTTGCATTCTATGTATGGCGAGACAAAGTGACCTAGGCAAATGACATTACAGTGAAAATATTTTCTGTTAGGAACTGTTAGGATAACCCATGACTGCCTTGAACAGAGCTACGCCGACAAGATTTGCTCATGTTAGCGCACGCCAAGGGAGTATGTATCTAGTCAAGAGACGAGACGATATGCAAATAATATAAAGGGACTGATGGCACGTTGACAATTCTGAGGGGCATCTTACAAGAATAACAATACCTTTGTCCTTACCCCCAGCTTGCCTACATTTTCACCTACTACTGCACAGGGTGTAGTCCCTGCAGTAAATGGGGTGTAGGCGATCAGCCGGTTTTGCACTAATGATCGTCTCAGATCAAACGGTGTACTCCATGGGTTCACTGTTGTTGAAAAACATATTGATATTTCATCTACACGTAGGGTTGCCACAATACCGTTTTACTGGGCTGGCCAGTTCTTTTTTTTTTTTTTATAAAGATCTGCAAAAAATAAAAAAAATTAGCAAACTCATTTACACCACCTTCACCATGAAGCTTAAAATGCCTGTATGCACTCATGGATGGGAAGGTATAGTTAACTGATGACTACTGCAGTTATTGAAGTGGGAGAATTTTGGCAAAGCGCGCACTACTGTTTGAGTTTTTTGAGAATGCTTTGGCGTGGCAGAGGACCATTCATCTCAATGACCATCATGTTCTCTATTCACTTACCAATTGACCACTGTGTGTAGAGCCTGCTGGAAATTAAATCTACCAAGTAAGGACTTATGTGCTCTACCAGGTGCATGCATAAACCAATCACAGTTGATTATGTAGCAATAAAAGGAGCTAGTGCAAGTCGTGTTTACAGTCAACTAAAAATGTAAATTTTTGAAATACCACAAGCAGCTTTCAACCAAACTGGTAGCTAGGTTAATGTACGAGCATGCTCCAATCTGACAAATTAAATTCACCCATTGTTCGAAATGGGGTCTCTAGTTGTCAGTCGGGTTGCACCCTGTCCAAGTAGGGACCCTCTCTAGTCAGGATAAGGGAGATCAGCGCTCCGATAACCCCTGCTCACTCCCTTGGTAGCTTGGCACGAGCAGTCAGGCTTATCTCAGAAGCACTGTGTAAAGCATTTGCACATACCACACAGTAATAAGTGAAAACACCACAAAAAAACACAACACCAGTTATATATATATATATATATATATATACACATAAGATCTGAAAAGCGGAGTCACTGGCGTCGCGGTGTCGGTGCGGGAGTAGTCGTGCCCTTGAAGTGACATGCATTGCAGATTGAGCTCCAGGCTGACGAAGTCAGAAACACTTGCGTGGATGGAGTCGGGGCTGCGGTGTGAAGTGAGACATTGCGACGTGTGGTGCCCACATATCACGGTGCAGGCAGTGGCTCGGTGACAGTCGTCCAGTGGCGTCCGAGAGACCAGGGCAGCGGTGTGAAGTGGGGCAGTGCGACGTGCAGTGTCACCAGGTCACGGTGCAGGCAGCAGCGTCATCGATGCAGAAGCGCTGTCATCGGTAGGCCCAAGTCGGTGGTGCGGATCGGGATGGGCTCCATGTGGCATCCACGGGTCGAGGTGCAGAAAGGGACATCTGTTGACTACACTGGAGTCGATGGTGCTGGCATCGGTGGACTGGGGTTACGGTGCGGGACAGGGCGTGGCGGTGCTTCGTGTTCCTCACAAGCAGTGTCCACAGGCCACAGTGCAGGCAGCAGCATCGGTGTCAGCAGGAGCGGCAGTGGGGATGCCCAGGCTACGGGGTGAGCAGGCGATGCCGGAGTGCGGGCCCACAGGTCGCGGTGCGAGCAGCGGCTCGGTAAAGTCGTCCAATGACTGCATCGGTGAGACCAGGGTCGCGGTGCGAAGCGGGGCAGTGTGGCTCCATGCGGCATCAGCAGGTCAGCAGCGTTGTTGACGGCATTGCAGTGGTTTTTCTCCTTGAACAGCACAAACAACACAGCCCCAGTGCTGTAGGAAGATGAAACTGACGTTTTTGATATCACTGGGACTTCCAACGGGAGGCAAGCTCTACTCCAAGCCCTTGGAGAACTTTCTCAAGCAGGATCCACTTTTCCACCTCTCTTTTAAGGCAGAAGCCGCAAATGCAGGCCAATCCAGCAAAGCAACACAGCAAAGGGACGGTACACCTCCTCTAGCTCTTCCCCTTGGCAGAGGTTCCTCTTGATTCCAGAAAGATTTTAAAAGTCTGGGGTTTTAGGTCCAATACTTATACACCTTTCTGCCTTTGAAGTTGGCAAACTTTAAAGCAATGTCTCAAGTGTTTGCAAGATCCTTCCTCATCCAGGCCAGGCCCCAGACACACACCATGGGGTTGAAGACTTCATTGTTTGAGGGCAGGCACAGTCCTTTCAGGTTTAAGTGACCACTCCTCCCTCCCCTCTAGCTCAGATGGCTCATCAGGATATGCAGGCTACACCCCAGCCCCCTTTGTGTCACTGTCTAGAGAGAGGGGCAAACAGCCCAACTGTCAAACTGACCCAGACAGGGAATCCACAAACAGGCAGAGTCACAGAAGGGTTTAAGCAAGAAAATGCCTACTTTCTAAAAGTGGCATTTTCAAACACACAATTTAAAAACAACCCTTACCAAAGATAGATGTATTTTTTAATTGCGAGTTCAGAGACCCTAAGCTCCATAGTTCTATTTGCTCTCAAAGGGAACCTGCACTGTAATAATATTTAAAGGCAACCCCCAGGTTAACCTATGAGCGAGATAGGCCTTGCATAATGAAAACCAAATTTAGCAGTACATGTTCCACCTTTAACATACACTGCACCCTGCCCATGGCGCTACCTAGGGCCTACCTTAGGGGTGCCTTACCTGTAGTAAAAGGGAAGGTTTAGGCCTGGCAAGTGAGTAGACTTGTCAAGTCGAATTGGCAGTTTAAAACTGCACACACAGACACTGCAGTGGCAGGTCTGAGCCATGTTTATAGGGCTACTAATGTGGGTGGTATACCCAGTGCTGCAGGCCCACTAGTAGCATTTGATTTACAGGCCCTGGGCACCTCTAGTGCACTGTACTAGGGACTTACTAGTAAATCAAATATGACAATCATGGATAAACCAATCAACAGTCCAGTTTCTATAGGGAGCACTTGCACTTTAGCTATGATTAGCACTGGTTAAGTGCGCAGAGACAATAAACCAGAAAAAGAAGAGTCCAGTGCACCATAAAAACTGGCGGTCAGAAGGCAAAAAGACAGGGAAGACATGCCAAAAAGCTGCCAGATCTAACACCCATCCACATGAATACCTAAGAAAACTAGACATGTAAGAAAACTAGAGACCCAAGAAATGTAGACGCTCAATAACACTAAATGCTTGAGAACACACCAAAAGCCCGAGAACACACTAAACAGCCAAAAACCCTGGATTCCTAGGAGAAAACAGTTTAAAAAAACACAGGCCTTAATCTAGCTGTTAACAACTGCCTGCCACCACAATTCTTTCTGAATTGAATTAATTTCGTTGGAGCATGCTTATGTAGTTTCTATACATAAAAAAAGGTACACGTGGTGAAAAGGACTGCACCTCTCAATGGCCTACATTAGAACACATGACAATGCACATTTAGTTCTTTAAAGGTGCTTTAATTTAACGATATAGATGACAAACTACTCTAGCATTTATCAACATTATATTAGGAACACTATACAATGTTGAAACTTTCTTCTTCAAGGAGCATACAATTCAGGCGCTCTTCAAAATCAACATATAGATGGAATGGAATAACAGCAGGGCTGCAGAGATGGAGGAACTCCAAGGAGACAAAGCAACACACAGAAAGAGCACTGTGTAAGAATCGTATCTCTTGAATCACTACTACTGACACATGAGAGGAAGTACCAGTCCCACCCACATTGTCAATCAAATAAGGACGACTTTCAGCCTGGATTGTGTGGGCCTTGTGTATGGCTGTAACATACCAGACGATGACCCTCCTCTTCGGTTTACCTACCGCCCCAGCTACCGGCTCCATGGATGTGGCTCACTGGTTCCCGCACCTGACCAGCTCTCTGTTGGTACTACTGAGTGATGGAAACCTCAACAGGTCGCTGGTGGGCTATTGTGTTACATAGAGAGCTGCTGGACATGATACTTTTGCAAATGACTTGCTCCATCCATCTGAATGTAGAATAGGTTAAGAGAATTAAAAAAAAAAAATTGCCGACCTAGGGCAAGACAACTATGCCTGCGAACTCCCATTTGCTTTCTTTACAACGGATCCTATCACAGCTGTGAAGTGGATGCCGATCACGTGTGATGACATTTTAGCCAGTCAAACCTTGCGTTTTGGGAGAAGCATGCAGAATGCTTTGTCCTGAAGGTCAAAACTGTCTGAAGGTGGAACACTTGACATGCTACCATTTGGTAACTCTTCCTAGGGCAGAGGTCTCCAAACTTTTTAATGCCGCGCCCCCCCAGTTGAAAAATAAAAATCATTGGGCCCCCCTCAGAATTTTTCACAATTATTTTATAAACATGGCAATGTTTAAATATGTCTGAACCTATTTAAACATTGCAGTTAAGTACTGTTACCTTTTTAAAACTGCAATAACATGCTTCTGCTTAAAACAAAGGTGTGTTATCTGTATAATATTTATTTTGGCCAGAGTCTGGGGCCCCCCCCTGGGATCACTTCAGGCCCCCCTAGGGGGGCCCGCCCCCCAGTTTGAAGACCTCTGTCCTAGGGAGACCAGCTGAAGTTGCCACTCTGCGTTAGTATATTTCTCTCTCAGAGTTTAATTAATCAAACAATTGCATTGTGGAAGCTGGTCTTGGTAGAGTTAGACTGAACTAGCACACACAAGATCAATGACCAAAGAACAGAGGTGAATATTAGGGCATACCAGCCTGCACCTGAACATTGCTTTGTTATGGCAGATGGACACGGGGCACAATAGGGCATGTTATTGCTGCTCTCCTTTCTGGGAAGCTGCAGTTGCAGGTGGCTCTGAACGCACAACATCCTCTGTCACTAGAGGCTGGTCTCGTATAAGGAGTGGATCTGGTACAGGCCTTTTCATACATACCTCAGACTATCATTCTTTCATCAATACTTTATTCCGTTAATAAAAACCATATAGCAAACAACATAAAGAATAAAGGAAATGGGTAATAGATATGTTAAAAATACATGCCGCTGTAAAACATTACACTAAAACAATAAACAAAGAAAACGTCAGCATTTTAGACACCTTTTCCTACTCCTCAGAGCACCGTAGAGAAAATCGGCCACATTAAAACAAGCTTGCAAGTTTGACCCCCAATCGACCGCATTTGTAGGTAAATTAAAGCAGGTCTAACTTGGCTAAATCCCATCCCTCCCAGCAAGGGTAAAACATAGTGATAGTTAAATTTAACATAATGAAAACAGAACATAATCAAACCTTATGTTTACCTTGAGGCTCTGCTAGCTGCCAATGCAAGAGATTCAATCTGAAAGGTATTTTTTAAAAAAAGCAGTAATGAAGGATCGTTACCACAGTCAGATATGGTTCCATAGATGGTCCACATTTCACAAGGGAATGCGCCCCTACCATTGGTCTCAGCAGCTCATTGGCTTTTTGGTCAGCCTTGGCCCGAGGTAGAAATGGTTCTTAATTAAAGGCAAGTTTTTTTTAGTATTTTTGGCAGGAGACCCAAACAAGACTGGGCTTCCCAACTTATCTAATGTGCATCTAATATAGTTGATCCACGGAATAACATGTCCATTATCTAAAGAAAGATAATCTTGTAAAATTGCCTGATTCAACACCAGCTCAGGGATTGACCATATTTTAAACCATCTGGCCAGTGGCAAGAATGACAACTTATTGGAAATATAGTCCAGTTCAAGTTCTTTGTGACCTATAAAAGTGGATACTGATTGAGGGAGTAACAATAGTCTTCTCATAAAAGTGTTTTCTATGGCTTGAATTGCTTCACAATCTTTGTAACCCCATAGCCCCCCCCCCGCCATAACTAGCGATAGATAAGCATTTAGCTTGATAAACTTTAACCATCACCTGTACAGGCCTGGCCCCCAGTCTCGAAGTGACATCAAAAAGTGTAGCAACTAACCTAGCTAACAGATTCCTTTTAATCCTCCTATGTAGTGCCCAGGAGCCTCTATCATCAAAAAACAATTCCCAGATATGGGAAGGTGTTAACTTCTATTATCTCCTGACTTCCCCATATATTTTTTTCCCTCAGATTTAGTTCTACTACCAATAACCATTACATGGGATTTGGAGTAGTTTGTATTCATATCTAAGGAAGCCATGAAAAGGAGTCTAATAAGCGCTAGAGCCCCATTGCAGTTACTGCTATAAAGACGGTATAGTCCGCCTATATAAGTATGACAATAAGCAATGACCCTACCCAGGTAGGTGGAAAACAGGGAGGGGCCAAGATGGTTTATATACAGCGTAAAAAGAAATGAGGCTAAAATAAATCCCTGCCTAACATCCCCCTTTGGATCCTTATTGGAGACGACAGAGATCTATTCTGGTTGTAACTAACTGCAGCAGTAACGTCCTGGTGGAGATCGTGTATAAACCAAACCAGTTCCCGTTCTAGTCCTAGATCGATCAATATGGACCACAAACTTAGTTTGACTGGCACGATCAAAGGCCAAGGATAAATACGTAAAGGCTAGGTAAATCCGACCCCTCTTGGCCACCATATATTTACTGGTAATCAGGTGATAGTTGAGGCACTGGTCCAAAGTGCTTTTACCCTGGCTAAAACCATACTGAAAACCGCCAATTACATTATTCAAATCCAGCTAATCAGTCAGCCTGGCTAGGACCACCATGCCCAGAATCATTATCGTTGAATCATCAAAGAAATACGCCTGTAACAACGAGGGTCAGATCTATCACCCTTCTTAAATAGAGGGGCAATGATCAATCTCTGCCAAAAGCTAATTTCTCCATGTGGCATTTAACACATGGGTTAGGATTTTTGCCCACACCAAAGGGTCCTGCTTGAATAAATCACCCGGAACCCCTTCTTGCCAAGGGGCCTTATTCTTAGCCATATTAGTGATGGCAACAATAACCTCTTCCTCAATAAAACAGAGGGCAAGATCCGGACTAGGGTTTTGTTTAACAGGTCCAGAAAATCCTCCAATACAATGCCATATATGGCCGAAAAATGCTGAACCCAAGCTTCTGAGGGGATAGTACAGGCTACAGCACTATTTGACACACCTGAAAAGAAGGGCTGATTAATAACTTCCCAAAACGTGGCACTAATACTAAGGGTAACAGGGTGTAAAAGATCTTCAAGCTTTCTACTTACTTTCTCTGTAGCGGGTCAATAGGGCATATTATAGTTCTTCCTTCTCTTGGCAATCTCAACCTTGTCTCTAGGAGAGCTCTTAATGCAGTTATCAACCTCTGACGAGTATTGGTGGAATAGGAATCAAATAATCCATCTCAGGGGTCTCCAATCTTTTCTATAATAAGAGCTAATTATGTTCAATGAAATCATCCCAAGCTACTAATGTTAATGATGTGATTGTGACCACCCCTTCAGCAGTGATTATATCAGTACATTAGGCAGAGTTGCCACCTATAAAGTAAAAAAGCACTCTCAATTTGAAATGCATCTACATGGGTAATATATTACAGTCATAGCTTCAATCCCCCTGGCACCAAGATAATATTATGCGTAAGAAATCTCTTTAACTCAAACAATAACCTTAAATTAATTTGGTAAATGTAATTATGTTTCTCCAGACATCAGCATATGAGTTCTGAAAGTGCACACATTTTGGTGTCAAAAACAGGCTTTTTAGTTTTGGAATACAAATAATAATCCAATCATGCAGCGCCCTCTATTTTAGTAGGTTGGGCTGGATGCAGAAGAGCTACTTCCAGCTAGCTGGAGAGCTACTGGTAGCTCACAAGCTATTTGTTGGAGACAACTGATCTATCTCCTCTAGTATCTTTATGACTGGTACCAGGAGCCTTCAAACTGTTTTCAACGTGTTTTGTAATCCTAGTAAAGGCACCTAAAAGGGTGATATCGGACGTGGTGTCCTACATGCATAAAAGAAAATCTTGTGTGCAAGTAGAATAAAGAGTGTGAGTAAAGGAGTCAGGTGAAACCTTACTCCATTTAAGGCTTTGCCCCTGAACTTGGGGCATGTCACAGTTGGTGGGGCCAATGTATTTATACGAGTCTACAAAAAACTGCCCCCAGTCCAGACATAATAGAAGGGGATTATGACCACTGAAATGGGACCATTCGACTCTAAAGCACTACATATACTGAACTGAATAAGCAGAGACAAATATTAAATCAATGACTGTGTTAACTCCGCTACAAATAAAGGTAGGGACAATTTTGCCCACCACATCACCTCTTGTAGAAGCCAAGTTAAAATCTGCATTTATATCTTCAAGGAAGCTACCCTCCACAGAGTGCTCAAAACGGTTACCCAAATTATATTCCATTAAATTAAAGTTAAATAAGCTATAACAATCAAAGGAGCATAGTTGCGAATTAAAATCACCTAATAAAAAAACTGAATAAGTCACAGTATGTCTCTAACCTCAAACACCTCTAGGAAGGACCCTTACACTTGTAAGTGTTCTGTGGATGACCCCTTAACAAAGGAATTATTAAAATATAACAGTGAAATACTAAACAGGCCCTCAAAATTCAACCACACTGCTTACAAATTCACAGATCCAGAGTCCAGCTGTCTGGCGGTACATTGCAAGTGAAGGGCAACCAGAGTAAGCAACCCACCCTATGCCCTACCAGCTGGAGAAGGAGAGGCCGGTGAAAAAAAGGAAACATATCTATCCAAATAAAATGAGTTGTCTGGATCCCAAGTCTCCTGTAGGCCTACAATATCGAAGTCGGCAAATGCTCTTAACCACCCCCTCTTTGCTCCTTCTGTCCCTATTCCGGCAATGTTCCAGCTACAGTGCTTAACAACAGGAAAATCCTTGTGTATATAGTCGGACATGGCAGTCGCACTAGCATATACTGGGCCCTCAACAGTCCCTGTTGGGCAACTCTCAGCTGGTAGAAGTCAATCATTGCACTCTAGATCTTTCAGTGACTGGAAGCTATTTTGTACCTGGAATAAGGGACTGATACCATAAGTATGTGAAACCCTACTGTCCTGAGTGTAAACATTTCTGGGTAGTCTTCTCCCTGAATTAACTGCTGAGGGATGTAAAAAAAAAAAAACAACAACAAAACGAGTGCCTCAATTCCTGTCCTCTGCGGGTTCCTTACAGTGTGATTCTGCATTACACGAGCAGCTGAGGGAGAACAATTAAAATGTATCACAATGCAATCCCCTGAATGATTTATCCTCAGAACTCACCCAACCCACCATTCAAGCCATAATGATGCCATTGTAGTCAAATTCTGTTCACGCCCCCTTTGGAGGCGCACCAGTGTTTGGCTTTATGAATTTGTTTGGTGGTAGATTCCCAAACTTCTGAATTTAAGGGAGGGGTGTACCCACCAGAACAACAGCCAGAGGAGAAGATTCAGGAGGAAGGTGAAGATTCCAAGTCGAGAGTGACTTTCTTTGAGCTAATAGTGGCAAAGTCTCACTATTTTGCATGTTTCGTGCAGGGGTGGCAGGCTTATTGATAACTGATGCTGTGGTTGCTTTTGGGCAAAGGATTTCATAACAGGTCCAGATCTCAGAGAAGCGACCCCTACTTCTTGAGGGATCCCTGATTTAGTCATGTGGCCCAGTAACAGTGGGATCCTGTTTGTGAACTCGATTTAGTCTGCTGGCTACCTTTCACACATCTCTCCCGAGAGCTCTTGTGAGGATCTTGTTCCACTGAACTAGTGGCGCAGCTGGCGTCGGTATTTAACACGTTTGGATTTTTATATGCTGCTGCTAAATAAGATCATATTACTTCCAAACGATCTCTTACAGGCTTAAATTCAGCTTCCAAAAGTGTGGAGAATCTAGTGCTCGTCTCGGGCCGAGGATTTCTTGCATTTCGTAGCTGGCTCAACAAGGGAGATAGGACTAGTGAGTTTTAAGGTTGCCACTGACGAGCTGGGGGTCAACTATTCCATTACATTGTGCCCTAGTAAAACCACAGGCAGTTTCAATGTCCCAGCAACTCTCTCATCGTCTACCTGGATGGGCTGCACTCTAGCAAAACATCAGTACAAATGTGTCCTCCCCATAGTCCGCCGACTGGCCAAGCAATACCCTGCATTCTGATAAGGCTATTTCATTTGCTACCACCCCAATAGCTCTTTCTAACATGGCATCTATACTTTTTGGTCAACGTGGTACTGATGGGCAGCCCCTGGCTTTTCTCTTCAATATCTTTAAGGTAATTCCAGTGAAAAAATATAAAAGTTACCTTCGATGTTAGAGGGATGGCCCAGCCAGCCTTGTTCAACCTTGGACTGGTGCAGACAGGCCCGTTCTTGGCCCGGTCTTTGCCTGGGCGTATGCCCGGGTGCGTCCTGTGCTGCGGGTGTCTGTCTCACGCTATAGAAAGCTCAATGTCTGCCCCTTCAGTTCCGTAAAGCGCCTCCTTGCGCACGGTGTTGTGGGTCTAGAAGTTTTCTATGTTGCACCCAGGCAGTTAGGGAGGAGAAAGCATACCTCACACTAATTATCACACGTAACTCTTGTTAATTTAATCTACCACAAAAAATTGAGTAAAGGCAAAGTACGGTTTACATGAGAGAAAATAATCCCAACAACAATCAACTAACAATAACCACTGGGTTAACCATTTACATTGGGTTCTAGAGTAGTCTACTGCCTGCCAAAAGCTCTTTACCCCCTTCTCAGGTGTAGTAAGTGTTATATAAATGCAACTGCAATACAATACAATTTAATTAAAGGCTGCACAGAACATAGACCAGTGTTAGAGTAACAGATACATGCCTTAAGACAGGAAAAGTGCTCTTACTGGACACCTCACAAGCAAATTGGCAAGTACGCCAACCTTCTCAGGAACTGTTTCAGCCAACCACATGGGCAACATGTTATGTCACATCACACGTAATTGTACAACGCCCATTCTAAGAATGTTGTGGCCTTGTAGTACCATAAGGAGACTGCACAGCAGACTTCTCTGCTGGAGAAATCTTGCCCAAAAAACACACTGTGCCTCATTACAGTAGGGATGCTCTTCCCAAGCTGGGATCAGACTGAGAATTTTTTTTTTAGAAACTCTACATTTCAAGAGTATATTAGAGGTAATAACCCAATAGGCAAGAACACTGTACTGATAAAAAATAATTGTATTTGCTGGATAATTTTTTGTACATCCTCTACTTACATAAACAGAATTCATAAGATACTTTGTTCACACCCTGGTCAGTTAATACAACTTAAAGATTCATGACTGTTTTTCTATCCTCTGTACGGAGTAATAAACACGGCATGCTCTGATTAATTACAGAGAAAAAATAAATATTCAAATGAAATGAGCTCTCCTTCCGCGCAGCAGTATACACTATGCACATGTGTCCTCGTAAGAGATACTGCTCAGACAGTATTTGGGTCACCCTAAAATTAGACTCCGATTGGTGCATTTTGCAGATCGGATCATATGATTCATTACAATGTGGTCCTGTTTTGGAAAAAACTACAGCAAATGCCTTTAAACAACCATACAAAATGCCTTTACATTGAGGGGAGAACAATATGCTCATAAATGACGGTCCTCAATAGCTCTATAGAGGAGGGTAAGCTGCGATGAGGGAAGAAAAATAATGATACAGACCAATAGCTTATCAACGGAGCACAGGCACATCATACTATACAGTTCTATGATTAAGGAACGTATGGCTGCACATCAGGCCACAAAGATAATTAACCGAAATCTATGGGGTCTTACCAAGCTAACCTACAGCATGATTTAAGCCAGGTAATAGAAACAAGCATCAGCAATGTCAATAGATCTAGCTTTGGATTATTTTTTTTTTTTTACTGCAAGCACATGCCTCAGTAATAAGATAGGAACAAGCATTTGTAATGCAATGGGTCTCGCGTTTGCTGGAGTTAGAGCTATTAGAGTTGTAAATTCATAACTGGACTTTCCTTGCCACATAAATTGAAAATGAAAAGTAAAGCAGTTGGCATAAGCAAGCCCATTCAAAGTGCCATGGCCGCCATGAGCCTGAAGGAGAGACACAAAAGGAAAAAGAAGTTTGCTCACAGTGAAACATATCGGCAATCGTGCAATTATCCATGTAAAAAGGTCAATGGCAAACAAAACTTCCCCCAAGGAAGGACAAACGTACACCATTTACCAAAGTTAACAAAGGATTTTTGAAAGGCAAGCCCATGAACAAGTGATAGTGATGGGTGTGCAGTGGGCGTGGTTAAAAGCCCACAGATAGATTTTAAATCAGGGCACTTGCGTGCTTGACTTAGGAAACCATGACGCAGTAGCCTAAACTTGGTGGTTAAATGTAAAAGATAAAAAAATCAAATAGCCACAGCATGTATTTTAAAATATAACAGAACAGATGCCTCCTAGCAGAAAGGTGTACTTAGAACAGGTAAAACAAGCATTTGCAATGCAACGGGTCTCATATTTATTAGAGCAGGGGTCTCCAACCTTTTCTACAGCAAGAGCTACTTATGTTTAGTGAAAATCATTCTAAGCTACTAATGAGTGATGTAGTAGTGACCACACAATCTAAGATTGTCAGCAGTGACCACATCACTGCAATAGGTAGGGTTGCCAGCAGTAAAGTACAAATACATTATTAATTTGGAATGCCTCTGAATGGGTAATACTGAACATATGTAGCTGCAATGCCAATAATGTAAGTAATCAATCTCTCCAACTCAAAAAAACAGCTTTAAATACATTTTAACTATTCAACTATTTTCCTGCAAACAACTCTGTAAAGTTCTCTTTGAACGATGACAAAGGAATCACAGAAATATCCAAAATTGAAGCTTTATTGCAGGAACAGACGAAATTCAAGCCACAGCAAGGCAATACCCCTCACAACTGACAGGTCATAGCTTCCTTGAACATAAACATTCTACCACGGAATTAAACGGAGAGCATACCATACAGGGGTATGCTATAACAAAATGGAACAAACAATACAAGATATTGAATATACATATATGCACATACAAAATACCACCCCCCATGGGTACTTTCATTTCGAATATATACTTTTAAATTTTGGTACACATATAATAATTCATCCAATCAAAAACTACTAGACTAGTAGTATGGGCTGCGCACAGAGAAGCTACTCACAGAGAGCTGGAGAGCTACTGGTAGCTCACGAGCTACTCGTTGGAGACGTCTGAGTGAGAGCCAATAACGTTGTAAATTCCGAACTGGACTTTACTTGCCACTTAAATTGAAAGCGAAAAGTAAAACAGTTGACATAAGTGAGACGATTCAAAGTGTCATGGCGGCCATGATCATGAGCGCGAAGGAGAGACACAAAAAGAAAAATAATTTTACTCATAAACACATCGGTAATCGTGCAATTATCCATGTAATAGGGGCAGTCTGCAAGGCGGTAACAAAACAGCCTCAAGGAGGGACAAACAAAGCTTTTACCAATGATAACAAAGGATTTTTGAAAGGTAAGCCCACGAACGAGTGAAAGTGATGGGCGTGCAGTGGACATGATTAAAAGCCCACAATACTTACAACAGGTCAAAGCGCTTGCTCGCTCGACCTAAAAAGTTACTTTTAGTTTTAACACACATCACAATGAAAAGGTAATATTGCCTTTGAATTACTTTAAACTAAAGACATAGTTTAAACACACAAGAATGACTTGAAAAAAACAATCATCAGCGAAAGCTCTGTGTATATATATATATATATATATATATATATATATATATATATATATATATATATATATATATATATAGACACACACATATCTATTTACACACACACAGCAAACATAAAAAGTATAAAAAAACAAGCATTTGCAATGCAATGGGTCTCGCATTTGCTCCAGTTAGATCTATTAGCGTTGTAAATTCCTAACCAGACTTTTCATGACACATAAATTGAAAATTAAAAGTAAAATGTTTCACATAAGCAAGCCGATTCACAGCGCCACGGCCACCATGAGCATGAGCGATAAGGAGAGACACAAAAGGAAAAAGAAGTTCGCTTGCAGTCAAACTTATCGGCAAAAGTGCAATTAGGTATGTCACTGGGGCGATAGCCAAGGCGGTTACAAATCCTCCCCTAGGAGGGACAAACGTAAAAAATTTACCAATGTCATCAAAGGATTTTTGAAGGGCAAGCCCACGAGCGAGTGATAGTGATGGGCGTGAGGTGGGTGTTAAAAGCCTAGATACATACCAACACGTCGGAAAAGCAGCGCATGCTCAATATTTTCTCACAAATGTATCAGTTCCAAACTATAGTGAAATTCAAAAGTATTTAAGCACAAGTCAAATAGGGAAAAAACAGCTTTAGGTGACATTACCATTTACATTTGTGACAACTAGCAAATAATCTGAACAGTTAAAGCAATAGAAAATAACTAGAGAAACCTAACCAAACGTCTAGTTCAGGACAGCAGCAATGAAATATTATAAAGAAACCTAACCAAACGTCTAGTTCAGGACAGCAGCAATGAAATATTATAAAGAAACCTAACCAAACGTCTAGGTCAGGACAGCAGCAATGAAATATTATAAAGAAACCTAACCAAACGTCTAGTTCAGGACAGCAGCAATGAAATATTATGTGACGTATTGACTTAACTGAATTTTAAAAAATCATGTCTCTGCCTTGCATAGACTGCACTGTGCTGTATGCCAGGAAAATGACAATTTTTAAAAGAAAAGCCTGCAGACAGTGGCCTAGATGTGTCACAGAGATTGCATCCTTTGCATGAATTGTCTGCTGCTGCCAGACAGTAGAGAAGTATTGGATTAATTGTGTACGGCAATGTTTGAAGTTCAAGCAGATATCTGCGTGAGCAAACTTGTATGTTATGATTGGGAGTCATGAGGCGTAATGCGATCTATCCATTAACAGGGAAAGGTTCTTGTTTACACGATTCATGTAGAACACATTTCAATCACCAAGACGTGAATGTAACACAGGGTTCTAATGCAGAAGGCCAGGAAGAGGTTTTTCCCCCCAGCGAAACGTTTTGAAACTGGGTTTAAAATACGTTTTGGAAATGGGGCTTTGACTAGTTAGCATTCTCCTTTTGGGTAACACAGAGCAGAGTCCGGTTAAGCTACAAGTAAAATGTGAATGCTGCTATAATGCTGGTTTGTGAAGACTGGGTGAAATTCGGAGTGGTGGGGGTTGGCAAGAAGATACGGTAATGGTCTGTGGTTGCTGGAACTCGAGTTTTGAAGGATTAAGATTTCGGTTTAGAAGAATTTAATAAGATCCCTACAATGATATTACAAAGGATACACGTTATTGTATCTGGGTTGGCAACTTATTGATAGGTGTTAAAATGATCCTTAGTTTGATTAGGTGCTTTGTTGATGTGTTGAGACATGTGGGGGATTTCACATATTTTATAACACTGTGTTAACCTCTCTTCCAGATCTGAGGTTTTCCTGTGCTTTACATAATACATGTGACAGATACCCATCCTAAAGGCAGTAGAATGCTGTACAAGGTCAAAGGCAAAAACACAGTCAATGAGCAACTGGAGGGGAAGCTGGGTTTTAAGAGTGATGGTTGATGATTACTTCTTCAAGAAGTAGGCCTCTTTTTAAAAGTGCCTTCAGCTTTTGCCTACACTGGAGCAAAAATGGGGCACTTCTGATAGATACAATGGTGTTGTTACAGGACTTGGATGCATACAAGGAGAAGGCCCGTTGCTTTGTTGCTTCAGTTTTACACTTCTCCCACAGTCTAATGGTGCCCTGGCAGCAGATTTGTGAAGAGACAGGGGAGGGGGTGGACTTAACAGTTAGATAGGCAGAAGTGCCAATTGTGTTGTGTTTGTAGATGATGTAGCTGGTTTTAAAGATGGTGTGGCTATCAAGAGTCCTCAGTAGAAGTTCATTAGAGTGGGTGTGATGTAATCATATTTCTTCAGAGCCTTGATGAGTCATGCTATAACATGGAAAATGCTATAGGGGGTGGCGTCACCATGATGTCCGAAAGATGTGAGATGTGTATCAAGGCTGTTGCCAGCTGCAAAATGCAGATTAAGAGGGTTCTCAAGTAGCTTTCTCTAAGGTATGGATTCACACTCTTCTGTAGAGCTACCTGGTACAAGTACATCATGGTTTTATTTGCAGTATTTTCCTTGAGGGAGGAGTTTTGTGTCCAGGGTAAATCTGAGGGACTTGGTATTGGATGAAACTTGTGACTCGAATCGGTCCATGTTATTGACACTGAGCCAGTTTTGTGTTAGTCCAGCTCACTTTCTTGGTGAATCTTATGAATTCTGCCTTGGAGAAGCTGGGCTGTAAGAAAGTGCTGGACATCCAGGTGTGGATGAGGAACACACAGTGTCTGGGGAATTGGAGATCTGGAGGTGCTCTTATGATCAAACTGTTGTCAGCTGGATAGGAAGGAGAACAAATGAAGGACATTGCCGGTGAATGCCATTCAAGATTCACAGGTGTGGATGAGGATGGGATGATCAACTGTACTGACAACACATGAAAGGTCCACCAAAGGCAGGGGGGCACCTTTATCTGATGTTAAAGGGTATTGTCTATGACTTGTAATGTAGTTATCTCTGTGCTGCAGGATGATCTAAAGCCAGGCTGGAAATAGTGCAGAAGATGGCTGGCACTGATAGAATCTTGCAATTATGTATAGAATGTTTTTTCAATACTCCTGCTAATGAAGGGCAGGTGTGTGATGGGCTGGTAGTTGGCAAGTTCATCAGGGTCGAGTATGGGTTTCTTAAGAAGTGAGAGGATCTAGCATGTCTTGAATGCTTGTGGAAGATGCCTCGAAGTGAGGACAGTTTTGACAACAGTGAGTAGGGGTGTGGAGGGGTGGGGGTTGAGGGAGTTTCCCCAGAGAAAAAGTTTAGGCATCTTAATAAGACGAGGGTTTCAGAAGATGGTGGAAGTTTGCAAGGTCTACAAGAAACAGGATTTGAAGGATAGTCATTGCAGAAGTGTGGGTGTCAGAGGAGAAGCAGGTTTGGTGTGGTTGATGCGTTGCAAGATCATCTGCATTTTTTTGCAACGCAAAAGAAAAAGCCATTGAATTTGCCTCTGGAGTGTGGGATTGGAGCTTCAGGCATGTAGTTAATGCAATGCTTGATTGCTTACCTTTGGCTCATGTGATGTGTGTTGCTTGAAGTGATTTTGGGGTTGACATCAGTTCTGATTTTCCTTCTTTTTTTTCCTGTCTGCAGATGAACCATTGTTGTCAGCAAGGTCCGCGAAATAAGAGTGCTGTAGGGTTCGACTTTCGCATGCATATTTTATTTGGAGCATGGGTTATCGGATGGTTTTTAGAAATACAGGGTTTAACAGGGTGATGATGTCTGATGTGGAGTTGGTGATGCAAGAGTTGAGTTTGTGCTGTATGTTTTCCCTGGAGAAGCATTTGAAGGACTGACTGTGGTGCTCTTTTGGGTTGAAACTGGGTTGTCAGCTGGATAGCTAACAGAGTGAACGCAAAGGCAAAGTTGTCAGTCCAGTCATATGGATTATTTGCATTGAATAGCAGTTAATGCCACCAACAAAGTCTGAAGATTTGACCTTTGAGCTTGATGGTTGAGTTTTACACAAACTAGAATGCCCAACTCTATTGGATCAATCTAAGAACCCTCCTGTCGACAAAAAGGAGAAAATAATTATTTTGCTTTAAATAACTCTTACCCATCAGGGGTACACCTTGGTGGCATACTTCAGAGTTCCACGGGGCACTATGTTAGAAAAGGAATAGGGTAGAGGGTGAAGGGTGAAGGAAGGGTTACTCTTTAAAAAAAAAACACCTGCCTGCCGTAAGATACAAGCACGGACCAAGGCATTTTAGGTGAGCAGGCTAGGCAGGGACTTTTGAGTCTGTATGACAACAAGCATGCCTCTCCTCGGTGTTCGTATGGAGCAATATCAAGTGCTTCATATGTATACCCACCAAGGAGGTAGGTTAGGTGTGCTTGAAGTATGTATGGTAAATTCACCAGTTACATAAACATTATGGAATCAGTGTGGATTGAGGTAGTATAATCATCCGGATGAAAGCCACAAGCATTTGGGAACATAAGTAGCAGAAACATGTTGACTCAAAGGGGAAGTAGGGCTAACTAGAACCCTGGGATTTCCTAATTTTTCCCATTTTTAATCATGCCGGCTGGCACCCAGATTATAACGTTAGGGCTACCAGACAAGTATTTTTAAAGAGTAACCCTAGCCCCACTCACTCCCCTATTCCTTTCCCAACAAAGTGCTCACTGCATCTCACAGGCTGTAGCACGCTCTATTCTGTAATGGTACGGAAGGAACTATGATGAAGCATGCCACCAAGGTGTACCCCAGTGGGTGAGAGTTCTTCAAATCAAAAGGATTCTTTTCTCCTTTATGTCAACAGGAGGGTTCTTAGCCTCATCCAATTGAGTTGGACTTCATAGTTTGTGTAAAGTTCAGTGTCGGGAAAAGGTTAGCCCAATGCTCAACAATACCTCTTCACTTCCCTTAATTTGATATGGATAATGTTGGCTGAGTGAAATGGTGGATCACCACGAATTTGTCAATGAAGTTGAAGAGGGTGTCTCCTGTGTTTTTACGCTTCAGAAGTCTGGGAGGTTGAACTGGCCGAGGAGGGTAATGGGAATGTGCTAGATGGATGAGGTGATGAGGATGTCTGCAAATTTATTTGTGAAATCCTTGTTCTGTCCAGCAGGCCTGTAGATGAGGAAGAAGGTGGTGGACTGTGTTGAAGAAAGTGGAAAGCAGCATGTCATGAGCTCCATGGATTTGTGTGAGGCTTCCTTCCCTAGGATGTTGGTTCAGGAAGACTTATGGATGGCTTATTTGCAATGTCCACACGCTAGACATTGTAGCCCATTAAAACAAGAACACATAGGATGTGTGATAATGTGGAGGTAAGCCAAGTTTCTGTGGTGAAAAATGCCTGAAGCTTGGATAAGTGAAGTCTGCTGATGTCAGGATCGTGAAATAATGCAAAGCTTGCATTACTGAGCATGATTTAGAGTTATGAAGCCTTACCTCTGCAAAGTAGATGCTCTCTTTGCACAAAAAGGAGTCCAATCACTTTAAAACTAATAAAACTCAATGTATTTGAGCCCAATGAGTTGTCACGTTGTTTTAATCAATGGTGCTTTATTCTACATTCTTTACTATCCAAAATAATCGAAACAAGAATGGAACACTCATTCCAATCACAGAGACAACTGTTGTTCAATCTCAAACTCTATGCCTTTCCATTTTGCAAAACAACTTTCTTCATGGTTTATGTGTGTAATGATCAACAAATTGGAACCTAAGGGGCCCATGGAATTGGGAAATGAACCAGCTCTTATTTGAAAGATCAAAGCAACAAGAAGTCTTTAACATATATGTTTTGTACCAACAAATTGCCCGTGGCAAGTTAATTTAAACAAACAAAGCTCCTGCCGAGCTCTGTATTAACTATCAATACAACCAATGGATTATGTCCAAAGAATTGATCATTGCGCACAGTCTATTCATGGGAAAGGGCACTCATTATGCGAAATACCGGTTTCTGAGAAACACCTCGGAAGACCCATATAACATATTTCAGATACCCTCCCCCACAACCACTCTGATTAAACTTGTGCTGAGGAGACATCGCTGGGCATGCTGCCTTACAACCCCTACAAAGAGAACTAAAAGTGTACCTTTGCAAGAAAGCTTTCCAATAGGTTCTAAGTTAAGGTCAGGTTTCATACCAGAGGAAGTGTTAGACTGAGAGGCCTCTACAGTAAAGTAGTTCTCATCAGGCGTTTGGCCATTCTGCCAAAACCCTCCCTATTTGGAGGACCTAGGCTTTCAAGGTCTAACAAACAGTGCTACTCAGGGCTGGCATAGCTGAGCGCGGTGGTGCAGGCGGGTATTCCTGGCCAGAGCTCCAGACTGGCTGAAACAAAATGTACAGCTTGTGTCCTGGTGAAGTGTGCTTAAAATGGTACTAACAGTGGCCCCAGTGCACATTCAGTGTGGGCTATGCTGAAAGGAGACCTGTGAAGGATGGGGGGGTTCTTTAAACATTACAAAGTTTTTTTAATAATGTCTCAGCAAGGATGCATTTATCCATTACATTCTACATTTATATTTATATCACGAGCATTTAAAAGTAGGAGTGTGAAAGCAATTCACTTATTCCTCCTTATTCAACAAAACCCTGCAAATTCCATGTACAAATGTCTCAATATTTCACACTAAATGATGTATTGTACTTTCCGCCTAGAGAGTAGAAAACATCTCCCAGAAACTTATGTTCTGCTTGAACTAGGCTCATGTGGGTATGTTGTGCACACTTTTTCATTAACGATGCCCTCACATATAGAAAGTCATGACCGATAGCCACACTCCACATCAAGCACTATAATTATGTAATTTTGTGTCATTCTGTAAAATTTAACACAGGACAAAAAGTATGCAGATTTCCATATTCCAAGAGTCAAACAATTGTACCCTTGGTCTTCTGTGTGTAAAGTTATTTATATTTTCCCTCGCAAGGAACCCGTATACATCTCCAAAGGCCGCTTTTCTGCCAAATTTTGGCATGCAAAGGAGGAGGCTGAACATAAACATTAGCAACAATAAACTGTAGCTCTCGGTTCACGGCGACAGGAAGCACACGGTCGATCTAGTTTACAGTAAACAACCTCCTCCCCCAGTCCTCCCTGATGACTCCGGTCTGTCACGCTCTGCTGTCTCACCTATTCTTTCTTTCGTGACAGGTTTGCCCGCGCTCTTCCTCCAGCCACGTGTCACGTGACAGGAGGAGGTGACTTGTTTCCTAACATTGGCTCTTACACAGACGGTCTTCGTCCTTTCAGAGGCAAAGACCTCTCAGGAGATCTTTAGTCTTCGCCACAGACATTAGCGCCCAACTCCCACGCAGACCGCTGCCAGAAAAATGTGAAGTCTCCTGCAGCTTCTTCCAATAAACACACCCAATCCACGCTAGCAAGAGCTGCTGCGGGGACCGAACGTATTGTATTTGAACATTATCCAATATCGACTCCTGCTGAACTAGAGAGAGGAACTCTCGGCTAACCACGTACAACAACAACAAAAACACAATACACGAGTGTTTGATGCTAAAGTAAGTAGTAAAAGAGGCTAAAAATGTATTGATTAAAGCAACACCAAGCTTGTAACATCAGTGGATTAAAGTCCCACTATGTGGAAACTCACCAAAATAGACTTTCACTATCTTGGCACTGACACTGTAAATATCGCTACTTTTGAACACAGACTAAACCAACAATTATTCTGCTTTTAGGAGGGGCCTTTTACCTCTGCCAATTGGCTAAATAAAGTTTGCCATCGCTTTGCAAATACCCCAAGTGAACAAGGTGCCCAGTTATCCTGGGATTAAAAATTGCGTCTCGGGTATCCAAGAAAATAAAGGAAAAAGAAACCTCTACATTTAAACAGAGATGCCTCGTATGAAAATTGCAAACCACAATGTCATATCAGCAAAGGATGCGTTGGTGGGGTGCACAATGGTCTTGACTGGTAGATATTACATTTCAATGCTTACTAAATGCAAGGGCTTAATTCCTTCTGGTGCTGGCACTGGGCACCAGCGCTCAATGTTGGCGACCTCAACTTATTCGGCAGCATCAGACTGACGCAGAGCAAGAGAAAACGGTAGAGAAAGGAAGGAGAAAAAAGAGCAAGCAATGCCAAAGGCAGAAAGCAGAGATGAAAAGAGCAAGAGTGACAAAGTATAGTCAGGTAAAGAGGTCGAGACAAGCAAAGGAAGCCTTGTGGTTCTACAACTCCAGCATTCGGCAAAGCTGTCGGTTGGCTCCTGAGAAAAACTAAAAGCCTCTGTATTAGCTCAACTATTTAATTAAGCACCAACTGATGCCATGGTCCTGAAATTAGTGGTCTTCATTTAATTGTGTTGAATAAGTCCTCGGACATGCCCCCGTCTGTACATGTGTCACAATGGTAAAACTAGTCACAGTGACAATATTTTAAGTCCAGTACAATGACTGTATCCAATTATCTTAAATGATCATTAAACAAACTACACATGTGCCAGGAGGCGCTGCGAGATCCTCCTACTCAATGTCACACACCAGTGAGGGCAGAGTAAGGATAGCTGACTCGAGGCTAAGCCTTTTGTGATACATGACCCTCCCTCAGCAGCGAACGTGATGCCTTTTTAACTGTGGAGCACACACAGATCATTTGAGTCCTATATATTTTTAAGACTATTACTGTAGTGTTGGGGCCCTAGGCCCTCATGCTACTAAAAATGAGACACACGGACTCGCTTTCTTAGTGGGTGAAACTGGCCCTGGGCACGTGCGCCCGGCCCCTTTTATTGCCAGGGTCACCTGACCGGTGACGCCTGTGCTGGGTGGGTGTGGGGTGTATGCGGGAGGCCAGCCCTCAGCAGAGAGGCTGGCCAAAACACTAGAACGTGTCCAGCAGGACACTACATTCCTCCAAAACTTTGAGGAACAAAAACAAAGTCCAACCTGCAAGAGAAAAACACAGTAACAAACACACCACCATCAGTCTCTCGGCCTCGAGAAGGCAGGCCGCAGGATTGCCGTGGGCAGGTGCAGCTGGGAGCACCCGGATCCTTCTGCACGAGTTCATGATTTAACCAGTCACAGCCGGGCACGAACACAGTGTGGAAGAAATCCGGACTCTGACAGTCAGATGGTTGGACAAATGTCCACTGATGCACCGTGCTTCAGTCCTGTGGGCACTCGTGGCGAGGCTGGTGGTGTTTACAGTTCAGTTTGTTCAAACAGGGCGTATCATTCGAATTGGGTGCATCACCCAAATTGGGTGCATCACGAGCGTTGGTGGAGTCAACTGTGAATCTGCTTGCCAAGACATCCTAGCTTCACGAAGGCCAATCCCTTGAAGACGGATGACATCTTGGATGTTGTGAGGTCCTCCTCTGAAGCCCTTGTATGTTCTGACCCTCTGATGGCAGAGTTGCTTCCAGGCCACCTCTCGGTTTTGGATTCTTCACTATGGAACTTCCTCGAGGCCTTTTCGATGGGTTTGCCACGGGATCGGCATGGACTGTGCTGGGCTGCGTGTGGGCCATCTGCCGGCCGCTGCAGGCTCTCCAACAGGAGCCATGGTCAAATCATTCGTGCAAACCACAAGGGTGGATGTTCCGTGGTCAGGGCGCTTGCCGACATGGATCAAGTGCATGCGGGCTCTCAGACGGACTCAGGGCAATTGTCTATCACGTTGCCAGGAGGGTGTCTAGTTGGTGTCATGTTAATTCACTGAAGACAGTCTTGGTGTGCTGTGACCTGTTGGGAGTCTCCATTGCACAGCCCTTTTTGTCTCTTTGACTTCATCGGTGGGGCAATGTCCAGTCCTCTCTCAAGCTTGAGAGGACCCTTGTCTGGGTTGTCACGGGACTGCTTGTGATCTGCGCTGGGGCTGCTTGTGTGCCACATAGGGCAGCTGCAAGACCTCCTAGGAGCCACTGCCTAGTCGCTCGTGCAATTACAGGGGTAGATGGATCTGGGTCACGACTTGCTCTCGTCACCGAGAGCAGGATATACCGATAGGGCGAGCAGTTGGTCATTGGTTGACTAGTTCTTCAGAGCATTAAAGCAGAGGTGTAGGACTCCATTCTGGTTGTTTAACTGCTCCTTTGATGGATACCGTGATGCACATGGCAATGATGGCATTTGCCGTTGGGAGACCTGGACGACAAGTGATGTTGCTGGAGTAAGGGTGATTGGAGTAACTTCGTCACAGCGAGTGCAGTCTTTCTTTTGCTCAAGTGCAGATGCTAGCTAGCAGTGGTGCCATCTGCTTCAAGCAGCCGATGACAGGTGGCTTGGATGGTCACCTTTGACGTGTGGGGTAAGTACGCGGTTCGCGCATGGCGTCTTACATTTGGCACTCCCGCCGAGCTGTCTCCAGTGACGTCATCGCACCCCGGTGGCTGTCTTGTGTGTGTGTGCACTCTTCCTTTGTTGTGGGAGTCCTCCATCTCTCCACCCTGTTGATCTTCCGTTCTTGTTCTTCTATGGTCGTCAGGTGTTGCAGTGTGACAGGTGATGTCACACAGTCTCCTTTCTTCCTCCTTCATAGCGTGGTGCTACGCCACGCTTTCTTCCCCTTTGTTGTGGCGTCTGGCCACTTGTCTTCCTTTCGTGTGGACCTTTCGAAGGTCCTGTCCTGCCGAAGGACTAGGGGCTCATCCCCGTGTTGCAGTGGTGGCGTCGTGCCACTCAGGGTGTGCAACTCTCCTCTTGCCTGTTGAGAGTCACTGCCGACTCAGTCTTGAGGCAGTGTGGGGGAGGACACTCCTTGTGCGACTCTCCTCTTGCCTGTTGCGAGTCTCTGCCGTCTCCGTCTTGAGGCAGTGTGGGGGAGGACACTCCTTGCTGAGTCACTGGCCCGTTGCAGGGCAGTGACATAGGGTCACTTTCTTTTCCGCTTCCTCTTCACTTGAGGGCGCAGTGCTTGCGCCTCAAGGCAGTGCTTTCTTGGCACTGGGTCTTGCTTGAACCTGCGTGTGCTTTGCAGGGTTGGTCGCTTCTGATGACCTTCTGTGTGATGGGCCAACGGTGGCCGTCTTGTGTTGCTGAAAAGCCGGCTGGCACGGCCTCTTGTCCCGCGCGTTACGTCACGATCTCGGGTGCTCTCTCCAATTTCGCGGGCGTTGTCTTAGTCGTCACGTTCTCTGGCGCAGCTCTCTGCGCATGTGACATAGTCTCTTTTTCTGGGCGTTTTGTTAGCGCCTGGCATGTCCTTTTTCTTGTCCTGCGGTGATTTCCATCACTGCTGAGACGTGGCGTTCTTTCGGCGATGGGAGTGGATGGCCGCCAGTGGCTGCGCCGACCATGCGCGCTCTCTTCGATACCTCACGTGGCACTTACGTCCATTCCTCACTGTTGCAGGTGGGCGGGGACAGCTGCAGTCTTCGCCTTCCCTTTTGCAGCGTCGTTCGCGTTGCGTCCTTCCTCGCCGTTTCCTTCTTCTGCGCCGTTTCCGTCAAGGGGCGCGATCTTGGTCTTGTGCAGTCACTCTCTGAAAGTGCTGCTGTAGACTTGCCTTCATCCAATCTTGTTTTCCTTTAAAATGGAAAATAGGGTGCAGTGCCACCTTTAGCCACTGGATGTCAGTAGTGCACTTCTTTCATGCTTGAAAGACACTCTTTCTTCCTCTTGTGCCTCGGTTGTTGGAGACAGACACCGGAGAGGATCCAGGCTGGAGGGGGCTGCAGAAGCTGCAGGTAAGTGTCTTTTCTTTTTCCACCACTTTTCTGTCTTCTTTTTTCCTTGTAAAGGTTTTTTTTTTTTTCTTGCACAGCCTCGTTGAGAGAGGCAGGCAGCTCGAAGTTTCTGTGGGTGGTTTGGGGGCCCCGGGCACTGTTTTCTCTAGGTGCGTGTCAGCACCTCAATTCTTTGTTCCTTTCTAAGAGGTGGGGGCGCGGCCCTGGGCAATTTTCCTTGCCCTTGGTGCGTGTCTGCACCTTGTATTTCAATCTGTTTTCGGTGCGTGTGTGCACCGATGTGCTCTTTGACCACGCGGCAGCAGGAGGGCGGCTCTGGGCACTTTGCTTCTTTCTTTGAGCAAACATTAGCCTCGTGGGCAGAGGCAGTCAAAATTGCACGCTGCTCTGTGAAGGGGGAGGCGGCCCTGGCACTTCTTTTTACTTTTAGCAGGCTGCATTACCTTCTTGGGGGTGGGGGCAGGGGCGGCCGGTCCCGGCTATTGTTTTATGGGTTTTCTGGGTGCGCGGCAGCACCTTTGCCTTCCGTGGCCTCAGCAGCCTCCCTTAACGCTGCGGGTCGTGTTACTGGGAAGGTATGGGGCGGGGGCCTTGGGCATTTTCCAGTGTGCTTTCGGTGCGCAACAGCACCATCCCAGCACTTGGTCCCGGCCGCGGCAGCCTTCCCTGATGCTACGACCCGTGTTGCTGGGGGGGCAGCTCTAGGCGCTTCACTTGGCTGGTGCGTGTCAGCACCGTCGCGCTCCTCTTTTCACGGCCGCAGCCGTCTTGGCAGTGCTGCGGTCCACCGTGCTGTGACTTTATGGCGGTAGCCTAAGAGCTACGTTCCTTTTCACTCTGCTGCTCGGTCTCCCTTATCCCAGCGGGAGAGCGGGGACAGCGCGCAGCAGTCTTTACCCCCTTTTCAGATTTCTCCCGCCGTGGTGGTGCCACACTGGCATCCACAGGGCTCACCTCATGCCAGGCAGGGTGTCGGCGGTGTTCTCGGCTGCGTTCTGCCTTTCGGGATTTGTGGCAGGTGGGTGCTGCAGTGAGGTGCTTTACAGATGTAAGGTAAGGGAACACTTCATGCATTTCCCTCCTCGCAGCGCAGCAGCTGCAGCCGGCTCACGCGTGGGGCAGACATCCTCGTCGCCAATGTAGTGTTGGGGCCCTAGGCCCTCATGCTACTAAAAATGAGACACACGGACTCGCTTTCTTAGTGGGTGAAACTGGCCCTGGGCACGTGCGCCCGGCCCCTTTTATTGCCAGGGTCACCTGACCGGTGACGCCTGTGCTGGGTGGGTGTGGGGTGTATGCGGGAGGCCAGCCCTCAGCAGAGAGGCTGGCCAAAACACTAGAACGTGTCCAGCAGGACACTACAATTACCATATTATACATATATCCATTGGGCCTATAGCAGGCACTTTCGCATGTGCATCGAGCAGTAGATTCTCTAGAGCTCTTCCTTTCCGTACGTGACTCCGGATGGTGTTTGACGTAAGGAGAGTTATGTAAATGGATACATCCACATAAAATATTTAGTGCCTCATTTGTCAGTCCCGAAGGCAAATGACTTTCACTCTTTGCAGAACGAAGCTAGGAAAGTGCAGCCATATGCGAGGAGCTGTTTTGTCAACTGATGCTGTCAAACCAACAGTATTAAATACTATCTGACAACGCACGAAAGATCTTCAGTGCGAAGGAGAGAAACATAATACTAGCGGTTGCCTAGGCACTGTTCTTACAAAGGTCTACAATAGAGCAGCGGCAGGAAGGCGCTTTGTCTCTCAGTGTAGACGCGCAGGCGCTCGCAGAGAGGCGGCCTACACTGTGCACGGTGCGGATCAGAGCATTCCATAATGCAAGGCTAAAAGGCGCTCCGCCATGCATCCACACAACAAACAGGCCAGATAAAGCACTGAGAAAACAAATCAATTACAGATACTGTTCGTTTGTCATGGAGGTGCAGTTTCAATAAGCAGGCATCCATTTATTAAATACATCTACGCAACCAAGCTTTTCTTTATTTTTTAAAAGTCGGACCTTTAGATCATTTTAGATGTCTCACTAGTCTCTTTTTTTCCTCCAAAAATGTTAATGAAAATACATCCATGTGACATTGGCTCCGCCCTCTTCAGGCGTTGTGTTCTTTCCACTGTGAATGCCGGCATTTCACTCTTGCACATGTGTACATCTGATTAGAAAATAGTCCACTTCATTTGACAAGGCCAATCCTAATTGGCTCTGCCAATGCTTGTTTAAATTTGTGACTCTTCATTTCGAAATAAGGGAAGCTTAGAGAAGAATCTCAATCTCATTTTACAATACCAGTTTGCTCTAAGACTTTGACGTTATTTGTCCCAACATACCACTTAAAGGGTACAAATTTCATAAGACGTTTACAGGCTGTTTGGTTTCTCTAATAGGTAATAAAAAAAACTTTGACGAAAAGGGGATATTCTTCTATTTTCAATGACCTTGTACTAACAAATGACCAGTTCTCCAAAGCTGTTCTCTGCTCACCCTTTTCCACCACAAACTTGGTGTTTGGCTGGGGTGGGATTTCATCCACCACAGCTGCATCGCGGCCAGGAGGGGTTTGGGCCAGAAACCAACACGCTGAAAGCACCACTAGCACCCCGCAGCGTGGATGTTCTGCTAAGCGGTTCCCTGCACAGACTTTTCCACCAAAAACTTGATGTTTGACTGGGGTAGCACTTTGTCCCCCAGCTGCATCACACCCATGGTTGGCGGCGACAGACAACCAACGTGCTCAAAGTTTCACTGGCATCCCTCAGCGGGAGGCGAAGAGGGGGCTTGTCTGAGGCTGGGCCAAACGCCCCCCAAACCACCCACCCATCACTGAAAGAACAAGCTCAGGAACCCAAGAGCAGACAGCTGTTGGCCTATCATGTCATAAGGTAACTGGCACTTCCATGGAAAATACTTGAGGAATGGCTACCCTTACTTAACATCTCAGGAAGCTGCCTCTGCACCGCACATGGGTGAAATTAACTCAAGACCCCCAGAGCCCTTCCCAGACACTCTGCCTTTTCTTAAAGATCTGACAGCTCCCAGGTGTGAGGTCCTTGTCCAACAGGCAGACTGGTTAAAACATTATGGCAGGATTTTTAACCCCAGTGATGATGGTCAAGTAGTGTCCACCAACAACATACATTTGGTAGGGTCCTCACATCTAAAACCACTTAGCCAAGAATAGGCAACTATTGCCTTGGAGAAAAGCACCAATGGGAAGGCATCTGGCCTTAATAAGGGACTCACAGATGCCTTTAAATCAAATATTCCCCTGTGGGCACCTATGTTGACACAGGTATGTAACGCAGCTGCTAGTGGTTACTTGCCCGCAACTTAAACTGAAAGTGTAATAGTACCGATCTTCAAAAAGGGGAATGGGGGGATGCAAGGTGATATCGTCCCATATCTCTTCTTGACTCAACAGCCAAATTAATGGACAGAGTCCTCTTGGAGAGGCTGGAGACGTGGGCTTCTGACAACCAAGTGCTTCCAGACTCCTAGTATGGACAACCAAGTGCTTCCAGACTCCTAGTATGGATTCCAGAGGGATGTCGGTAGTATGGGGCAATGTATTAATTCACACCTACGCATTAGCAAGTACATCTTAGCTAAAGAGGGTCTATTTACTTATGTTTTGCAGACCTCAGCAGCACATTCGACCTGGTAAATCATGCTAAGTTGTGTCAGACATTGGACATAATGGGCACTCTAATAGAGATTACTATATTTCTATTATAACTGTATGCCCGACTGACTGCCCGAGTACGATATGGGACAAAGGGGTGAATGCACACCAAGATTTAGGGTTACACGCGTGATTCAACAAGGATGTGTCCTTGCTCCCCCTTTTGTTTCCACTCTGTATTAATGGGGTGGATGAGACACTGCAAAAGGTGAATGATGATGTCCCTAAGGTTGGTAAATGACCAAATCCTGTCCTCCTATACAGACGATGCAGCTCTGATATCCAGAACCGCTAATGCCTTATAGCGCCTGATTGACAACTTTGTCGCGTGTATGGAGGAGAAAGACTTAAAACTGAATCTTAAGAAAACCTTTACAATGGTATGTGGAAAAGGGAAAGCTAAAAAGAGTATGTCACATCTAAGGGAATGGAATTGGCTAAAACTCAAAACTTCACACACACAGGCATACATTTCTCAAGAAATATTGGGCTCTCAGCTGGAAAATGGGAAATTAAAATTCTTAAGATCTTTAGAAGCTCTCTTTAGATTTTCTGCCAAGATTGGGAATAAAGCAATGAGAGCGATGTTGGCATTGTACTAGGACAAATGTCTAACTAGCCTCAGCTGTCGTGCCCCCCGCTGGGTATGGCAAATTGTTCATTCCTACAGACTGAGGAGAACCTTTTCTTCTATAGATGTTTGACAGTGCCTAGTTCAAGCTCTGCCTATATTGTACACAAGGAACTGGCGGTCCCTTATCTAGAAGATAGCATTTGTACAAGCCCGATTACACTCTGGCACAGAATTTGGAGCAAAGTAGGCAGCATGTTTACTAAAGAAATCATAACAGATTGCCTAACTCTTGAGCACAGAGTAAATATTCCATGGTTGGCATACGTGAATAGTCTTTTACAGGAGGTGGATGTGCACATTAGTATTAAAGATCCTGCTAGTGTTTTAAGTTAAAGCAAGAAGGAAGTGAAAGCAGTCCTCATAGCAAACAGAGAAGCAAGAATGGAGACGAGAGAAAGCTCCACGCAGACCGTGCTTAGTTGTTGCACAGTTTCAGTTCAACAAGGAATCCAGAGCTATCTGATAATGTTATCCAACATACACCATATATTTTATCTTACTAGAATACGGATTGGTACTCTGCACTTTAAGGTAGCTTTCCCTAACATGGGGGCTTGGGCCCCAAAGTTAACTAAATGCCCATGTAATGGCATATCTTCCCAGTCAACATTGCACTTTATTCTTTTTTGCAAGTTCTATAAGGACATAGGAAAACAAAACCCTTAGAACCTTTTTTATGTCTGAAAAACGTTTTCACTCCCAGGATGCGTTAATTTTTATTTGTAAACTTGATAATGGGAGTTTATGCTTGCAGCCTCTGCTTACATTTTAACTGTCCTTAATAGGAGGAAATCCTATTCCTCTATCCTATTTGGAAGCTTTAATTTATGAGGTCGGATAATCAGATGACTCTGTGCCCTAAACACATTTACTAGTGTTTTTAGTCAGGATACTAACCTTTACGAATGCATTAAATTTGGATCACAGCTTTTCTTTGTGCATTATTAGATATGACTTGACCTACTGATAATGACTTTGAAGGATCGACAGATTGTTTATTGCACATCATTACCCTGTACTGTAATCGTAAAGTAATTATGATGATTCCGACTGTGCACCATAAACATCCATCAGTGTTTTTAGCAAAGAGTGCTGGCCTTTTTATTATGTATTATATTTGGAATACAGCTCTTATTTTTGCAAGTCTTAATTAAATCTCCTTTGGTTTTTGAAGGATTTATAGACTGTGATTACTACATATGGAATATGTATGTATATAGATGCTTAATGAAAAAAGAAATCATGATATTATAACAGGACTTGGATGAGACCATCACAAATGTTAATACTTCCAAACTTTGTTACCCTTTTTCACTTGAATTCCATAACTATCTATATTGGTGTCCTTCTGACGGATTTTGTCTTCTGATATAGATCTGATGCTGCTTATTTTTAATCTTCTCATCGATTTATAATTTGTAATATAGAGTCATATTTTATCGTATTTTAATATGCAATTCTGTTACGGATTTTTATCCGAATAAAGGTTTGTATTACACGACAAATTCTATACTTGATATTATTTATCCATCGGTCTTATATATAAACATATATTTACAACTGGATTTGAATGATGTTTTCATGAGCGATGAACAGTACACTCTAAGAAGTTTACATCCATTTACAAACTGAATGAGGGTGTAATACATCCAGCTGATGGATCTGATACTCATACAGAAAGATTTATGGAGTCTTGGCTGCAGAATGGTGAACACATCTGCGTGTCGGGCACTAGCTAAAACCCAGCCTGACCTAGTAAGGTTCAGTTCCTGCAAGGAAAAACTGCTTTAATACTTCCGGGTGAAACAGCAGCTCGAGTCAATATGATAAGTTACACATTAAACTCATTCATGCTAATGAGTACGGAGACAAAGTAAGGCCAACAGTGTGACAGCAAGCCTCACCACACAATATCATCCAGGTTGATAGCTCTGAAGACTTTTTAGTCGTTTTGTGACAATCCATAAGAATATTTTTCCAGCACCAAGGAGAAAACATACAACCATTTTTTTTTTTAGGAAACTCCAAAGAAACATGTCTCTCCATTCAAGATTAAATAATAATTTCGAATGAGAAATTTCTTGGAGAGTGGCAGGGTGATAAAGGGAATCTAGCATGCCATGCCAACACAGGATGACCAGCAATAATACAGTATAAAATGTAATGACTAAAAACAGTCTTTTACACCAACAGCTGATATTTATTCCACTTCCCAAGTAAAAACACAATCTCGGTGGTTCATATTTTAAAGATCAACTTGTTTTTATCAGAGGCAGGTCTATCCTACCCGTAGAGGCCCACTCACAGGACCAGTCATAAACCTCTGATGATTCTACTACTTCCTAGATCTTACCACTACAACGTCATACACACATTTGCATATGCGGATGGAGCTAAAGCTTCCAGCTATAACTTTTCTCTAGTATTCCAACAATGGTTGGACAAGCTACATACTGCACACTTCAGTTACCTGGAGAAAAAGGCAAAAGTCTGCCTGCCATTTTGGATCCCTGGCCAATTGACAGACAATGTTGTCTCTCTTCGTAGGGACCTATGAGCTACGCCTTGGGTGAAGAACAATATCACAAATTATTATTTTCCAAGTGCCTCTGTGCAGCAGTATCGTTTAGCACAATTTTAAATATTAAGGTGGCTGAACCTTTAAATGTCACTTTTAGTGCATGACTCTGCTATGGATTGCATGGCATTAGAATACGATATGTTTTCAGAAAACTAGTTATCAGATATATATCAGATATGTTCATACATACGACTAGCGGTTGCCAGTAGGTAGTTATAGTTAGGACCTGGTTTCATAGGAAGAGTTTTTTCTTTTGCCAATAACTTTGGCGCCAATTGAACAATCTTCATGAAATTTTCAAAACTTTTATGACAGTCAGTTTAGCTGCGGTGTTGAAAGTTTCAGGTTGATTCGTTAAACGGGGGCTCAGGGGATCCCAAAAGGCCTTTTCTCTATTCATTTTCCATAGGGATATTTAGACACAACTATAGCCCGAACTGCTTGATGGAATTACACGAAACTTGGCAGAAAGGTAGCTCTTGGTCCAGAAAGAGACCCATTTGTGATTTAGTCTAAATCCGTTCAGTAGGTTTGTAGTTATTGAAGAAAAAGAAATGTGAATATCGGGGCAGAGCCTAAGCACAGATCTCATGGTGAGATCTGATTGGCTGCCAGCACTTTAACCAGGAAGTGCTGGTAGCCATCCTGGAAATCTAACTCAGCCAAGTCCCAGGTAAAAAAACATTAAATAAAAAACAAGGGAGTAAAGGTAGAGATACCCTGACCTGCTAGGCATAATGGTGTGGTCCCAAAGGCTTCCTGATGGAGGCCAAATGTTCTCCCCCCCCACCCCCCCCCCCCACCCCAAATATTTGGCCCAAATCCATTGTTTTGTGTGCCTGCTTCTTGCTTTTTCCTAGTTTTCACTGCTTTCTCCTTGCTTTTTCCCCCATTTTTGTGTGCCTTCTTCCTTGCTTTTCCCTCATGCCGTGGGGTTTGCTGCACACAGGGAGTTGGCCACAGGGCCTTGCAGCAGGCCAAGTCCTGCAGCCAACTCCCTAATTCATTAAAAAAACAACACATAGAAATTAACTGAAAAAAAAAAGGTTAAAAGAACGTTATAGTTGAGAATTAGCATTTAAAAAACATTTGAAATTCACCAAAAAACCCAAAGGTTACAGGGACTTCTTAGTTAGGATAAGAATTTACACGCACAAAACCATAGAAATTCAGCTGTTGCAGTTAGAGGTATTTAAAGTAACTATAACTCATGCCCCAAGGTAACTTTAACTTGTGCCCTCGCCATGCATTGCTAATTACTCCACATATTATATCAGTAAATGCATCTTCTATGACATAATTGATAATATCATTTCAATAATTGCAGTAAAATTATTGATCTGAAAACTGTGCATGTTGGGGGGGGCGAGTTAGTTACCTTGGGGCATAAGTTATAGTTTTGTGAAATAACTAACTATAACTGCTGAATTAATGTGGTTTTGTATGCTTAAAATGTGAGCCTAACTATAACATCTCTGTAACCTTTTTTTTTTAAAGTGAATATTAGGGGTGGGCGGAGCTCACAGATCTACTCTGCATAATTCCATAGAGTTGTCTAAAAACTCCATTTAATTCCAAGTGCGGGGGAGTGCATCCTGCCCTACCACCCTTGCCTCAATGCGCCCGATCTCTGAAGCGCTAAGCAGCTAACAGCTGAATTTCTATAGTTTTGTGCGTGTAAATTCTGATCCTAACAACGTCCTGGTAACCTTTGTGGTGTAAGTATGTATATATATATATATATATATATATATATACATACATACATACATACATACATAAACATATATATATATATACAGGGAGTGCAGAATTATTAGGCAAATAAGTATTTTGACCACATCATCCTCTTTATGCATGTTGTCTTACTCCAAGCTGTATAGGCTCGAAAGCCTACTACCAATTAAGCATATTAGGTGATGTGCATCTCTGTAATGAGAAGGGGTGTGGTCTAATGACATCAACACCCTATATCAGGTGTGCATAATTATTAGGCAACTTCCTTTTCTTTGGCAAAATGGGTCAAAAGAAGGACTTGACAGGCTCAGAAAAGTAAAAAATAGTGAGATATCTTGCAGAGGGATGCAGCACTCTTAAAATTGCAAAGCTTCTGAAGCGTGATCATCGAACAATCAAGCGTTTCATTCAAAATAGTCAACAGGGTCGCAAGAAGCGTGTGGAAAAACCAAGGTGCAAAATAACTGCCCATGAACTGAGAAAAGTCAAGCGTGCAGCTGCCACGATGCCACTTGCCACCAGTTTGGCCATATTTCAGAGCTGCAACATCACTGGAGTGCCCAAAAGCACAAGGTGTGCAATACTCAGAGACATGGCCAAGGTAAGAAAGGCTGAAAGACGACCACCACTGAACAAGACACACAAGCTGAAACGTCAAGACTGGGCCAAGAAATATCTCAAGACTGATTTTCATAAGGTTTTATGGACTGATGAAATGAGAGTGAGTCTTGATGGGCCAGATGGATGGGCCCATGGCTGGATTGGTAAAGGGCAGAGAGCTCCAGTCCGACTCAGACGCCAGCAAGGTGGAGGTGGAGTACTGGTTTGGGCTGGTATCATCAAAGATGAGCTTGTGGGGCCTTTTCGGGTTGAGGATGGAGTCAAGCTCAACTCCCAGTCCTACTGCCAGTTCCTGGAAGCCACCTTCTTCAAGCAGTGGTACAGGAAGAAGTCTGCATCCTTCAAGAAAAACATGATTTTCATGCAGGACAATGCTCCATCACACGCGTCCAAGTACTCCACAGCGTGGCTGGCAAGAAAGGGTATAAAAGAAGGAAATCTAATGACATGGCCTCCTTGTTCACCTGATCTGAACCCCATTGAGAACCTGTGGTCCATCATCAAATGTGAGATTTGCAAGGAGGGAAAACAGTACACCTCTCTGAACAGTGTCTGGGAGGCTGTGGTTGTTGCTGCACGCAATGTTGATGGTGAACAGATCAAAACACTGACAGAATCCATGGATGGCAGGCTTTTGAGTGTCCTTGCAAAGAAAGGTGGCTATATTGGTCACTGATTTGTTTTTGTTTTGTTTTTGAATGTCAGAAATGTATATTTGTGAATGTTGAGATGTTATATTGGTTTCACTGGTAATAATAAATAATTGAAATGGGTATATATTTTTTTTGTTAAGTTGCCTAATAATTATGCACAGTAATAGTCACCTGCACACACAGATATCCCCCTAACATAGCTAAAACTAAAAACAAACTAAAAACTACTTCCAAAAATATTCAGCTTTTATATTAATGAGTTTTTTGGGTTCATTGAGAACATGGTTGTTGTTCAATAATAAAATTAATCCTCAAAAATACAACTTGCCTAATAATTCTGCACTCCCTGTATATTCGCTGAAAAAAAAGGTTAAATTAATGTTTTAGTTAGGTGAAATGTTCGGTAACAATTTAATGTTTGAAACTCTATTAAAAAAAAACATAGAAATTCACCAGTTATAGTTATCTCACGTAACTACAACTCATGCTCCCGCCATACCCAATCAATCTAATCAATAATTTCTTTGCAAATGTTGCAGAAATTATCGATGATGTCATAAACGGTGGAATATGTGGGGTAATTAGCAGTGCATGGCAAAGGTGCGAGTTATAGTTACCTTAGGGCATGAGTTATAGTTACTTGAAATAACTACAACTTGAGAATTTCTGTGGTGCTTTGAATTTAAAACTTTACATTGTTACGGAACACCTCACTTAACTAAACTGTTACTTTAACATTTGTTTGTTCAGTGAATTTCTATGTTTTTTAAAAAGTAAAGTAATATTCTGATATAATTTCTAAAGTCAATCCCGCGCTTTGCGTGTCCTTTCCCCATGTGAGTCAAGAGACTGGCCGCAGGGTCGCGTCATGTGCAAGGTCCTGTGGCCAAACACCGCAGGCAGCCAACCCCACGCCACATATAACTTAGGTGTGTGTGCCACATAGCGCTGGCCTTCGGGCACCAGAAACCACTTTCCTGGGGCCAAAACATATATATTATGGGGAGGGGGCAGGCAGCCTCCTCCTTAAGCCTTAATAGGCCTCAGGACTCCATCCCAGGGGCCAAGTTCCGTCAAAAAGGGGAAGGAGCCACATGGCCACCCCCCAGAGTCTACAGTTGCCCTGGGGACCCTTCCCCGGGTACAGAATTTATTTTTAAAGCAGGGGAGGGAGGCTGCTAGCCACCCCCCTCTCCCTGAGCCTCATTAGGACCGAGGGACGCCCATCCTCTGGTGCTAAATTTAACAAAATCAGGGAGGGGCCCTGCAGCCCCTCCTCCTCAAGCCTTCTCGGGCCCCAGGGGCCCCATCCCCTGGGCCATATCCTATTTAAAAGGGGAGGGGACCCCCTCCATGAGCCTTCATAGGTTCCAGGGACCTCATACCCAGGACACAGGCTGGTGTCCCGGCACCTATCCGGGGCACCCACCAACACAATGGGGCGGTGTTGGGATTCTCAGGGCCTCCACGGCCCCAGCCAGCTCCCCGCAAGGTGCGGGAGCTGGCATTGCTTCTGCGTGGAGAAAGCGGCTATCTATGTTTGCTACTGCCAGGCAGGAGCAGTATGTGTTCTATTTCCCTGCCCACAAGAGTGAAACAGAACAGAAGTTTGCTCCCAGCCAGAGGGAGCATTTTTAAATCAGTCAGGTGGGAGCAGACTTGCATGTTTGCTGTCATCTGGCTGTGGATTTAAAAATGCTACCCCCCAAACAGGAGCAAACGTATGTTGCCCTGCCCACGCTGGTGCGGGCATGGAAACTACTGTGTCCTGGGGGAAGGCTTCTCTGGACACGGTAGCCAAGCTGGCCCCCGGGGATGGGGTCTCCCAGGCCTTTAAAGGCTCAGGGAGGGGGATGCACTCCTACCCCGTTTTACGTGCTATCATGGCCTGGGGATGGGATCATTATAAAAGACAGTGTTCAAATTTCAGAAAGTATTAACATACATCACAGTATGAAAATGCCAATAGATAATCTTACATTGTTCTTTCTACCCAATCTCAAATTAGTGCACTTATAAACTTTATTCCAGGGAACAGGAGTAAGCTTCCCTCTATCCCCCAAACTATCCCATCGCCCCCCGTAATCTCTGAAATTTGTTATATGCTCCTACCACAGCGCATATCGGTATTCTAACTCCTCACATTTGAACATTTTTTACCACAATTGTTGGAAAGCCGGGATTGCTTTTGAACGTCAGTTTTGAAGAATTTATTGACCTTGCTATTAAAACAATGATAAACAATCGTTTTTTCTGCAGTAGTTCTATTTTGACGTTAGAAGAGTACCCTAAAATCACTGTTTGCGCATCTATTGATTGTTCCATCCCTAATGTATGAAGACAATATTCCTGAGTCACAAAATTGATATATTTTAGAGAAACCCCAGATGATGTGGGTGAAGATATCCTGTCCCTCCACTGAACGCCTAAAACAACTTTCTGGTATCTAGGGGGTTAATTCGAAGCTGCTCGTTTTTAGATGGGAGAGAAATGGATATTGAAAGATCATGGACTATCTTAATTTAGATGCATGGAAGGACTGGTCTGAAGTCAAGTGTAAACAACTACCTATAAATATTAACGAGAGGAAAAAATCCACAATATATATTTTATAAATGTACAATCAATGGAGCATAAAAAATTCCAACGAGGCACAGATAAGACTACAAATACATTCTATTATGCGGAAGTAATGGGATATTCTGAAATGTGACTATGATAGGCAATCTGATCTCTCCCCAACCCATGGTTACTTTCAGGAGAATAAATCACGTGTGATTGGATAGTACATAATGACATTTCAGCCTCACAAAAAAGTTATACTGTTGGATAAAGCACTGAAAGGATTTTTTATATGCGGGAAGTGTAAAACATGCAAAACCAGAATACAAAAGGTTTCCCTGTACTATCTGGAATGAGTTACAGATCCATTGAGAAATGTGTCAAATGTAGATCTACATATTTTATCTACATTTTGAGGTACCCATGCAACAAAGTATATGTCCCAAATATAGGGGTGGTAATAGGGTCTTGCAATTAAGAAGAGAGTCAAAATACATTATAGAGCTAGAAACCAAGATCCCGAAAGGCCTCAACAAAGAGGAAGCACTCAAAGTACATTTTGGTGACTAAATTTGGTATGTTTTTACACTCTACCTATGCTACATTGTGTTCACATTTATTCTGACAGATGGTTTGAAGTCCATTTTCATTTTAAGAATTGTATATTTTTATTTCTACGAAACAATGAAGGGACTCTGGTGAGAGGTGCTTGGTACCCCCTAGCCTTGTCTTCATGGAAACTTACTGAACTCTTCCTATAAGAACTCTCACCTTGATTCAAGTAACAATTTTCTTTATTATATGTGTGACAATCCCTATTATTATGCTAGCTATAGTGATTTTCTGACTTTGCCACTTTGGTGGCCAGATATACTTGGATGACCTATAAAACCAATAGGTACTGTGTTTTCTTAGTATCCCACATGGGCAGTATTTTCTGACGCTAGATACCTTTTACGATGTATGACATATACACCCTAGCGAGTGTTTAGGTCTGGCCCAACTGAATATACTACCAGAAGGAGGATTCTCTGTGAGTCAGAGGTTTTGCACAGGGGGTTGTGTTTCACTGATTCACATGTTTTTCAATACACTTGAGGGCCACATTATGGTCGAAAGGAATAGACATATTTGAGGAACCAGATAACATGGCTAGTTTGATACTTCTTTGCTTACAGCATGACATATTGCCACCTGGTGATGAGAACTTGTACCCTCAAACAAGATTGTAGGATTGATAACTGTCATGTAATATTATGTTGGTGCCATGTTTTGGTTCTAATTATCTTCTTATTGCCAGGAGCTCTTTTTTACCTCTTTTATTTAATCATTTTCTTGAATATGAGCATTGTCACTTCTGTAGTCAAGATACTATGCTTGCACTATGGTGGCTTACAGGGTGTAATAAGTGGTTCTCCCCCTCCAAGATGGCACTACTGGTGTGCAACATATTTTTGTCCTTCCTCAATATCCATGTAACAATATAAATTTTGTTAACCATCGGTCGTTGTGTAATCAAGGCCCTTTTGAGGGTGAAACGCATCAAGTAGAATTGTGCAATAAACCTTTTGTCACCTCATGTTCCTGAGTGAGCATCTTTCCATACATCTACTTGGAATTTTCTTAAACTAAAGACTGTGAGCCGCTACCAGCACGACGCTACACTGCTGGTGGGTCTGGCAATTTGCATTGCATCATGTTGGCTGTTATATGGTAAATATATAGCTATAATAGATTAAAATATATATTCACTGAAAAAGTAAGTGACCTTATAATTATGTGTTTAAACGAGTTAAAAGTAGTTTTAAAAGCACAAGAAAAACCTTTGAATTTCACTAGGTATAGTCTACGGAGTTGATTATAACGTATACTCATCCAATACACTTCACATTGTACATCACTCATTAGATGGTAAATTACATCACTGATGACCTCATACAATTACTGTGACATCATCCTATAGGTTTTGTGTACTTGAAATAATTCAACAAGCTACATCTGTGGGCAATTTTCTATACGCCTTATGGGATACCCCCACCCTTAAAACTTCACGTGATCCTCAATTTAAAGCCAAAAGGTTGACAGGTATACATCTGCCACTATGAAGACACCTAAAAAACATCCTATGGAAAACACTCTGTAGTTTGGTAAAATACATTACACTCATTTTTTGTTCTGGTATAATGGTATACAACCTATAAGCCATGCTTAAAACACCAGTATGAGATAAACATCCTCTAAGTGGGACACCCCTAAATTTTACATTATTCAATAACTTCCAATAATTAGTCAAATTACACATGCATAACTTATAGAATTTGTCTATACAACTGTATTACAACTACTTAACATGGGCACTAGCCTACAAAGCCACTAATTGTTAATGTATAGTCAACACCAGCTTTAGCTTCTCTCATAGATTATTTAGAACAGGTTTTAGCTTTAACCTATAACAAACTTTCAAAGATACTTCTGCAAATCCACATCAGGTCCACTCAGCCTCGACCCTGATTGACACGGAGTACTTCGTCCACCCCTAACTTTAGTCATTTCTGAACAGTGTCTATCATGTAACTTTTAAAATGCAAAATTACACTTGTCTCCTGGGTTTATGCTATCGACCCACACCTGTACACTCAGTAACTGCTGTAGATGACTACGGTGTTATCAGGGATGTCAGTGATGTCATTTTAGATGTCAGTAGTAATGTAAAGTGTGAGCTCATAAGATGCACGTGGCAGGAGTGCAAGCTATAGTTAGCACAATGAATTACAAGTTGTGAATTTCAGACTTTTTTTCATATATTAGTTTTTACATTATATATATATATATATATATATATATATATATATATATATATATATATATATATACACACACACACAAAATTCAAAACTTTCACAGTAACGCACACTCGGGAAGTCAAAAGCTGGTAATTTTATTACCGCACACAACGCGTTTCGACTGTCAAGCAGCCTTGATCACGTGCATAATTCAACCAATACACATAACTTAAATATCCTCCAAACATAAACATAGAAACAGGACAGAGTATTTTTTCTCTTTCTCTGGTAAATATACATAGGTAAAGAATACATTGTCTAATTAAATAGGAATAAATATATCTATATCCATATACATATATCTTTCTACATAAATTATTCTGATAAATTACAAAATTGTTAATAATATATCATGACAATATCGATGTAAATATAAATATAGACATAAATATAATTATAAAAATGGAAAAATACGAGTACGGCTTATATATACCCAAAAAGTTTTTTTAAATGCTCAAAAAGCCAATATCAAAATTACATTTCCTCCCATTTATAATAATAGACTTCACCTAATAAATATATTGTTTGTATATAACACCTAATTTGCTAAATAATGCAGATACTATTCTTTTACAGGAAAGCAGATTCTCCGTATAAAATTATTGCAAAACTACAGAAAAAGAGAAAGAAAAATATTATCAGTTTCTAAATAATCAATATCCATAACACCTTGTGAAGAAAAAAGCAATAGTGAAGCCATCAGGAATCCATTCGGACCCCTCCATTCTGAAAATACACAGGTCAAACTGTGAGCAGAAAAGAAACATATTGACAAAGAGTGTGGCCAAGGACAAGGGAACAGCAACACCTGAACAAACGCAATGTGTTGAATACCCATGGCAGGGGAGGTAGGGTTTCCCATATGTGCTAGGACGATCTAAGATGACTCCAGAAACCACTGTGTTGTTTCAAGGGTGTCTGCCATCGCAGTAAAACGTGGGTGTGCCTTTCTATAAGACTGAACTCGAGTTGAACATGATTGACTTGAACCTGAATGGATTTCCCCAAAATTCAAATGGCGTAACCATCATGAGTGTCTAGCTGGGCCCCCCTCAACTGCCAATGATGATCTAAACCGGTCTGGTGAGTCAGGAATAGTGTTCATGTTAACTCCCAGTGCAAGATCTGCATCAAGCCATATAAGGAATGAAGTGACAGGAAGACTGGCTGATCTCATAAGTGGAGAGAAGTGTAAAAGGGCAGTGGAGACGCTTGTGTTGCTAAGGATTAGTGGAGAAAGGAGGAGGAAGAAGACTACCTTGCGTGCTGAGAATCAGCTTTACCAGTCCTTATATCAATGCTACATTTTATGTGAGCCCACTGTCGCAATCACAGCCCAACACGTGGTGTTTTGAAGAATCCAAACTGCTGTGTCACTGTACAACACAACTCAAAAATAACAATGCAGAGATCATGAGCTCCCACTGTTAACTAACAAGTCTGAGGGAAGCGCTCAAGATACCACTGTGGGTAATTGCTTTAAAGCACTTAAATGCTCCACTTGCTCCAGGTATGCTACTGTGTGTGCCTTGTCCCAAACTACACATGGGGATCTAGAAGCTACCCTGAAGCATCCTCATCCAGACATTTTGTTTCGTCATCTAACTTCTGTGGCATTAGACTGCAACAAGCTCTCAAAGAAGGGACGAAACTGCCCGTCTGAGCCAAATTCAAGCCCCGTCCTAACTACCCCAATCCTGCAGCTTCACAAATAACCTGACCTCAAGAATAAGTAGTATTTGGTCTCTGGGATCCTGGGACAATGGACAATTCTTGTTTCAAGGATTGCCTATATACCTTGGATGTCCATAGGCCTTGGAACCTTACACCCTTGCTAGAATATTATGTAGCTTCCCGCAGTGGTGCACCATTTCCTATGTAAGAATATATAAAGGGTGGTTGCAAGTTTGCATTATTGAACAAATAAATATTTAATTACTTTAACTAATAAACCACTTGTCTAATTACGCTCTACAAAGAAATTATTTGATAAGAAAAAGTTCTACGACAGAGTAGGAAGATCTGCTTTGTAGATGTCATCACTGAAATCTATAGGACAAAGGAAAGTATGCACATTGTTCATCTTTTGCAAGGCAACGACTATATGTTATATACATAGTACGAACTCTTGAGCCTGTAAAATATACACATACCCCACCCAATTCTACTTACAGGCACCCAAAAGAACACAAAAAGATGATTACCTGATCAGATGGAGAATTCAAAATTAGCTCGATTGAATTAAATGGTGAATGAAGGGATCATGCCAGATGTCGGCCAGTACTGTGGGCCACAATCTACCTTCATACTAAAACAAGACAGCAAAACAGGAGGGAATAATACTTTTGTGCAGCATACTAGATTCATAATTTACAGTCAATGTTTCACATTTTTAATATCACTAATTCTTCATTTGAATAAAAAAGCGTTATGAAATCATGCCATCACATAAAATTAAGAGTTCACTGTATAAAATATTCTTTACCATAGTACAATAATTTCGGTTCTAATTCTTTAAAAAGTTACATATACATGTGGAATCCCCAGATGAATATGTTTATCATTCCAGTACATGAAATATGTGAAACGACAGATTGTTTTTAAATATCCAGCTAAACAATAATTGCCATACTTGGTGCACTACTGTCAAATATATAATATTCTGCACCAATACAACACCCGCAATCAGGGCTACCCCCATACCAGTCTGAGTCTTCCACTCAACAACTTATTAAGAAATGTCACACTTAAGATAACAGTAGAGCACTTTATATGTAGAGCTGATATTGCCTGGAAGGAGAAAGTCTATTTCAAGATAGTCATCCTTTTAAGTTCGCATTACAAGCCTCAGAGTTACTTCGATAAATACTTAGCGCATTAGACGTTTAGCATTACAATGGAAAACGTACCTCATAAATAAGAAAGCTTGAAAATACCCCTGAGTTGCACCGAAATTCACAGGACACCATACTGTAGCAATATATCTCACTACAGGAGCAAGGGATCTCTGCTCTGTTTAGTTTAGACCTGGGCAGGATTTCGATTACTCCAGAGTAATTTCGGTAATTCCTCATAACTCTTTGATGCAGGATTACTGATAATCATGTGATTACTTCTAGTTGTGTAAGTAAGAGTAATTTTTTTTTTGGGGGGGGGATCCTGCCGCAAGATCACATTTAGCGAGTGCTTGTGTTCTACTGAATTTAGCACTGCTTCAGAGTGCAAAATGCATCATCACATCCATTTTGGACACAATGGTGCAGTTTCACTAAGAAAATAACGCTAAATGCTGGTAGTAAGTTGGGAGAAAAAAATCCTACTTTACAAACACATTTAGCGAGCGCAAGTGGTTACTCACACTCGCTATTCATGCTCTGTTGCATTAAGCCAGCGGGTCCCAATCTGTGCGCCGCGGCACCCCGGTGCACTGTCAAAACTAACCAGGGGCACCACAAACAGATGCGCACCAAGCACACAGTTTGGGAACCACTGCTCAGCGCTCCTCCCTCTCCTTTCCCCATCCCAAAAGGTAACTTCCCAAAGTTGCGTTCATCGCTCTTCATGGGCATCCAGAGGCGGAGGGCAGAGTTGCCTATGCCACGTTTAGGAGTTCGGATTGTTCCCCTTTCCTTTAGTGTGGCCACCTCGCCCCTGAGTCTCCACAGCTTTCGCTGGCATGAAGGACCCCCTGCTGCTGCTGGGCACCTTGTTGCCGAAGGCATGCCGCCTGCTGGTTCTCCTCTGTGCCCTGCACCTCAGCATCACCCTGGTGTATTACCTGATCAGGGCTGAGCAGGGCATCTTTTGGTTCTACGCCGACATGCACCAGCAGTTCCCGGGTGGGGCCCATCACAATACCATGCAACCCCCAACCTTGTTGCGAGGTGCTATTCAGCCGTCAGAGGAAACAGAAGGTGCCAGAATAATGGATGGTAGAAATGAGGTTCTGTGAGAGGATATAGAGGTACCATGGCTGTCGTAAAACACTGAGCGCACCACCCTGAATGCACAGCCAACCTTGGAGGATCAAGGGGTGCCCACTCTGGCCACTGCACCCCAAACTGCCTGGAAATGCCAACCTAGGTAGGTAAGCAACTGTCTCCCCTTTATGAAGTTTTATTATCTGTTTATGCTTTGTTTTTCCCTAAATCCATAACTTTAGATCATAACTTTAGGCTGTGCCCTAAAGTTATTCAGCTTTTAAAATTACAAAGTGGACACATGATTTATTTTAGTGGATGTGGAAATCATTGACGGAGGAAAACACGCACTGTCACAACACAGTACCTTCCAATACAAATAATGTCAACGTTAGCTTACCCCTCTTTGGAGATATGACAGGTTGAAGGGTGTGTAACCCTTCCTGTGGTACTAGTGCTAGTCAAAACAGTTGACGTCTTTGTCCAAGCAGGAATTGCGGGTAGCGGAAGTTGTGATGATTGAGCAGGGAACTATGTACGCTTGGGCTTCCAGTTAGCTTTTCGGGGAAAATATTGTGCTTTGAATTTTTGAAATCATGTTGCATTACTTTGGAAATCTAAAACTTTTAATGGGTAAACCTGGACAGCTAAAGATGTTCAGAACCAAAATAACAGAAGTCAGTTTTAAGTGAGGAACGCGTAGGAACAATCTGCCTCAAAGTTCTTTTCAGTTTTGAGAGAGAAAAGAAAATCTGAACAACCAATAGACTAAGAACCCCAATCTTACCAGAGGAAATGGAGAAGCATAGGAAGAGATGAGAGGGAAATATATCAATATGTCAACTTATTAAAAATACAACTGAAGTCCCGAGTACATAAATGGTATAGTGAGAAGCAATTTTTTAAAAACGAAAAATAGTTTTAACAAATTCCATAAACAGACCCTAGTGCTGAAGGGTATTGTTTCCGACTTAACCAATTAAAAAAAAATTATTAAACAAAAGTTATATTTTTACTTTGTGACATCTATAATAATAATAATAATAATACCTTCATTGACTTTACCCCAATTATTTTCAGGGAGAAAAACGGAAGTACTCCAGAGGCCAGGCTTACATCCTGCCACCCGCCAAAAAAATAGTAACATAATGGTGAGCCACAGACAATCTCAGTCCAGGGAGCGAAGGGTCTAAAATTTTAGGAACCACCGCACTAAGCGCTATTTCTTAGCGTCAAAAGCATTCTAATTTCTATTTTGTATGCCAGGGAGCATTTCTGCACTAAGAAATAATGGTGGCCGCAGAAATACTCTTCTCGTGTAATTCAAGCATAATCTTGCTGAATTCTTAGGTAATTCCACATGATTATACTTCACGGAATAACATGAGTTTCACCCAACCCTAGTCTAAAGCAGGTCCCGGAGGCCAAATCAATGCAGACTTTCAAGCTGTCCACTCATGATAACTTTGCATACAACTCATCTAAATTGAACCTATTTACATAAGAAGTGGTTATCATGAAAATGAAGCATAGATCCTGCACTCTTTTACCTATTTTGACTACCCCTTGTTTATGCCACCTTTCCAATGGAACTGACCTCAAAAGAGAACCACCTGTTCATCAGGGAACACGTGAAGTTTAACCCCGGCACCTCCGTGCGTGGGGGTACAGTTTGGTCGGTTGCCATTCCTTGGTAGGCTAGTCAGCCATGCCCGGATGAGTGGCCTTCTGTAGGGCAAGTGGATCGTTATACGCAAAAGGATACATAATCCACTTATCATCCTAAGAACAATAACAAAAGATGTGTGTGGCGAGGACTCGACGTACATAAGAGGCTTTGAGGACGGCGGCACACTTTTTAACGTTATGTTTACAGATTAAAGCAGAGGCTGATCATTAAAAGGAGACATGTTTAGTTTCATGGAACTGTTTGGGTTTGTTTTGGTCCGTGTTCTTGATTTCACTGAATGTAACCTTGTAAGATGTACATCGTGCACTTGATTGTTTATGTATTAAAAGGAATGTATTTATATATAAACACCTTGTCTCAAGGAAATTAAACTTGCATGCAAGTAAATATAATAGAAAAACCTCAGAGCTCAAATCTGAGCAAAATAAAATGGTAATTATTGATTATCTAGTAACACTAATTACGCACTAAACGCCATGTTTATCCTGCCACCTTGGCTAAAATGTGTCTTAGCAATTCGTGTATTATGAGATGCCATAGCTATTATTTGAAGGGGAAAAAAACAAGCGTTTGCAAAGTCAATAGGTCTGCCCCTGGCAGGCTAGTGCAGTGGTTAATTTAACCTTTTATTTTGTATTGCAAGTATGTGCTACAAAAAGAAAAAATACACGTGGGCACCAAAATGTGGCCATCATATGGCCGTATTAAAATATATACTTAAAAAACATTCACTGAGGTGACCGTTTTACTTTTTTTTTTATATAGAAGTCAGTCACTTATGCTTTGGATATTATTTGCGAAGGAGCCAAGAATAAATCACCAGCTAACCAATCGCCAAAATGGAAGACAGCTAAAATGTTATGATGTCACCTAAACACTTTATAACTTTAACAAGTAGACAGAAAATAAATCATCATCATCATCTAAACTGACATCCAAACTGCAGGTAAAATAAATAGCCATTACATAAAAGTTACTTAAAAAAATCACTATAATGAAAAAAGCATGGGTGGAGCCAAATTGGTCACTGAAGAGGAAGGAGCTAATGTTAGTGGATGTGAACAAAGTGCATAGGTTTTGTGCAGTCTTTCGAAGTGAAGGGAGCCAATGGGTACAGTGGGCTGACCCACTGCCCCATGCCGTATGCTGGTGATGGGTGAAAGCAAATGTCAGTGACAAGTTAACAGAAAAGCGAAAGTCTAGTGAAACAACTAAAGCGGTCTTATAGTCCATACCTACAAATGGGTGTCACATAAAGAGATATTGGACACAAATGGACACTGAAGGTTCACCACCGTGGATGTGCAAAAATGTTCACAACGAACTGTAATTCTAAAAAAGTCATAAAAAAAGTGTCCAGGATTACATAAATGTTGCAAAATGGCAAAACATGCCACTCTGCTGTATCCTGCTAAAGGCAGGTACTCACTGCCTTGCTCTGTGCTTCAACTGCCCTGCCACTTACTATGGGACCAGCAGCTTTGGCAAGCCCACAGATTCTTCTGTCCACCCTTACCCCCTTCTACTCAGCTTCAAGTGGAACGGAGCTTTGTGGGATTCGAGGGAGCAAACAAGGGAACACACAATCACAAATGCATGGGGAGCATGCACAAATAGTTCCCTCCACCATCACCTTGAATCACAATCCTTATATGTTGATGTATATTTTCTATTGTGCTTTGTATGTGTAATCTTGTATAGGTTGAAGGGTAGGATTGTGAGACAAGAATACATTAAGGAAATAATTCTAGACAGAAGTAATGATTATTTCCCAGTGACTAATTTAGTTTATCACTGATGTGATGATAATTTACATATATTTGTCCCTATTGTATGCCATTTCATATGAAGTGTGTTTACAGCCCAGGCTCAGTGGGGCTACAAGGGCTTTCTCTGGTATGGTAAGGTAGTCTTAGCCAATGCGCAGCACATTTTAATGCAGAGATCGACCCATCTAGAGATGGTTCTCTTCTGCACTACCCAACCTTTCTTTGCACCCACATAACCCACAAAGAGTTGATCAACCATCTGGAACTCGTTAGTACAATCAAGATAGAACACCAACTTTGTTTTTGGGTCTTGGTGGTTGAGTCTCTCCTCTTCCTTAGAAAGATGTGGGGGCACATAAAAAGTAGGCAAGGTGATGGATTGGCCTACATGACAAGGCGTTACCACTTTGGGTAGAAAGGAAGCCCTGGTACGAAGCACCACCTTGTCTAGGTAGATGAAAATGAAAGGTGGCTTTGAGAAAAGAGCCCGTAGCTCACTCACTCTACGGACAGAAGTGAGGGTCAGAAGAAAGGCTGTCTTCAGAGTAAGAAGCCAAAGTGGACAGTTGTGAAGTGGCTTGAAAGAAGCACATATCAGGAAAGTAAGAAGCAAGTTCAAATTCCATTGTGGAATTATGAATGGAGAAGGAGGAAACACGTGGAAAGACATTTCAGGAATCTACCAACAATAGGAGATTTAAACAAAGAGGGTTGGTCACGCAATCCGAGTAAAGCCCCGATGGCTGACAAGTAGCCCTTGAGGGTGCCCAAAGCAGAGCCCTGCTGGGCTAAACAGAGAACAAACAGAAGGAGCTCAGACAGAGGAGCAGAGAGGGGGTGAACATACTTGCCTGTGCACCATGCCACAAATTTGTTCCATCCACAGGCATACACCGTTTTGGTGGAGGAATGCCTGGCTGCCAAAATAGCATAGCAGACTTCGGGCAGAAGGTCGAAAGCTGTCAACTGCCACCACTCAATCTCCACGCAAGAAGGTGGAAACTGGACCGGTTCGGGTGGAGAACTGTGTCCTGCTGCGGTAGCAGAAGATCCTCCCGAAGAGGCAGTGTGAGTGGAGGATCGATAGCAATGCTCAAAAGCTTGCGATACCATACTTTTCGTGGCCAGTCCAGAGCTACAAGAATGACTTGTGCCTGGTAGTTCTAGATCTTTCTGAGAACTCTGGGCAGAGGTGGTATTGGCGGAAAGACATATAGGAGGCCTGAGTTCATATCGAGATAAAAGATGTCACAGATGGAGTGCCGCCTTGGAAACTTCAACACACAAAATAGCTGACATTGTGTGTTCTTTGCGGAGGCAAACAGATATAACCAAGGCTCTCCATACTGCTGAAAGAGACCTTGTGTCACCTCCGGATGGAGATGCCGTTCAAGATCGACCAGGTATTGCAGGCTGAGCACATCTGCTCTAGCGTTCAGAGAGCTCATCATATGTTCCGCCACAAGGGATATGCCAAGATGTTCCGGCCATGTTCAGAGGCACAGAGCCTCCTGACAAAGGGTCCACAACTCCACCTAGCCCTGCGTGTTGCAGTACCACATGGCGGTGGTGTTGTCTGTGAACACCCGCACCACAATCCCTCTTAGAGAGGGAAGGAATGCTTTCAATGCTAACCTGATCGCCCTGAGCTCCAGGAGATTTATATGGAGCCCAGACTCCACCGGAGACCAGACGCCCCTATTCTCTGCCTCTCACATGTGGCCACCCCATCCCAGGAGTGACTCATCTGACACTACTGTCGGATCTGGTTGGGGAAGGGAGAGAGAACTGCCTCTGACCCAATTGTGGTTCATAAGCCACCACTGCAGATCGCGCGCAGTTCCCTCCGTGATCCGGACCACGTCTGAGAGATTCCCATGATGCTGCGCACACTGGAACTTTAGGTCCCACTGCAGAGCCCAAATCTGGCATGTGTCGCCAGCAGGATGCAGGAGGCCATGATGCCGAGCAGTCTCAGAGTCATTCTCACCAAAATCCAGGACAGAGGCAGAAAATCGGTATCATAGCCTGAATATCTTGGACTCACCGCTCGGGAGGTTAAGCCTGAAACTGCACTGTGTCAAGAACAGCCCTGATGAAAGAGAGAGTCTGAGAGGAGTCAGGTGTGACTTTGGCCCTTTTATAGTGAACCCCAGAGAGTGCAAGAGGTCTGCCATAGTCTGGAGGTGGGAGACTACAGCCTGGGGTGAGCCCGCCTTCAACAGCCAGTCATCGATGTAGGGGGAAGACTGAAACCCCTAACCTGCGCAGATGAGCTGCGACCACCGCCATCACTTTGGTGAACACCCGAGGTGCGCTGGTAATGCCAAAGGGGAGCACGGTAAATTGAAAATGCTTGTGACCTACCATAAACCGCAAGTAACGTCTGTGGGCGGACAGGACAGGAGTATAGAAATATGCATCCTGCAAGTCCAATGCTGCAATTGAATATCTCCTGGGTTCAGGGCAGATCGGACCTGAGCCAGAGAGAGCATTTTCAACTTCTTCTGGAGGAAGAGATCGATGGACCAGAGATTTAGGATAGGGTGGAGGCCCTTGTCGGGTACCAGGAAGTGGCAGGTATAACAACCACAACCTACTTCTGGCAAAGGGACCTTCTCCATGGCTCCGCTGGCCAAGAGAGCTGTAACCGCCTCACGGAGAAGAGCCAGGTGATCCTGCATCATCCGATCGTAGGATGGTGGCATGAATGGAAGGGTAGTCTCAAAGGGGAGGGAGTAGCCCCTGCGGACCATTTGCAAAACCCACCTTTCTGACGTGATGGCTTCTCAGTGGGGCAGGTGATGGAGAATCCTGGGTCCCACTGGTCCCTGATGGGGAAGCGTCAGACTAGGAAGGTTTGGAGGCTGCAGCAGGAGGGGTTGTGGACTGGGCTGGCTCCCCGATCCACGTTGACGTTGGATCCCAAATCCCCGGCCACACAGAAGCTGGGAAGCATGTGCAGCACAGTGGCTGGAGGGAAAGGGATGTGGTTGGGTGCCTCTCCCGTAGCCACAAAAGTGGCAAAAAGCAGACTGAGTGAGCTGAGGGGCAGCTGTGAGACCTAAGGATCGAGCCTTAGCCCGGAACTCCTTAAAGCGCTTGAGCACTGAGTCGGCTTTGTCTCCGAAGAGACGGATGCCATCGAAGGGCATGTCCATAAGCATTGTTTGGACATTACCCAAAAATGTAGATGTCCTCCACCAGGCGTGGCACCTCAAGGCCACTGTTGATGCAACCAATCTGCCCCAGTGAGTCAGTCATATCCAGCCCACATCTGATTTTGAACTTAGCTGCATCTCTCCCAAGACGCAACAGCTTGGGAGAGAATGACCCAGACCTCCTCCGGGACCTGGGGCAGCACCTGCGCAACTGTGTTCCATAAAGTATGGAAGTAATGACCCAAAAAGCATGCAGTGTTCACGCACCACAATGCAGATTGGTGGAAGAAAATCTTTTCTTCCCAAGCTGATCCAGTATTTTGGATTCCCTATCCAGTGGTGCAGAAAGGAATGTGCCGGAGGATGTAGAAGCCTGGATGACCAAGCCCTTTTGGGGCGGGAGGGCGGGGGGGGGGGGGGTTAGGGATGTGTTCGGTCAGGAATTTTGGGTCATTAGGCACAGGCCTATGGTGACAGGAGATTGTCCTGCTTACAGTAGCCCCTGTGCTGGGTTTGGAAGAAGTCCCCAGCAGGACATCGATGAGGGCCTCATTGAGGGGCAAAAGGGGTACTAAAGAAGCCACCCCAGGCAGAAGCACTTCAGTGAGGAGGTTAGTTCCGACAGCCACAGAAGGCAATTTGAAATCCAGGACCTCAGCTGCTCTCCTCACCACCACTGAGTAGGATGCCCCCTCCTCCGTAGCCATGGTATTCTAAAGGGTCTAGCGACCCCTCAATACTCTTACCGTATCCAACATGAAGAGCAAGATCCCTGTCGAAGTCGGAATTGGCATCAATTGAGGCCGGTCCGGCTCCATGTTGGATCAGCAATAAGTATGGGATCAACGCTGAGCACGGGTCCAGGCGACGTCAGAACTCTGACGTCTGCACCGTCATCAGGGAAGGCCACAGTCACATGACCAATGCCAGTGCTGTTCCGGAAATGGATCCCTGTGTACCCTACAGAGCCAAAGCAAAAGCCGCAGTGAACCCGAGGGGGCCCCTGCGCATGGCCTCATGGAACTCATGCAGTTGGGCAGTTGGGCAGGGGTGGCTCCGGCTCCTGGACGACACAGAAGTAGGCTCCACAGATGGAGGTCTAGCGCAGCGATGCTCCTTGTACCACGTCGCATCATCCGAACAACAGGGTGAAGTCGAAGAATGTTTGGTCTTCTTCGACTTCTTATTCTTACCCGAGCGTTCCGAAGATTTTGAATGGGAGGATGAAGAGTATGGGCTTTGCGAGCAGTCTCAGGACCTTCCTCTAGACCAAAATCGGGAGCGACGCAGAGCCGAGCACCGAGCTGCAATGAGCTTTAGGGACCACTCCCTCAAAGTCTTAGGATTCATGGCCTGGCACTTGAAGCACGACTTTGGGTCATACTAGCTTTAAGGATTGAGTTATTAGCTAAATCTCAATAGACAAATACGAACCAACAGACATGAGATTTTTCACACTTGTGAGTGAAGCTTCAATGCTCTGTTCTTAACCGCCAGAACTTGAGATTTTGTTTTAGTCCTTCTTCAAGTTTTACTTCAGGGAATGCAAAAATGACACCTCCTATATCGAACACCCTACAACGATACCTACATGTGTACTCAAAAAATATACACGCAAAATAGTTTCCTGGTTCAAATGATTCAGACAAACTGAGGGTGTGTTCAAAGGACAGTATTCGAAAACTAGCTATTGAACACAGTTCACATAAAACACATTAAACACTTAATTTTTCATGATATTATATTTTTGTACTTAATTTGTCATGAAACTCTGGTTTGCTTCACACTAACGCAAAGAAAAACAACCAGCACATTTACCAGCATTTGTTCTTTAAGGAAGACCACATCAAGTACAACAGAAGCTAAAACAAGGCGATACAATAAGAAAGGAGGCAGTGAAGGATAGGAATGTATATTCTTAGAGAATACATTTCTGGTGGGAGTCCAAACATTTGGATCTCGGGAATATGGTGACAGACTACACCTGGTATTTACGAAGGCTTAGCCACAGAGTTTTTTTTACCTACGGGGCCATGATTATAAGGGATACAGCCAAATATCACAGAATTCCATGAGAACAATTACTACTTCTTACTGTTATTAAGGTAAATGCCATTCTTCTTAGACATTGGCAGGTACTTCTGCTTGATAAAGTACTAGTATGTATGTATGTATGTATGTATGTATATGGTATGGTACCGAACCAAAATGCAGCATGGATCAGTAGCTAATTCCCCAAACAGAACCACCAATTAATTGTAATCCAGGCCACAGTACATTGTTTTATAAATCATAGGGGAACTGGATACTCATTATTTCAGTCGGTGTCTAAAAATTGGCTAGATCAGTGGTTCCCAACCTTTTGAAATCTGTAGACCCCCACTTTATCATTACTGGAACCCAGGGACCCCCACTGAATCATTATTGGAATCCAGGGACCCCCCCACTGAGTCATTACTGAAAGCTGGGGACATAATCTGTTAATTCTCTTTAATTTTCTAAGCATTTGCGGACCCCCTGAGGAGGCTTCGCGGACCCTCAGGGGTCCCCGGACCACCGTTTGGGAACCACTGGGCTAGATGCTTCACAAGTAAATGTATGGATGACAAAACCTATCAATTCCAGTAAGACTATACACACATTTACAATATCGACATATCTACCAATCACCTAACAACTTATGTTGTGTATATCTCGAAACGTGCAGGAAAAAAAGATATTGGTAATACAGTCCATTCCTAATGAAATGTACTTTAGGACACCGGAAGCAATTAAGGACAGCGATATGGAACAGCCAATGACAATGTAAATTGTCTACTTAGAAAAGCAAAAACTTCAATAGTAACGTTCTTTGATGCTGGACGAGATCGAAGCATGCTAGCAAGACAAGGCAGGGCCAGTACTATATTTTTATTTTGCCACCAGGAGGCAAAAGGATGAATACGTTTTAAAGTGGTGAACCTGATAACTATGAACATGACGTATTTGTGGACGACTGCAAGGATTTCATACAACTGCTCAATGCAGTAATTGTCATTCTAGCTTTTAAGTTTAGTTTTCATAACTATGCCCAAATGCATCGTCACTAAGACTGGACTACGTTCTTTCCTTTTAGAAAAAAATCATGCAATACATGTGTACAATGTAATTAAATATTTATATTGCTTACGCAATGAATGACGTTTCCACTGGCACGCAAACTGCCAAAATAACGGTAAACGCTATAAGCAGCTTTATTTCCTAAATCTACTAAATGTCTAGGATTTGTAGTTTGGAAATACGTTATTTATGAATTATCCTTAAGTGTGCACGTTAGGGAGTACTATCATTTTCTCAGTGGTAAAAGGTACATAAGCGTGTCAGAACAGAACTTTCTAAAACAATAGTGATTTTAGAAAGCATGGATGCGAATCATGCACATTAATAAGCTGCGTCTTACAGACTTATTCAAAGCAAAAGGTTTAGGGCAAAAATTGCTCCAATCTGCTGTTATGGTTTTCATCTGTAAGGGCAGATAACCTGTGTAAGGTTAAGCTATGAACATTTTGCCGTTCTGGAACAGTGTTATTCTGCTGCACCCATCATGGACTCATGTTTTCCGACACGGCGTGAAGCAACAAGGAAAGAGAATGGCATGGCAATGTTAATGTCTCCTTAAATAATGTGGCACTTCACGAAAGGGGATTGGCTGCAGTAATCATACTTCAAACCTAGTGAATAGGGCTCTCGGATCAAAGCTATTTGTTTTGCAGGCATGAGCAAACTATATATACACCGTCTACGGAAATAAACCATTTGTGTCTCATATGCAGACATTTTATAGTTCTATTTAGCATTCTTCACTCAGGATTTCCACGCTAAGTTGAAAACATATAGACTTTAAATAAGTTATGTTATGTTATGCAATTTGTAAAGCGCATGGCTGCCCTGAGGCTGCTTCCCAGCGCTAGTGGACCAGATCAGAAGATCAAGATTAACATAAAGGACAGTCAATTCTAAAGCAGCCAGGTTTCAAGTTCCTTACCGAAGCTGAGTGATACCCTTCCAGAGGAAACAAGTATTTGCAGTGCAACAGGCCTTCCATTTATGAGAGTTAGAGCACTGTCTAAAGGACTAAGAATGGGGAATTACCACTGGGAACAGAGACATAGCGGCAGCACTGCCCAGAGGACTTAGAATGGAGGAGTTACCATTGGGAACAAAGAAGGAGCTGCAACACTGCCTAGGAGACTAAGAATGAGGAATTACCCCTGGGACCAGAGAAGCCGCTGTAGCACTGTCTAGGGGACATAAAATGAGGAATTACGCCTGGGACCAGAGAAGCAGCTGCAGCATATTCTGCAGGGCTAAGAATGAGGAATTATAGACGAACAGAGAAGCAGCTTGCAGCACTTACTAGAGGACTAAGAAGGAGGAAGTATCACTGGGAACAGACAGCTGCAGCACTACCTAGGGGACTCAGAATGGAGGTGTTACAGACGGGACTAGAGAAGGAGCTGCAGCACTGTTGAGAGGTCGTAGAATGAGGAATGACCCCTAGGATCAGAGAAGCAGCTGCAGCATTGTTACAGGACTAAGAATGAGAAATTACCACTGGGACCAAAGAAGCAGCTAGTAGCACCGTCTAGAGGACTTAGACTAAGGAATTAGCGATGGGACCAGAGAAACAGCTAGCAGCACTTCCTAGAGGACTAAGAATTAGGAATTATCACTGGGATCACAGAAGCAGCAACAGCATTGTCTACAGGACTAAAAATGAGGAATTACCACTGGGACCAGAGAAGCAGCTAGCAGCACTGCCTAGAGGACTTAAAATGAGGAATTACCAACGGGACCAGAGTTGCAGCTAGAAGCACTGCCGAGAGGTACTTAGAATGAGGAAATCTTGGTGGGACCAGAGAAGCAGCTTGCAGCACTGCCTACAGGACTAAGAATGAGGAATTACCACTGGGACCAGACCAGAGAAGCAGCTGCAGCAATGTCTAGAGGACTTAGAATGAGGAATTTACGATGAGACCAGAGAAGCAACAAGCAGCACTGCTATAGGACTTAGAATGAGGACTTGCCACTGGGACCAGAGAAGCAGCTGCAGCATTGTCTACAGGACTAAGAATGAGGAATTACCACTGGGGCCAGAGAAGCAGCTGCAGCATTGTCTACAGGATTAAGAATGAGAAATTACCACTGGGACCAGAGAAGGAGCTAGCAGCACTGCTAGAGGATTAAGAATGAGGATTTACCACTAGGAAAAGAGAAGCAGCACGCAGCACTGCCTATAGGATTAAGAATGAGTATTTACCACTGGGACCAGAGAAGCAGCTGCAGCACTGTCAAGGGGACTTACAATGAGTATTTACCACTGGGACCAGAGAAGCAGCTGCAGCATTGTGTGCAGGACTAAGAATGAGAAATTACCGCTGGGACCAGAGAAGAAGCTAAAGTCTAGAGGACTTAGAATGAGGAATTGCCACTGGAACCAGAGAAGCAACTGCAGCACTGTCTAGAGGACTTAGAATGAGGAATTGCCACTGGAACCAGAGGAGCAGCTGCAGCATTGTCTACAGGACTAAGAATGAGAAATTACCACTTGGACCAGAGAAGCAGCTAACAGCACTGCTTAGAGGACATAGAATGAGGAATTACCGACGTGACCACAGAAGCAGCTTGCCCCATTTTCCACAGGGCTTTGAATGAGAAATTACTGACGGGACCAGAGAAGAATCAAGAAGCACTGCCTATAGGATTAAGAATGAATATTTACCACTGGGAACAGTGAAGCAGCTGGGGCATTGTCTACAGGACTTAAAATGAGTAATTACCACTGGGACCAGAGAAGCAGCTAGCAGCACTGCCTAGTTTCTAGAACAGCAGTGGAGAGTAAAGCTGCTCGAAAAACATCAATTAAATATACCCAAGCAGAGGCACAACAACAAAAAACCTGAAACTTTCTGTGCCTTTCTAAACACAGTGTTTTCACAGGTATGGTGTAAACACATTGTTGTATACAGCAAAAAGAACACTATGGCTGCAATGCCCAGGCGGGAGGAGTAGCCATCACACGCTCTAAAAGGAAGTACTGTGAATGTAGTGTGATGGCCAACAAAAATGTTCTCTTAGTGAAATAGCAGGGAAGGAACTAAGCACACAAAGGAGGGACATTTAGAAAAATGCACCAATAAAAAGGAAGCATTTAAGACAAGCACAACAAAGAAAGAATGGCAATAGTGGACGTGGTTAAAGCCCATAGACTGAATACAGCATGTCTTGAAGACAGTGCATGCGTGCTGCCTAGGCTTGACCTAAAAAAAAAAGGTAATTGCTGAAAGAAACAAAGGGGGGGCAAGGTGGTAAGGAAAGGATTTGGATTGGAGGAAATGTTGCCACTTGTTATTCCAGTTGTGGGATGCATTAGAAGACTTATTTTTTATCTGATTTTATGGTTCATTTGACTGGGAAATACATCAAATTGCAGTATTATAGGACAAAATTTGGTTTAAACTGTAAAAAGTGTCCACATCTGCATCTACCACTTATTCTTTAGTTTGTGTATAATCAACTAAATGTGACTCCATCTAAATGCAGAGCACTGATTTTAGATGTGATAAGAAGAACAAGTTACTTACCTTCGATAACGACTTTTCTGGTGGATACATTAGCTACCTGTGGATTCCTCACCTAATGAATACCCCCATTGCGCCAGCACTCAACGGAAATCTTCTTCCTAGCTTCTGCACGTCGACGAGGACGTCACAGTTGCCCACGTGACGCCGTCTGACGTCATACAGGCAATAAGAGGTCCTCGCCGACGTGCCGACGTCAGTACCAACATTTTTTACGTGCCTGAGAATAATAGGCCATTGAGATGAAAGAACAATAGAAATATTTAATGATATTCCAAACAAACACATCATTCTGAGAAATCAGTCCTTTTTTTTTTTTTTTAAATATATAATTATATGAACAATATATATATATAAATATGAACATATGTACAGAATATATACAAGTCCTCAAAACCAAGAGGAGCACACTCAAGAACTACTTGGTTAGACCAGACAGGCAACGGGGAGGCGGGTGGGACCGTGAGGAATCCACAGGTAGCTAATGTATCCACCAGAAAAGTCGTTACCGAAGGTAAGTAACTCGTTCTTCTGATGGATACACCTACCTGTGGATTCCTCACCTAATGAATCGAGTCCCAAAGCAGTACCGCACTCGGTGGTGGGTGCCTGAATGGTCAAACAAAGAAATCCTGCAGCACCAACCATGCAAAATGGCCATCCCTTCTGACCTCCGAGTCCAAGCAATAATGCTTCGCAAAAGTATGAAGGGATGACCAAGTTGCGGCCTTGCAGATGTCGACCACAGGAACACCCCTAGCCAAGGCCGAAGAGGCCGACTTAGCTCTAGTGGAATGAGCTCTTATACCATCAGGGGGTTCCTTCTTTGCTAAAGAGTAACACATTTTAATGCAAAGAACAACCCACCTGGAGAGTGTTCTCTTGTGGACTGCCTTTCCTCTCCTCTTTCCCACGTATCCGATGAAAAGCTGATCCTCCAGCCTGAAATCCTTTGTTCTGTCTATATAAAAGCTTAGCGCCCTCTTTGGGTCCAAGCAGTGGAGTCTCTCTTCTTCCTTTGAAGGATGAGGCGGAGGATAAAACGTGGATAGAGTAATTGTCTGGGCCAAATGAAAGGGTGAAACAACCTTCGGAAGGAAAGAAGCCTTGGTCCTCAACACCACCTTATCCCCATAAAAAGATGTTTAAGGGGGTTTTACAGATAGAGCCTGCAACTCACTCACTCTCCTTGCAGAGGTAATTGCAACCAGGAAAACCGTTTTAAGAACCAATAATCTTATGGGGCAAGAATGCATAGGCTCAAAAGGGGAACCCATTAGGAAAGTTAAAACCAAGGTCAAATCCCATTGAGGCATAACAAAAGGAGATGGAGGGAATTTATTGATAAGGCCCTTCAAGAATCTAAGCACTATTGGAGATTTAAACAAAGAAGGCTGGTCTGGAAGACAAATAAAGGCTGACAAGGCAGACAAGTAACCCTTAACAGTAGCTACTGCACAACCCCTCTGTGCTAAAGACAAAGCAAAAGATAAGACATCTGACAAATGAGCACGTAAGGGATCAATCTGCCTCTCTCCACACCAAACCACAAATTTAGACCACCTATTAGCGTAGATAGATTTAGTGGAGTGTCGCCTGGCTGCTAAGATAACATCCACTACATCAGGCGGGAGAGAAAAGGAACTCAGGTTGCCCCATTCAGTCTCCAGGCATGAAGGTGCAGGCTCTGGAGATGGGGGTGTAAAACCTGCCCCTGCGACTGCGAGAGGAGATCTGCCCTGAGAGGGAGACGGAGCGGAGTGCACAGTGAGAGTTGGAGAAGGTCCGAGTACCACACCCTCCTTGGCCAATCCGCAGCTATTAAGATGACTTGGGCCCGGTCTTGGCGAATTTTCCTCAACACTCGAGGAATCAAGAGTATGGGAGGAAACGCGTAAAGCAACTGGTCGCAGCAGGTTATCTGAAACGCGTCCCCCAAAGCACCTTGTACCGGATACTGGAGGCTGCAGAATAACGGGCAATACGAGTTCTCCCGGGTGGCAAACAGATCTATCAGAGGAAACCCCCACATCTGGAAGATTAGCAAGACTTGATCTGGATGGAGACGCCACTCGTGATTGGCCGAGAAATGGCGACTGAGACTGTCCGCACGTACGTTCAAGACTCCGGCCAGATGATTTGCTACCAAGCAAATCTGATGGTCCTTTGCCTAGGACCATAGCCGAAGAGCTTCTCTGCAGAGAAGGTACGACCCTACCCCTCCCTGTTTGTTTACATACCACATCACGGTAGTGTTGTCCGTCAGGACCTGAACCGACTGACCGCGAAGGGATGGGAGGAAGGCCTTGAGAGCCAGACGTACAGCCCGTAACTCCAACAGATTGATATGAAACACCTGTTCCACTGGAGACCAAAGCCCCTTATCTCCCGGTCCCCCAGATGAGCTCCCCACCCTAGAGTGGAAGTGTCCGTTATTACTGTGGCCACAGGCAGAGCTTGCGAAAACGGCCTTCCTCGGGAAAGATTGCCGTCCGCAATCCACCATTTCAAATCCATGGCAGCATCTCTGGAGATTCTCACCGAGCCTTCGAGATCCCCTTTGTGTTGAGACCACTGCCTTCGGAGGCACCACTGAAGAGCCCTCATGTGCCAGCGAGCATGCGTGACCAACAGTATGCAAGAAGCAAACAGACCGAGCAGACGTAGGACCTTGAGGACTGGAATGACCGCTCCACTTTGAAACATTGGAACCAACGCCTGAATGTCCTGGACCCGCTGAGGCGGAGGAAAGGCTTGATTCAATGTTGTATCCAGTACTGCACCTATGAACAGGAGGCGCTGAGAGGGCTCTAGGTTAGATTTGGGCATGTTCACCGAAAAGCCCAGGTCGAACAACAACTGGGTTGTCGACTGCAGGTGATGCAACACGAGCTCCGGAGACCTGGCTTTGATTAACCAGTCGTCTAGATAAGGAAATACTGCTATCCCCTTCCTTCTGAGCTCTGCTGCAACCACCGACATCACCTTCGTGAAGACTCGAGGTGCTGAAGTAAGACCAAACGGGAGGACCGCAAACTGATAGTGCTGCGACCCCACCACAAAACGGAGATACTTCCTGTGCGACTTGAGTATCGGGATATGAAAGTAAGCATCCTGCAAGTCGACAGACACCATCCAATCTCCATTGTTCAGCGCCAAAAGCACCTGAGCTAGGGTCAGCATCTTGAACTTTTCCTGTTTGAGGAACCAATTCAAGATCCTTAGGTCCAGGATTGGTCTCAACCGACCATCCTTCTTGGGAATCAGGAAGTACCTTGAATAACAACCTTGACCCCTTTCCTGCTCTGGGACCAACTCCACCGCGCCCTTTGAAAGGAGGACTTGAACCTCCTGTTCTAACAACAGGAGGTGCTCTTCTGAACAATAAGATGGGCGGGGCGGGATGGGGGGGCGGAAACTCCCGAAAGGGAAGGTTATAGACGTTTCTCACAATGCTGGTAACCCAGGAGTCTGAAGTTATGACCTCCCACTTGTAGAGAAAACTCAGTAACCTCCCCACTACAGGAGTGGAGTGAGTGGGAATTGGTGGAAGCCTAAGGCTGCTTACCCTGCTGCACCCCTCCAGAGGAAGAGGCAGAGTGCTGCTGAGTGGCTCCCCTGGTACGGACCCTACCCCTCCCTCTGAAAGATCTATAGGAGAGAGCAGAGGTAGGCTGCTGGAATTTCCCTCGAAAGGAGGAAGAGGAGGAACCACGACCAAATCCTCGAAACCTCCTAAAAAATCTGGAGGAAGCAGAAGAAGTGGCTTGCAAGCTCAGCGACTTGGCCGTGGCCCTGCTCTCTTTGAACCTTTCTAAGGCCGAATCCGCCTTGGCACCAAAGAGCTTGTCACCATGAAAAGGAAGGTCCAGTAGGGTCGACTGCACATCCGAGGAAAATCCTGAGTTACGAAGCCAAGCCTGCCTCCTCGTAACTACAGCAGTGCCCATTGCCCTAGCAACCGAGTCAGTTGTATCCAACCCAGATTGGATAACCTGAGTTGCAGCTGCCTGAGCGTCCGATACCAGGCTTAATAGCCCCTGAGGAACCTCCGTATGCGTTGATGCAATCTCATCCACCAGGGCATAAATGTACCTTCCTAAAATACATGTAGCATTGGTGGACTTCAATGCCATGCTACATGAAGAGAACACCTTTTTGGATGCCATGTCCATCTTCTTGGAGTCTCTATCCGAGGGCTCAGCTGGAAAAGACCCAGGAGCAGACCTTGCCGAGCAGGAAGCCTGGACCACCAAGCTTTCAGGTGTTGGATGCCTGGTAAGAAAACCTGGGTCAGCCGGTGCAACCCGATACCTCCTAGCCACAGATCTATTGACAGCTGAAGAAGACACCGGCTTCTTCCAGACTTCCATTATAGGGTCCAGTAGCGCTTCATTGAATGGCAAAAGTGGTTCTGCCGATGTAGAGGCAGGGTGCAACACCTCTGTCAACAAATTCTGCTTGGCTTCAGTCACCGGCAAGGGGAGATCCAGGAAACCAGCTGCCTTCCTGATAACAGAATGAAAAGTGGCCGCCTCTTCTGTGTACTCCCCAGGAGATGACAAGTCCCACTCAGGAGAGGTATCTAGACCACTAGCAGTGTCCAGTCCATGGAGACCCTCACGAGAGTCCTCAATCTCTCCTTCCTACAGGTTTTGTCTCTGGTACTCCTGCTCTTCAAGGAGGCGGAAAGCAAGCCTCCTCGAGTGCAGCCTCTCCTCTATTCTCGGCGTCGACATGGCGTCAGCGGACATCGAAGAACGACGCCGATCCTCGGATCCGTCTGACGCCGGGTCTACAGGCGCCATAGGCCTCTTCGGCGCCAAATGAGGAACCGGATGGAGTGAAGACTGCCTCAGAGTCGTAGGTCTAGACGGCGTCACTGGCTGAAACATCGAAGCCGCCGGAGCCGAAGCTGTCGGAGCCGAAGTCTCAGGAGCCACCGGAGCCGATACCGGCGCCGAGCCCACGTTCCCCAGGGGGAGAAAGGGCATAAAGGGTGCTGGTCGAAGCGGACCGGAGCACCCATGTTGAAGGCCAAAGGGCCCGAAGGACCAGCCGGTCCACCACCTGGAGCCATCTGTTGGAAGATGGAAAACATCGCATTTAAAAATGCGGTACTATCAGCTCCAGGGGCCGGGAAAGCCGGGTACTGGGGTGCCTGGTTCGAAGGCGACACCAACGCCGGTCTCGACGTCTGCAAAGACGGAGAAAACATCTGAGGCTGCGGAACCTCAAACACTGAAGGTGGTTGGCCCGATGACACGGGCGAAGTCGGTGAAGCTGGAGAAGGCAACGGCGTCGACGGCTGGGGAGTGACAGTGGGACTGACTTCCCAAGTCTTCCGACGTCGAGTTGATGGTGACCTCGACCGAGACCTCTCCCTACTCGACCGGTGCCGTGATTCTCGACGACGCCGGGAGTCCCGATGACGCCGATGAGACTTCGGTGACGAGGATTTTCGATGACGCTTCTTTTCCTTCTTTTTCGACTTCGCCAGAAAAAGCTTGGCCTCGCGCTCTTTCAGGGCCTTAGGATTCATATGCCGACAAGAATTGCACTTGTCAACATCATGATCGGAACTAAGACACCACAAGCAGTCAGAATGTGGGTCCGTTACCGACATTTTGCCCCCACACTCACGGCAGGGCTTGAATCCTGACTTTCTTTGCGACATTGTAATCTCAAAGAAAAAATATATCCAAAAAACACACTGTAACTGTCGAACAGTAACAGTAGCTCCCTCGAAGATAACCGTTTCGAATGACACGGAAAAAAGGGAACTGACGTCGGCGAGAACCTCTTATTGCCTGTATGACGTCAGACGGCGTCGCGTGGGCAACTGTGACGTCCTCGTCGACGTGCAGAAGCTAGGAAGAAGATTTCCGTCGACTGCTGGCGCAATGGGGGTATTCATTAGGTGAGGAATCCACAGGTAGTTGTATCCATCAGAAATGCTGGTTTTCCCACTCTGAAGTCAGTGCCTTAATACACAATTCACTAAGACAATCATAACTTTTGGAACTTTGTTAGGGAATGATTAAGGAAATACCTGATCTAATGTCACCTTAATTGCTAAACATTTAAAGGCTTATTAATTCTCCCTTTTGATTATGACAGTAAAAAGAATAAAGGTATTGAAGTATCAATTTAAACAAGGTTTCAGCAGATAACTTCATGTTAGTGGGATGTTACCCAGAAACTGTTGTTCTCTGCACTGGACTGGCATTTGCTTTTATATTTTTAAGAACTATTTTGCCTTCCTCCAATAAATGAAATATATATGAAACAAACCACCCCCTACTTTGTTTATAAAGAATCAGACAAGATTATTAAACATTCAAAAAGCTTTATAGGTTAAGATATTCAATTAGTATTATATAAAAACAATTATACAGTCTATTACCTAAACGTTAGATCATATTACTTTTTACTATTTAAGTCATATAGAATAGTAGCAATACTCTACTTACTTAAATACTTTTCTTTGAAACCCTTCTTTATTTCCTCCCCCTCCCCTTTTGTCTTCTCAAGTCATATAATAAATAATTGTTTTTATGTTCCTATCATATTGACTGCATCCAAATTAAGAGTTGTAATTATTTCTCTAATACACATCTCTCAATCTATTAACAATTAAAACTTGTTTTATTTAAATTACATTGTGATATTTGTTTTTAATGACATTTGTTGAATATTGCAAGATATTAATTGTATTATTTTATTGTACTACTTACATATATTGGATTTCTGGACATAGGTACAACTGGCTGGACCTCCCGGCATAGACATTGTAAGTTCTCTGACAATGCCCACACCATCACTTACAAATGAACCACCAAAGTTGCAGCATCTACAAGACCAACACATTCGGAAACAGGGAGATTTATATGCGGGTGGGAGGTTCCTTACCTTTGAGGATAGTTTATTAAAAGGCCGATATACCCCATTAGTGATTTTTCTCTAGATCATACTCCACATGGCGGTAAGAGAGGCATTACCCACCTATCATCAAAAACCAGCAGGTGGAGATTTTTGAGCCTCACGGCAACTGGCACCCGGACTACAAAAACAATCCCTATAATGTACACTACAACTCTGTGTGACATGCCAAAAGTGAGGCATCAATCTAGGGCCAACTGGTCGGAAGCTTTAGGTACATAACTGATAGACACACAACACGAATACTGCTGTTGAAGACCAAAAAAAAAAGACCATGACTAAGTGAGACCTGCACGCTTGGTTCCAAGAAGATCTTTCTGCAACTGCAAAGATTTTAATGTGAATGTTATTAATCCAGGTCCTTGTTAAATAAAGTGTCTAATCTAGTAAGAGAGCCCTTCTAAAACCTGTGAAATGACTGGAGGAGGATGCATAGTCTTCAATGTTATTCTAACTTACGTCTGCATTTTAATAGGGTTAAAACATTTTGCCCATACTGTGCGGGCATTTGAGACTTTTGTCCATCAACGAAAAGGCAAAAGAAGCAGACTTGCCACCACTGCCTGCTGTATGAAATTTGTGAGGACTGTCTAAAAACCGATTGCCAAGGTCACATGGAAACTATAATTTCTTTCTATTCCTCGTTACAGGGAAAATCTGCACTAGGAGGCAGAAATGGTGAGGATGTAATTGACAGGCTACAAAAAGTAATGGAGAAGCTCTCGAACGATGAGTGTTGCCAGTAAAATCAGACAGCTACTTCTGACGTTCAACAGAAAAAAACAAACACAGGTGTGAAAACAATAGGAAAACACAATGTATGTGAACTGTAAAACTGTAATTTAAAACATAGCTAATTGATCAGTCCACACATTAAGTGTTGCCTGGTTACCAGTGAAACAAGCAACACCAAAAGAGTAAAGTGGTGCAACAAAACAAAAAACATTTGATTCAGAGTAATGAAGGAACAAAGCCAGAAGAAAGACCAGATACAGAGTGCAGAATGATTAAACAATTAGTAAACACATTACAGAAATGTCCTAGTGGGATCTTTTCGTGTTCCCTTTTTGTTTCACATCATTCCAACCAGTAACCAGATCCTATAGATACTAAAGCCAGTTCTCTCCGATAACCAATAAGAAATTGTGAAACATTTCTCTTAAAAAAAATACATCAAATGCAGGTGCCTAGTGGCCACTTCCTAGCTGAAGTGCACAAAGAGGTATGTTGTGCCCTAGCACAGCCTAACCACATGCAGTTGAGGTGACAGTCCATAAGTGATGTTTGCAGTCCAAGTTAGAATGCCCACATAACAAAAAACCTAGAAAAAGGAGAGACTATAGGCCAAGGCATTAGGTCCACTGGCTTCAATATTTTTAAACTGTTTATATATGTGATAATGCTGGTTTTGGCGATTACACTATATGTCATTGGGATACACTTATACACATTGGTACACTGTGGATACTAGTAATTTGTATTAGGATAATGAAGAGAGAACAAAACAAGAAAAAACACATTTTGCTGGATTGTCGCATCTGGGTGATTAGATGGCAGATATACAATGTGGTTTTATTCACGTGGTGCGTTGCTTCTCCTCATTGAGCCAAATAAATCCATTAAGTATAGATGCTGGCTATTGCCTAAAAGGCCTTCTGCTTCCGATGGGTGCCAGAGTGGTGGTATTGGGGATGGTTGGGAAACCTCCAAAGCCCATGTGAAGTCCTGGTGATGCGACAAGCAGACTGCAGGGTTCTGTGACTCCGTCGATGTTACAGGGGATGTGAAATGCCCAAAAATGAGACCAGCAGATGCAAGAATGCTGGGTAGACCTCAGACAGAGACTGTGTATATTTAAATCAAGATAGGCCTCTACTTACAGAATCATGTGAATTCTGCACATTAGGCGTGACAGTGGACAGCTGCTGATCAGATGTACATAAGGAATACAAAATTCTTACAGCAACACGTTTACTTAGCACACTAGCAAAGCTCAGGTTGTGTTGATGGTCAAAACTACTTGAGGCCCCTCGGCAATAGGGTTAGTGCAGCTCTACCTTGAAGGGCACCTTTTTGGGATTCCTTGGAGAATCTTGATGAAAGCTCCTTGAGAACATGAGAATAGTGGAGGGGTGTGAAATTACCATAGCCCGATGCCCAGGACATATTGTTAGGGATCAAGGACAATAAGTTGTCATGTTTATTTTGTCCTTGGGACAAGTAGGCCCAACTCCCATGCAGCACAAACCCTTTGGCTACCAGTTTAGAGGGAAGAGAATTGTCTGCAGTTGAGGTAATATTTCTGTGCAAATGTTAATGCTGTTCGAACTTGTATTTATGGTTCATTTATGCAAAGCATTTAGTATTAGGGGTGAGATGATGCTTCCAAAACACACTTTGATTAAGTGCAAATGTTTGCAGAGGTTGTAAGCAGTGGCGGCCCATCCTTTAGGGCGGAGGGGCCACGCCCCCCCCCACCTTTTGCCTCTCATGAAGAGTGTCTGTCAGGCTGAACAAAGATCAGCCTGAAAGACACTCTTCATGTTCAGCTCAGGCAGCCAGGAGCAGACATGCGTGATTTGCGCAGACTCCTGGCTGCCTGAGCTGAACTTTGCTGGGCTGAGGAGGTCACAGCTCTTATGGGCGTGACCTCCTCGGCCCAGCAAAGGTGACTCAAGGCCCTCCCCTGGGTGACGAGGAAAGAGTCACCGATTGACACTCGCCCTGGGCGCTTCAGGTTTTAGCCCTGAAGCGCCCAGGGCGAGTGTCAATCAGTGACACTTCGTCACAGGGTGGGGTGGGGTCAGCAGTCTCACTGACCCCATCCCACTCTGTGACGAGGCTGGGACTGCTGCCTTCCCTCATTGGCTGACCCAAGGCAGCAGTCCCAACCTTCATGGGAGGGAGGGAGGGAGCGTGTGCGGGTGTGTGTGTGTGTGTGTTTCCCACCCACCCCCCTCCCTCCCTCCTAAAGCTGGTTGTAAGCAACATTACTGTTTCTTTGCTTTCGAATAAAATGCTCTGATTAAACATGCAAGTCGGAAAAAAATGTTTTGCTAAATTACTGTGAAATTTTAGGTACTATTTCTTTGAAGCATCATTTAGTAAATATGTTGATACTAGTATTTCCAAACAAAATTAATAATGGAAAATCACTGTAACCAGATTCAACAAGAAACAGGAAAATAAACAAGCATTGGCACAGCCGATCCAACACTGGTGGTCAGTCTTTTGGTTTTACCAACACATGTCTTGTTTTGACATTGATTTTGTAAAACATTATTGTTGTTGGAGCTGCCAGGCACTCATCATTGTAGCAAACACTGGCAAAAAGCAAAACATTTTTGGTCTAAAAAAGTGCACATTGCCACAGTAGTTCCCAGCACTAAACAAAAGTACTTAGTGTGCCAATATGCTCCCTGTGGAAGAGCAGAATGCTATCACTCACAGTAAAAGCCAGCCGATAGATGGATAGAGAGTGGCTCAGTTCTTAAAGAAAGTCACAAAAGTGCACTCATGGTATACATCTTTGCAATTGTGCAGAATTATGGCTTTCATGAGTTCACAAAAATTTAGAGAAGTAGGCCATGAAATAGTACTCCTGGAAAATATTTGTAAACTGTATTTTAGCACGAGAAAATATGCATGTGTAGATTTGCTCATTCGAAAATCTATTGAGCGTATACAAGTTCACTTTCCCTCCAACCACTTTTCCCCAACCCTGGAAGAACGTCCACTTCTGCCCTTGTCAGGAGTAAATTTCCAACTTTTTCTCAATAATGGAAAAGTTCAGAGAAGAGCTGGTGAAAATCCTTAAAACATGCAAGTTAATGGTTTACACAGACTCAAAGGCATTCAAGCCCTGGAACTATTGCTTACTGCTTCTTCCAGCCCCAGTATGTAGAACTGTGGAAAATTGGCAAAATAAGGAAATCATTAGTATTCAAGCCCTACTGTAGTATTAGCCCCAGCATAATCAGAGGCTAATATCAGATCTCTTATAAAATGAGATTGCTGCCATAATTTGTCGCCGCACTACATGGCATCAAAAGGACAAGTATATTATTTTACAGGACAAGTAGATTTATGAAGCAACCTGTCCCATGGACAAGTAGATATTTTATTAAATTACACACCCCTGTAGTGGATTGTCTTTTACAAGACTGGTAAAGTGAGGATTCATTTTATTGTCAGTATCTCTTTGCTCCTGGTATGGGGTGCAAGATCAAGCGGGGACTCATATCAATATCTCAGACGACATGCCCCAGACCTGGTGCTACTGCAGGAGACTCACCTGGTGGGAACTATGTATAAGACTAACAAGGGAGGGATACCGGTTGGTGGCACGTGCGGGATACACCTCTTGTTCAAGAGACGTTGCTATTTTGCTAAACCAGACCTTTCCATCGGAGGTGAGAAAAGTGATCAGACACGAGCAGGGACGCTATGTCCTTTTGGTCGGTAGATGGAACAGGGTGCAGGTGGTAATTGGTTCAATATACCTGCCATCCAGGTTGCAATCAGTGGGACTGGCTACCTGGGGAACGTACTCCTTCAGAAACAATTTGAGCAGCTGATCAAAGAGGGCTACTTTAATGTAGTAATGGGTGAAGCCATTGAGCAGCTCACCCAGAGCACTACTGGTGGTCTTGGAGGGTTAAGGGACTTCGTGGAGACCAATGATTTAGTGGATGTTTTGAGAAAGCAACCCACATACACGAAAATACTCTTTACTCTACGGCTCATAACTCCTATTCCTGCTTAGACCACATATTCACACAAGGCTCCTACCTCCCTCGAGTCTTGATTGCTTGTTTCCTGGCCCAGGGAATTTCAGACCACTCAACTCTCTTCGCAGAGTTGGGGGTGCCTAGATGGGGACACTACAAGGGGTGGAGACTGGACCCGTGGCTACTGAAACAGAAGGGAAAGGAGGATGACTTACGCCAAACTCCGTAGCATTAGTTCAAGGAAAATGAGCATATGGTTAGATTCAAGGTAGTGGGTTTATTGGCATGGTTGAGCAAGAGAGAGGAAGCGGAGAAATGGGTTGGGAAAGTTGGTACGTAGGACAAGGAACAGTTAGAGGTATTACCCACACTGCAGAGGAGCTTGTCCATCATTACGCAGGACTTTACACACTTCAAGATTGACCTAGAAATATAAAAAAATATGAAAAAAGTTTCTCTATGCTCCTGCCTATTTCTAATGCAAATACTGTTTACATATCACTTCTCTGCTCCAATCGTGTATCCTGATCCTTTAACTCTTAACCATTTAAACACATAGTGGCTACCAGCTGGGACTGTCGGAAACTCGTACAACTTAGTTGACGTTTTGGATAGAACTTCCCAGCCTCAATCTTAGACTTCTCCCTTTGACGCAATGATGGACGGAAATCTGTGATCTCTACAAAACCACCGAGACCAGCCACAGCGCTTGCAATTACCGATCAGGAACAGCCTCAGCTGTGCTCCGTTTCCTTTTGCCAGCTACCCCGTGGTAAGCATGCAGCCCCCAATGCTTTAGTTTATGAACTCAGCGCAATCTGTCAAACAAACCCCATTATTTCCTGAAATACATAACTTAATAACGGACATGAACTATACCAAGGTCTATCCAATTTCCTTATAATAAACTTAACCAGAAAGAGGAGAACTGTGTTGCCTTCTAGCGGGAAATAAATCTGTTTACGGACCAGAACGCTTTGACGTGGGCTATGATTTTTTTTCCGATAAAATGATTAGCAAGTCCTTTGGCACCCGGTGTCATTCTAGGGATGTATGTCCTTTCAAAAGTACAATTTATTTAGCCCCTATGAGTTGTACAGTCGAGAAACAAACAATCGCGGTGAGGAGGAGATAGAAGAAAAACCTCAGCCATCAGCAGCAAGTGTCCTTACTAAGGGTCGATTTGAAAACGGACTGATATACACAATCTTGTACAGGATTTCCTTTGCATACCCATTAAACCTCCCTTTACCCTCCTTTTTAAAACAAACATCGCCAATCCACATACCCCAGACCCACAAACATGGCCCATAAACAGTTTGCTTCCCATAACACTGGGCACAATTGACTGGCTATGAACTATTATCACCTACGAGGACACTTTATCAGCATTAACCATGAAATGAGCACATACAGCTGTGAACAAGTAAATATTTGAGAAAAATGAAAGTTTTCCCATGCAAGAGATAATAAGGGAAGCTAGCAAAGACAAAGTCAACAAGTTTGGCTTTTGTACAGTGTATGCACACAAAGGCACACAACACAAACACATGCATACATTCAGACTGAGCAAAGACAGTGCAGGAATCTTCTATGTACACTCTAACACTCAAACAGACACCAATTTACACAGACTAAGAAGGTCACGCACAGAGGCACACGAGAGCTGGTGCATGTCTGCCAGGTGTCTATATGTCATCTTGGCACCTTACACCAGCCTTTTGTTTTTGAACAAAACTAATATGAAAGCTGAGATTTTTTAGACCTAATTTGTGATTGTAAAATGAAAACTACAAGTCATACAACACACAATGCTGCTACTAAAAGGACAGAAATTATAAAAGGTGGCAGGTAAAACTGACCATAGAGGCAACTATGCCCTATTTGAAGCTATTCACAGGAAGAAAGGCATACATGGGACAAGTGGCTTGAAAAAAATAAATTACATTTGGTCTATTTGCTGTGAGTTGGCAATTACATTTTTAGGTCTCACCCGTACAAGCTGTCTGGTTGTAAAATAACCTTTTGGGCTAACCAAAAACTTTCTATGGGGCTAATAGCCTGTTTATTGCTTGCCATTGGTTGACTTTACTGTCACTCTCATTTGCTCTCTTTTTATAAGCTGGCTTTTCTTTTTCTTCTTCTGTTCGTCTCTCCCTAGGAGCATATCCTCTTTACCATGATTTTGATTGGTGTGCTTGTATCCTCCCACTGCTCACTTTTTTGGGAACTACATGTTTTCTTTTTGATTAGGAATGCATGTGATTTCTAGCTCTCTACCTCGTGTACTACGCCCCACAATTAAGTGCATGCCCAAAGATTTGTGTTACTCTTTCCCCCTCGTGTGCTACTTACTCTCTCTCGTGTGCTTCTCATCACCAAACCCCTTACCCCCAAACTCCTTGTTATGCTCCCTGTCGTGTGCTTCTATTCCACTCCCATGATGCTCTGTTGAGCGTTGCTCTCTATCTCTCGCTCTCCCTGTCTCATGTGCTGCTTTGCCCTGCATCTTCCAACCACTCGTCTCTTAAGCTTCCCTGTATTGAATCCTCTGTTGCTTCCTAACCCAATTGTGAGCATTTTTTTTTTCAAGAATCCAGCAGTTGCCATTTACTGCAGGCTCACTCCATGGTGCAGAAAGCGCTTTCACACTAAACATTTTCTAAAAAGCAAAAAACAAGGTGCCAATGTCATCTGACTGGAGCGCACACACGTGTGGTGACTCATACATGCTCCAGTTATGACTCATACGTGCATCAGTGCAATCAAGAGCAATCAGGTCCCCCCCCCATTATATTACTAAACACATGCAAAACACATTAGCAAAATAAATAGGTCAGCAAAGTGAGGCCCACTGGCTTTGCCAATCCTTGTTTCACTTGGCTCCCTTCCGAAAAATACCCTTATTTTGTGAACAAGTAGAGGAAGGGTTTTAATTGTTTCGCTATTCTGGACAACTGAACGTTTCCTGGATTTCTTTACGTCAACACGTGAGCTGCTTTTCATCTCTGTGAGGAAAAACAAGACTAGAAGAATGGATGAACAGCAAATGACCAGATGAACAGCTGCCCCTTTCATAACAACAGATGATGATCTCAACTGATGAGCTAGGGAGTCATTTTAAAACAGACAGAATTTGGTATTATTCCTGCATGATACCGCTTCCTATGTCCTGATGAGGCCCATAGAAGGAGGGCCGAAACACGTCAACCAACAAACCGAGGAGTGATCACAAATTTATGAACTGAAAGATTCAGAGTATTGTACACACCTACTGAGTATGAATAATTTGCAATTAGTGTCGGTATAGTTTATCACTCACTCACTCATGGCTTATAGAGCGCAGCTACTCACCCGTAAGGGTCTCAAGGCCTAGGGGAGGGGGAGTTGTGTAACTTCCATCAGTGAGATGGTTCTCCAAAAAGTCATGTCTTCAGCTCCTTCGTGAAGTTGAGAAGGGGGTCGTCTGTCTGAGGTGTAGCAGGAGGATGTTCCAGGTCAGGGCTGCGATGTGGGAGAATGAGCGTCCACCTTTTCTTGTTTTCCTGATGTGGAAAAACTACTTCAAATAGAGGACTGCCCTTGAAAAAGTGTTTGGCAGCACACCTGTCCGAAATGCATTGGAAGTCTGGAGTGCCTACGCTCTCAGTACTTGTCTGGAAATTGTGATGTATATATTTTGTTGTGATGTAACGTGTGTGTGTATAAAGTGGTACTTAGGACAAATTCAAAATGTTTGCCTAAAGTAGTTTCTCCTTTTCACATTAACCAGTCAGTGGAATTGCCAGTCTTCTTCCCACAGCCAGACTCAACTGCTGAAAGAGCTCTTCATACTCTTGACCTTAAAAGAGCTCTAATGTACTATGTTGATAGAACAAAAGAGTTTAGAAAAACTAAACAGCTTTTTGTAGCTTTTCAAGAGCCACATAAAGGAAATCCTATTTCTAAGCAAGGATTAGCTAGATGGATTGTAAGATGTATTCAAACATGTTACATTAAAGCAAAAAGACAACTTTTAATAACTCCTAAAGCACATTCCACTAGAAAAAAAGGTGCTTCCATGGCATTTTTAGGAAACATACCAATGGCAGACTTATGCCAGGCTGCAACATGGTCCACTCCACATACATTTACAAAACATTATTGTGGGGATGTATTTTCAAAGCTCAGGTCAATGTTGGTCAAGCAGTACTTAGAACTTTATTTCAAACTACTTCAACTCCTACAGGCTAACCAATGCTGTTTTGGGAGAAGGACTTCTTTTTAGTCTATGCATAGCATGTGTATCTGCAGCTACACATGCATTCAAATGGAAAATGTCACTTACCCAGTGTACATCTGTTCGTGGCATGTAGTGCTGCAGATTCACATGCACCCTCCCTCCGCCCTGGAAGCCTGTAGTTGTTGCAGTTCTTATTTGTACATATGTATATACTGTATATATATATATTTACATTTGCATGGACATATTATTTACTTACTACATTTAGTTGTACATTTACATTCTTTCACTCTGTCACTCATTCCTACACCCTTCTGCGGGAAAACAATCTAACAAAGGAGTCAATGCCCATGCGCACTATGACCGAGAGGAGGAGTCACTTGATCCTGTGACTCGAAAAAAAGACTTCTTCGAAGAAAAACAACTTGTAACACTCCGGGCCCAACACTAGATGGCGGAATGGCATGCATAGCATGTGCATCTGCAGCTACACATGCCATCGAACGTGTGTGTGTGTGTGTGTATGTTTCAGTGTTGTGCATTGTGTCAACTCTATATATTATATGGGTTTGTCTAGGCGGAGGAGTGAGACAAAGTGAGATGAATATAAAATTGGGGTCATAAATGTGATTGCTAAAAATAAATAAAAAAATTCCAGTGATTAATTAATGTCCTCACTGTGATGTAAAATATTTGTGCATCTTTCCCTACTCTATACCATTTATATAGGAGGCTCAATTCTACTAATTCTGCACTTCTTCAGAAGTGAAGAAGACCGACATGTTAAACAATAACAAACTGTTAATTTCCACAGTATGATTAGGCAAATGACCAACATATATTTCACAAGTAATAGTTATGGTACCATACTATATAAAAGAATAATACATTTGCAAATTAAATTATCGGTTACAGAAAAAAGGCAATTGAGTAATCTAGACAATGGATCATGGAAATACATAGGTACTATTAATAGCAGGTGACAACACACAACTGCAGACAGCATCATAGAGATCACAGAGAAACCCGGTACATAGTGCAAAAGGCTGAATGCAGAGACAATGAAGCTTGTCATGTCTCCAAGCCTTGCTAATCAAGTCAGCATTAGATAATACATAAAAAACTGAATTAGCAGCAAAGACAACGAGTCTGGTCATGTACCCAAACAGATAATCAAATTACAGCTGAGAAAAAAAAACCTGAAGGAAAGAAGAAAAACAATTAAATCAGTGACCTTTCAAGCTCAAGGTAATCAAATTACTTTCAAGCCAAAGGTGACTGAATTCAAAACCTCAAGAAAAATCAAACAAGCCATAGCAAAAAAATCTGCCATAGGGATGGCCAGCAAAGTATAGATTATCGATAGGCTGACTTCTGCCAGCAAGTGCCACGGTAGTACAGCAACCGACCTCAGGACAGCTTGCAGGCTTATTGCCGGTTACCCGCGACATTAGAATGCAAGCCATGAAAAGACTCAGGAAACACTGAAATGGACAGTTACAAGGGAGAGTCAATTCGTTGGCGAAAGAGCGGTTCCTGAAGTTGTATTGGTCACCATTCGAGCACGAGTGGATGTTTCCACATGAGCGCCCCCAGAGCAGAGAAGGGCATGCTGCCAGCAAACTTTGTTTGCAAGCAAAGGACTTCTTGTATTGTACTGCATTGGCACTATGGCGCTCTATATTACCGCACAGTGCTTTCTTACTACCTCACGATTTTGGCTTTCAACTGATCTGACAATAGTGAGGGGACTGCAGGTAATAAGTCATTTTTAAAGGGAAAAGGGGTCGACCTTTAAGCAGATACCTGAGCTGCCTTTTACACTCTGCAAATTCATACCAACTTGGAAGGGTCTTCTTCTTGTCATTCTAAATTACATCACTCCTGGTTTGTTCAGTTTCTTCAGTATTTAATTATAAGGTGAGACCTGTTCTCATGATGTGGTAATATGAAGCAGGAGAGGGGATAATGTGTAGCAGTTACACTAAGGACTACTATGATCTAGGAATTCATCCCACCCCCCTCCACCCACACAGCTGCCTCATTAACTGTGCTGTCTGCTGAGTGCCCACTTTATGAATATCAAATGAGGACGATGACTACCTAGCAGGCCCCATGGTTAAAAAACTGAAGTAATTACAAGTCACATTTTATAGCATTTGTGAAAATATTCACAAGCCAAACTTCAGATTAAGAGCTATTTTTAAAAACAGAAAAAAAATTCAAATGCAGACTGTGTGCTTTGCCATTTTACTCTTTTTCTTTCAATTAGTGAAAATATGTACATATCAACTTGATGTAGTCCACTTTTAGTGTTTTCCCTCATATCACAAAAGTCAACACAATGTGACAGTTTATGCCTTATGTTATTCAAAGCATTAGTGATTTGAATGTAGAAGTTGCACTGGCACACAATTTAAATGTGCAATTGTTTATACTACAGAGTTCAACTTAGTAAGTATTTCAGTTGAATCACATGTCAACAAAACTACACTGATATTATAATGTAATTTAGACTAACAGAATATATTGAAATTATATTGAATTTCTAAAGATTGATGAATTTAAAATGTGTGTAAAAATGAAAGAAATGTACCTCTCAGTTATACTTAATGAAGTGCATTGACAAAGATCTTTTTTTATTTAAAATTAATGTAACATGCATATTACTGAAGCATTAACGTGTAATTCATAAGTTTGCATACTAAAGTGTGTTTATTAAAATGTATTAATTGATGTCTTGCTTTAATTCACTCCTGTTTGCTTAAGTGAGGCCTGTAGTTTTGTAATTCATGATTATGCAGAAAATGCTAATTCATTTTCATAACGTGAGCTCTCTTTCAGATCTTGTTCTTATTAGAAGACTAGATTTGAGGAGTAGGCCCTATTGGTTAGAGACAGACAATGTATCCTATCGTCCTTGAGAGTGCAACACAGTGGAATATGAACTGCCATTGAATACAATTGTTTCACACTTGCGTGGAGTCACAAGGATGGAAGATGTTCCCATGAACAGACCTGGGAATGGAATTTGAAGTTTCGAACCGGAGTCTTGTGATCCATTTTTATTGATGAAGCCCCTTCAAAGTAATGTGGCCTGCTTTTATGAAGCGAATCAAATTGTTTCTTGAATTTTAATTTAGCAGTGCCTGGTTGGACTTTGGTCAGATCTCCTGTGTTCCTGAACCTTGACTGCTTGCCCCTTTGAGACTTGGATACTTTTTTATCCTAAGCCCTTTCAGAAGACCCTTGATCGAGCTTCTGATATGACGCTTTCCCTTTATCTTTTGCCCACCATAATTTTCTTATGCCCAAGATTTCCTTTTTTCAAATTATTTTTGTCCTTTTTATTCTTTTTGGCTTTTGCCCGCTTGTGTTTCGTCCCACACTTGTATATCTCTGATTTGGTCAGATGTTGGGTTTTTTCCCTATGCCCAGCTAAATTTATGACTCTGCTAAATTGATCTGACCGATGATTGCTAATTCTGAGAATCATTTACTTTATGTATCATAGATATCTTTGCTGATGACATGTAATGTTTTTCTTGAATGCATAGTTCCATTGATGTTAATTCGCTTGAATTTATCTTGTCACCTTGCACAACCCTCAGTGATTACGTATCTTTATAACTTGGCCTTGCAAATTGTCTACATGATTTAGTAATTGAATTTGTGATAAATCCCTTAACTTTATTTTTGACTGGAGTTTTCCTTCCCTGGCCACACTGGCCATAGAGTATAACTTAATAATGCTGAATTGAAATTGTGTTAATGGTTTCTAGCACACCCTGGAGCAGGGTCCAAACATTAATCCGCCTCCATGAGCATTGATTAATGCGAAGGACGAGAATGCTACAGCTCTACTTATAAACTTATTTTTTAGTGGATGGCTCTATCAGTTGATGTTTTCATTCACATAGCCTCAGGGTTGAGAGTGAATTATTTTTAAAAGTAATGCATAATCAGAGAAAAGGTTGGTTTTAAATTTCCTTCCGTGAGCAGAATTAGTATCACAAATATCTTTGTTTCCATAAGTTATTTAGAAGCAGATATGTATCAAGTACAGTTGCATTTAATCTGGTGGTTTTACCAGTCACGCAACCTTCAGGGTTGCACACAATGGCTTGTACAGCTTAACATTTAGAACCAAAAATCAAAGGTTACTGAAATGCAGTATGTTTAGTTGATACATGTATCCCCTTACGGTGACCTCCATCATGCCCACTGAACCTCACTGTAGCCCATTTAACCGACTGTCAACTGGGATCATCCACCAGTATATCAAAAGACATGAAACGAGAGCCATGAAAAACGTGAATAAGTTTGCATCCGTTGTACATTTGTACGTGTGCTGGGATTGCTTTGATAGATTTTCTTACGGTCTCAAGTCGACCTCACTTTTCTACTTCTCTTTCTTACATGGTCGCTTTTATTAAATAGAATACCCGTACTGGAAGTGCACATCATTCTTGATTCAATTCTTTCTTCAAAGGTCTGTTTTGCTTAAACATATCTCATGTACTATTTTTTTTCATTGTTTAACCCTTTTGCTGGAGCTGCCATTTCTTTTTCAGCTAATTATATAAATCCACATCTATGCTCATCAACGCCCCTCCAACATCTGTTCTCTTTCTTCTTTCGTACTTTCTCTATTTACCATGGAGAACACTTATAGGAGCAAGCAGGGAGAATGCTGTCTATTGTGAGACAGCAGGCTAGCCATTATCAAACTGAAGTAAAGCGGTCACTCTTTCCGAACAAACGATCCCTTCTAGTAGGGAACAAATCAAGCGGGAGCTGGTTCATGTCAAATCATCATATGTCCTGGAAAGCCAGCTCTATGGAAAACCAGCCTCAGATTAACAACTGGTACAGGTGTACACCATGCCTCTGGTAGGTTGGTCCCCTCCAAAGAGGTGTAGGGTTGTCCACTACAAAGAGGCTTCGCAAATGTATACAACAACAAAGACAAATATCAAGCCCTAGCCAAGTGTAACTGGGATACAAAACTTCTGTCTATCTGGGTACCTTGTGAGTATGTTGTCTCCATCACATGTCTTTAGCACTAAGAGACCAGCCTAGCACACAAGAAGCAGAAAACCTTAAAGTGTCAAAGGCAAAGCAGAATAGGTAGAAACAATTCAGGGCCATAGAACAGAGGTTCTGAGTACCTGATCTTACGGCATAACGAGAGTGTCACCTCCAGAGCACATGGGGATAGAATTGGACAAAAAAGAAAAAACACATTCCATGCAACACAAAAGCCAATTACAAAAACAATCTTGTCCATTGTGAAGCAGCAGCCACAACCTAAGTAATATATAGTTCTGGGTTTACCTCTGACAGCAAAAGTCTTTCAGAAGTCACTACATTCCCACCTGCTTGAACTAATTATAGAGTTGTGCGTCACTTCACAGTCTATTCACTAGCTGCCAACAATACATTTGGCCTCAGCTAAAGGAATTTAGTGTTTGTGACCGCCTTGTTTGTTGTGATCCTGCTCCAACTTGGGAATTTAGCAATGCTCCCACTATACTTGTTACCTGTTTACAGTTATGATAGTATTTACATAATTAGCTTGTGTGACATACATTTGCCCTGAGCTTCCATTTGCTGTGAGCTGGTTGTGCAACAAGGATCAATGATTGCTTGGTGCTGGCTCATAGGGTTGAACTTAGTTTATGGGTGGCTTGTCTCTAAAAGAGCAATGGAAGGGAGACTTTGGAACATTGAGACCGAAACCTAAGAGTAAGAATGACCAAAGGATATGCATGGATATTCATGCCAGTTCGGAGTGAAATTTTGATGAGATAAATTCACATGTAAAGAATGCAAATGGAACTCATTAACAAAGCCCGTGGCTATTCTGCAAATCTGCTGGCATATATCCTCTACCGACTTCAGACAGCCCTAATTAAGAGCAACACTCTAGCTAGTATGTTTTTTTTAATGCCTGGCTAGTAACTGCTTTCTATCTCTCAGAGCAATTGCTAAGCAATTAGAAAAGTGTCTTTAGATCATCACACTTCACAGGCTGGTTGATTGCACATTTGGCTCATCCCAAAGGTTTTCTCTTCTGCTGCCATTAGAAGTGTAAATGAATTAAGAAAACGGGGTGGCCTAGTCCCTTTGTACTATTAGAATTATTGAGAGCATCCTTCGTTTCCAAATTCTTCAACCTACAGCTGAGATGCAGGAGAACTCTCCTCTTGCATTTACTCCTTAGTATTTTTAGTTTCAGAGGCAAAGACACACTTGCCTTCTTTCCTGGTGCTTCTCCGTTAGTGGAGGCGAGAATCTATTGCATCGCCTTCTACAGCATGATCTTTGATGCAGCAGAGTAGATGAGCCAGGAGTCCTTGCTACTTTCTGAATCTTAAGGTTCGGTAAGAGACCTTTAACACTTTGCCAAAACGACGTGTCAAACTTTCAAAACAAATGTCCATGCTGCTTTTCTAATGATAGGACAAACTGAGCAATTGCTGAAGTGCATATTAGAGAAGTGAATACTCTTTCACACCATGTCTGGCCTAGGAATTGCCATGTCCTTCTCTCGACATGAAGGCAGAACTGAACAAAGAACATTGTACCGCTGTCCCCTCACCTCCTGCTCAGATGCAAATACCCTGAGAAAGAACACGAGGGGGGAGGCTTAGAACATGACTATACACGCTACACGGTAGTTATTTCGAATTCTCACACCCAGTCTCACTTTTTTGCCTACAGTATTGAATTGTAGGGGTTATACAGTGCATCATGAGCGTAACAAGGTCGGATCCGCATCGGGTTCTAGGTACTTCATCCGAATGCATGCCTGAAAGACGTGCATCAATATGTCACTATCAACGTCAAAGCGCATAATCATAAAGTGTTGCAGTTAACGAGAATAGATGCAGCTGCACAGCTTTGACCATTTCAGCAGTTGTGTTGAGACCATCTGCAGGGAGAGAGGGGAATCAGCCAAAGTGTGTTATATGAAGCACTCCCAAAAGCAAGAGACCTCACCCACCACAAGCAGGTATATACACTGTGAAGTGTTCCCCTACAAGTAAACCCAGAGTCAATCCCTTGGAGTCCCTGTTAACCAGCCAGGGGGTGCGTGTATATAGTGTGTGGTCGACCCAGAGCAATAATGGCACAACCCCTGGAGTTACTGTTAAACAACCAGAGTGCAACACTGCCTGGTTCATCTAGGAGCGACTGGGCGCAAGCCGCGCAGGCGGTAGAACTATCAGGGTGTAAATACTAATTATTGCCACCCAGAAGTAAGCAAAGATCCAACTTCAGGAGGCACTGTTAACCGAAAGATTACAGTAAATGGAGCTCTGTGAATATATGCTTGAGCACAAATAATCCAATAACTAAATATAATTATGTGACAATAATTTGTAGGATTGTAGTGAAACCTTTTTCAACCATTTAAGAGAAACAAACACACGCAACATCTCAAAAACTGCACGGGCATGCGTATCCAAATCTGGAGCCCAAGTGGTGCCCTCACTCCTGAACACTTTGCGTTTTGTGGCTATCCCTCGCTGGCATTCCTGGGCCTGATTTACTGTGAGGAAGCGCGCCTCAGTCCGTTCGGGACGCCACAAGCTCTGCAGCGCGCGCCCCCACAGGGCTCAGGCACACGTTATCGTGAAGAAACACACCCGGGCTATTTCGTGTGTCCGTGGCCTCCCTACTCCTCATCAAAGCGTTGTTGTCCCTCTAGAAGCATCTGCAATAAATATACCCCTGAGCTTTTGAACGCTGCTGTCAGCGAGAGCGCCGGTATGTGCTCAATGGCGGCAGGCACGCGGGGAGGCACGCTGAGCACGCGATGGAAACAAACAGCTGTTGATACATTTGGGTCATGGTTGGAGGGCCAAATATCTAGTTTTACTGGGGGCGAAGGTGCTGCTCTTCGGATCAGAGGCAGCAGGCCTCACTCCTGTAAAATGCACTTACTGAACAGAAACAGTTCGCAATCGGTCTGGCTTATTTTTTTATAAAAAAGATAAAAGACGTTTGCAATATTAATTAATACCGCAGAAGAGAACTACAAATGTACACATATGCTTGTTTTTCACGTGAACGCGACTCCAGGTATGTACCCTAGCATGTGCCAATACATTTTATTAATACTTTTCGTGGCTGTGCCAGCTTGAGGCCCACTTGGCCCTTAGAATTATTGCACAGTTACATGAATTTTAAATGTGTTTCCATGTTGTCACACTGTGCTGTATGACGCATGTTTCGGCTAAACCGTTCTAATAAGGGCAACCCTGTTCTGATGTAGGCACATCAAAGGGACAACTGCAGAAGGTTGTAGAGACAACCTTTTACCCGACACACTAGTAACAGTTTCCCAAGGTCTTCTCACATTCTTACCAGGAGAAGGGCCCGGCACCTGCTCATTAGTGCCCACATCTCCCATTCACTTGCAAAGCGAAAAAGTGTATAAATAAATCTATCACCAAATGAATAGCTTTCAACATGAGATGCTCCAACTAAGCAGAGGCGAAGTTCTGGCCGTTGATTAAGCAGTTGACTACCATATTATCAATGCCTGCTGGCTATTTCTCCATCAAACAGACTTCTTTTGCCCTATGTCAAGTGTCTTTTCTTTTAAAGTACTCTCCACTTCTGCTGAACTTTGCCCATTCTCCACCTCTGTTGTCTGAAAGAGTAACTCGGTGAACACAGACACACTGTAATCAAGCCAAATAACTGGACCTCAGGGTCAACAAGCATTACCTCCCATCCCTCCCTCGCCTTCCTTTAACCAATGAGGCTTCCTGCCTCCCCATAGACCCACCCTTCCCCTTTAAAAAAAAAACCCACCCCCACCACCTCCTGTTCTTTTTTTTGTCTAGCCCCCGCTAGACTTCCCTTCTGCCTTCCTCCACGGCGGGGCCTGAGGGTCTTTGTTTCTGCCCTCCTCGAGGTGCGGAGCTCCTCGGGGAGGGTTCCGGCCGGTCGTGTCTTTGTGAGGCAGGCGGCGCTGCCTTAAAGACGCGTCCTGGGAGTCGGCTGACAAGGTCGGTCGGCTCTTTGCGGCTGGGGCGCCAGTTTCCGGTTCCTCGGCTCGCGGAGCCGCGCTGAGGTGCCGGTTGGATTTTTCAGGGCCTTGTATGGTAGGACGGGCGTTCTGCCCACGTTTTAACTTAATTTTTTGATTGGTTGTGTGTTTTTATTTGCTGGTTCTTTTTTAGGAGGAGGGCCTTTCCCTGATATTTATAGGGGTTGGGATCCTGTAGATGGCATTTCTATTAAGGTTATCATGCCGAAGGTTCCTACTAAACGTCGCAGGATTGTTTCTTCTTCTTCCTCCTCCTCAAGGGAGGAGGGTGATGCTCCCGTTTCTATGCCTGGGTGTCGGCAGGTTCCGGGAAGTACTTCTGTGCCACTCATTTCAAGAGAAGAGGTTCAGGACATGATTGAGGTGGCTGTCTCTCGGGCTCTCCAGGCAGGGGTGACCAGGCCTGGTCGGTCTCAGGCGGCCCGTCCTCCTGCGACTGCAGAGAGGTCCTCTTCGGGGGATGAGGAGGATGACGCTCCATCTACTTCTTCTGGGGGGAAATATGTTTCCAGGGAAGAGATGTGGGAGGTGATGTCGCATGTTCGGGACAATTTAGGTTTTCCTGGGTTTCAGCCTGCGGGATCGGATTCGCATTTGTTCCCTCAGTATCAGACGCCTTCTAAGTTTGGCATGTTTTTTCAGGGACCTGTGAAGGATATGGTGTTTCAGAAATGGAAGGATGTGGATAAGGCTCAAGTGCCACGATTCCTTCAGAAACTTTACTTACTGGAAGGGGAGGATGTGCTACCTCCCTCGGTTCATCTGGATTCCCCCTTGGCAACCCTGATTGGCAAGACGGCAGTCAATCCGGAGGATTGTGTGCCTACTGATGCCACAGACCGTAAGGTAGATTCTGGTCTCAAGAGGGCTTTTGTGGCAGAGAATCTGGCCCTGAGAGCGGGTATTTATTCGGCCTATTCTGCCCAGTCTTTGGTGCAGGATTTTGATAAGCTGGCGGTGGCTGTGCAGGAAGGTTCTGAGTGCTCCGAACTTCTGGCTGTCATGGAGCAACAGGCCAGATTGCTGGCTGACGTGTCGTCGGATGTGGTCCGTACTTCGGCTCTGGCATCAGGAGCTTTGATTGGAGCTCGTAGGTCCCTCTGGTTGAGGTCATGGAAGGCGGATCCTGGGGAGAAGTCTGCTCTCCTGAGACTGCCTTTTAAAGGACGTAGTTTGTTTGGGGATCAGTTGCCTTCCATGCTTTCCAAGGCGTTTAAGAAGAGGAAACATGCCTTACCTTACAAAGGTGGTTCTGCTTCTGGCAAAGGGTGGAGGAAGCATTCCCGCTCTTCTCCCAAGATGGATGCCAAATCTTTTTCTTTCAGGAAACGTTGTTTTCAACCCTGTTTTTCCCCTAAGAAATCTGCTTCTTCGAACCGGGGTGGGTTCAAGAAGGGGTCCTGACAATCACTGTGGGCCTCGCATAGGGCAGGTTGGGGGACGGCTGAGGCACTTTCTTCCAGTTTGGCAGGAAAGTGTCAGCGATCATTGGGTGCTGGACATTGTGGCCAATGGCTACACCATAGATTTCGATATGGTGCCTCCAGATTCCGGGGTTCGTCCCACTCCTCTGCCTGCGGTCGGGGCACGGAGAAAGGCTTTGTTGGATGGGGTCTGGGACATGCTTCTCAAGGGGGCCATTTCCCGAGTTCCTGTGGGGGAAAGAGGTCTGGGCACTTATTCAGTCTTGTTTCTGGTTCAGAAAGTATCAGGGGGTTTTCAACCTGTCCTCAATCTGCGAGGGGTGAATTCCTGGATCAAGACGGTACATTTTCGCATGCTGTCCATTCAGACTATATTTCCTCTGGTCAGTCAGGGGGATTTCCTGGCATCTCTGGATCTGCAGGATGCTTACCTACATGTTCCAGTGGCAAGGTCTTTTCAGCGGTTTCTACGTTTTGCAGTAGGCCTGGAGCATTATCAGTTTTGTGTTCTGCCTTTCGGCCTCAAGTCGTCTCCCCGAATTTTCACCAATGTGCTGGCCCCTCTGATGGCTCTTCTACGTTCAGAAGGGGTGTTTATTCATCCTTATCTGGACGATATTCTAATCCATGCGCCCTCGCAGGAGCAGTTGCGGAGGCATGTGGCCCGGGTTCTGGTGGTCCTGCAAAGCCACAGGTTTTTGATCAACTGGGGGAAGTCAGATTTGTCCCCTTCCCAAGATCTGGTGTTTCTAGGGGCTCGGTTTCTGACTCGTCAAGGTTTGGTGATGGTGTAGGACAAACGGTTGTTAGTCCTCCAGTCCCTGGTGAGGTCGATCATGTTGCAGTCTGCTCCTTGGGCGCTTCTATGGTTACATCTGCAGGGTCATTTGGCGTCAGTGATTTTTCTGGTTCCCTCGGCACGGTTCCATCTTCTTTGCCTGATGAACTGGTTCCTGAGTCATTGGGCTCCAAGGTCCGGTTCTCTGCGGACTCGGATTCCGGGGTCAGGGTTGGTACGCAGGGAGTTAAGATGGTGGTTGGTGTCCACTCATCTTGAGGTAGGGGTGTCTTTGTCTTCTCCGCTCCCAGTAGTGGTGACGACGGATGCCAGCCTCTCCGGTTGGGGAGCTTGGATGGGGTTAGCGCAGATTCAGGGCTTTTGGTCGCCGCTAGAGGCCAAATGCTCTTCGAATTGGCAAGAATTGAAGGCGGTGTTGTTGGCTCGGATTCATTTCCAGGTCTCCCTGAAAGGAGTTGCGGTTCTTATTCGGACAGACAACTTGGTGACCAAAGCTTGTGTGAACCGGCGGGGGTGGGGGGGGGACCCGGTCGAGGGCTCTGTTCCGTCTGGTGAGAACATTTTTTGTGTGTGCTCAGGAATGGGTTCCTTCACTACATGCCACCTACATTCGGGGGGTGGTCAATGTTCGGATGGATGTTCTAAGCAGGGTGATTCCTTCCTCACAACTTTTCTCCCTCCGGTGGTCGCTGTTTCTTCATCTAGTTCACCTCTGGGGTCTTCCGGTGATGGATGTGTTTGTGTCTCCAGAGAATGCGAAACTCAGTCGCTTCTGTTCCCGGTTTCGTTGTCCTCAGGCTTGGGAGGTGGACGGGATGTCGTGTCCTTGGCCTCGGGGTCTTTTGTACGCTTTACCGCCATTTCAGTTGCTCCGGGCATTTCTGTTGAGAGTACATCATTTGGGAGCCAGGGTTATCTTGATTGCGCCCCATTGGCCGCGAGTGAATTGGTTTCCGTTGCTGCAGTTGATGGCGTCCGGTCACATGTGGGCTCTTCCTCTTTGTCCGTCTCCTCTGGAGTTTCCTTGCCTCTCGAAGGGGTCGTTGAGGAGGTTGCACTTGACGGCCTGGAAGTTGAACAACAGGGTTTGACGGGTTTGGGAATGCCGGTAGCTTTGAGTTCTACTTTGCTGGCTTCCCGGCGGCGTTCGACTTTACTGTCTTATGGTAGACAGTGGAGAGTTTTTTCTTCTTGGTGTTTCTGGCATAAGTTGGATCCTATGACCACTTCTATTTTTGATGTGATGCAATTTTTGCAGGATGGTGCCCAATTGGGTTTGTCGTGGCTTCTCTGCGTGTGCAGTGGGCGGCAATTCGGGCTTTTAGGGGTCCTTGGCGTAATCTGTCAGATGAGGGTCATTTGATGCCTAGGTTTTTTCAAGGTCTTCTTAACTTGTTTCCTCTCCCGGTGCGTTCTTTTCCTTCCTGGGATCTTTCCTTAGGTTTGGATGCGTTGACTGTTGCCCCTTTTGAACCTCTGGGGGACTGTGACTTGCGTCATCTTTCTTTGAAGACTTTCTTTCTGGTGGCCATTACTTCGGCCCGCCGTTTAGGGGAATTGGGGGCCTTGGCCTGCTCCTTTCCTTTTTGTAAGGTTTTCCCGGATCGGGTGGTGCTTGTTCCAGTTCCTTCTTTTGTTCCGAAGGCGAATTCATCTTTCCATGTTTGCCAGGAGGTCATCCTTCCTTCATTTTATCTGAATCCTTCCTCGGATGAGGAGGTTCGGTTACATTCTTTGGATGTACGCAGGGCCTTCTTGGAGTATCTGCGAGTAGTTGCTCCTTTCCGTAAGGGTGATTCTCTTTTTGTGAATTTCGGTCCGGCCCGGAAGGGTAAGAAGCCTTCCACGGCTTCTTTGAGTCGGTGGGTTCGCTCCTTGATTCTGTTGGCTTATTCTTTGAAAGGGGTGGTTCCTCCCCAAGGGATTCAGGGCCGATCTACCAGGGGTATGGCGGCTACGGTGGCTGAGCTTCAGGGTGCTTCAGTGGTGGAAATTTGCAGGGCCGCCACTTGGGCCTCACCTTCAACATTTGTTCGTCATTATAGGCTGGCGGACTTGGGCAGTTTGGAGTCGGTATTGGGTCACCGTGTCTTATCCTCTATGATGTAATCGTAGTCTTTATTTATTATAATTAAACTTATTGCAACTCAGTGTCCGTCTCCTGTTTTCTCTTGCTATGTCTCATTGGTGAAGGGAGGTAATGCGTCCATTACTTACGATAATGGCATTACTCCTAGTCCTACTCCCTCGCCTTCCTTTCCGTTCCCTCCCGCCCCCCCGGTACGGACCACCTGAGTTGCTGCTTGGGCTTGTTTTTGTACAGGAGGTGGTGGGGGTGTTTTTTTTTTTTTTTAAAGGGGAAGGAAGGGTCTATGGGGAGGCAGGAAGCCTTATTGGTAAAAGGAAGGCGAGGGAGTAGGACTAGGAGTAATGCCATTATCGTAAGTAATGGACGCATTTGCAATGCAATGGGTCTCGCATTTACTCAAGTTAGAGGTATTAGCGTTGTAAACCCCTAACCGGACTTTTTTTGCCACATAAAATGAAAAGTAAAACAGTTTCACATAAGTGAGCCGATGTCCACCATGAGCATGAAGAGGAGAGACAAAAGAAAACAGAAGTTCACTCGTAGTCAAGCGTATCGGCAAAAGTGCAATTATCCATGTAACTAGCAAAAGTGCAATTATCCATGTAACAGGGTCGATATCATGCAAATCGCTTGACTACTGCCCAGCGAGATTGCGCTGCGTAGGAAATAAAAACAAAAAGTAGTCCAGAAATCATGTGGAAAACACAGAGCCTCATATGTTTTCAGTAGTTTACCGGTGCTCTTGGGGAGGGCTAAACACCAGAAAAGGCATGACGTATGCATTCCTTTCACTAATGAAATAAAGCAAATTTTAAAAGGCACGCCTACAAACCAACCAAACTGATGGGCGTGACACGGGCATGGTAAAAAGCCCACAGAGAGATGAAGTTAAGAGAGAGAGAGAGAGATCAGTCCAGGATTGAAGAGGGAGGGTCTGGAGCAAGCAGGGTCTGGAGGACTGGAACAGCACAGGGTCCAGGGTGGAATGGGTGTAGAATGATGTGGTCAAGCAGCATGTGGTCAAGGAGTCCGTGGGGAACGAGGCATTGCAGTGTTGGGAGGGGGGGTGGTTTGAGGAAGTGGTTCAGGTGGAACAAGGCAGTGCAGGGTTCATGGGGGGGGATGAGGAGAGGCAGGGCAGCGCTCGGTGGGGAATGAGGCAGGGCAGCGCTCAGGAGGGGAAACGAGGCAGGGCAGTGTTTGGGGGAGGGGGGGACGTGGCAGTGCAGGGTTCTAAGGAATTAGAACAGCATAGGGAATGAGGGGTGGACAAAGCAGCGCAAGGGCAAGTGGGGCCAAAGCTGACCCTGCGCCGGAGGTAGGGGATGACAAAGCAGAGCATGCTCTAGGGGTTGGGGATGACGAAGCAGCCCACGAACCAGGACAACGAAGTACCCAGGATCCAAACACTACAGGGTCTTGGGTGGGGGCACAAAGCAGAGCATGGGTTTGGGAGGAGTGGGCACAAAGCAACATAGGGTTTGGGGGTGGGGGCCACAAAGCAGTGCAGGGTTTGGGGTGAGGGGGAGGAGAAGAGGGGCCACAAAGCAGCACAAGGTGCGGGGTGAGGGGGGGAGCAGGGGCCACAAAGCAGCGCAAGGTCTTGGGGTGGGGTGGGGTGGGTGGAGAACAGTGGCCACAAAGCTGCACAGTGTTTGGGGGTAGGGGGGGGGGGGCAAAGGGGCCACAAAGCCACACAGGGTCTGGGCATGGTGGGCAGAAACCACGCAGGGTCTGGGCGGAAGCCGCACAGGGTCCACGGCGGGGCAGGCGGAAGCCGCACAGGGTCCACGGCGGGGCAGGCGGAAGCCGCACAGGGTCCACGGCGGGGCAGGCGGAAGCCGCACAGGGTCCACGGCGGGGCAGGCGGAAGCCGCACAGGGTCCGGGCGGGGTGGCTGGGGGGGGGGGAGAAGCAGACCAGGATTCAGGCTGTGGGGAGGCGGGTTGGGGAAGCAGACCAGGGTCCAGGCAGGGGAGTGGGCGAAGCAGCACAGGGTCAAGGAGAGGTGGGCGAAGCAGAGCAGGGACCAGAGGATGAGTGGGCAAAGCAGCACACGGTCCCAGAGGTTGAAGCCGTGGAATAACAGGGAGGATGCATTGATGGTCCCCAACCTCCCACCAAACTAGACGCCTGCTCACCCATAAATGGATGCATGTTTCATCGCTGTTAGTACATGGCTTATTGTGCAGGGACAAAGGGAGCAGAAAACAGGCAGATGCCTGGAAGTGGTGAGAAGGCGGTCATGGTGTGTGACAGAGTGTACTCAAGAGGAGTTACACAAGGGGGAGGAACATAAACAGAGTGCAAGCAAGCTGCAGTGCATGCCAATGTCCCTTTGTGATGCCTGCACGACTTGCAGTATTCATTTCGACATTCACCAACTTCACAGATGCTGGTCTGCCTAACACTACTGGTTCGTTGTTGTCATTTGGATTACGTTTCTTAGTTAGCTTTCCATTACAGTAAATGGCTGTTTCACCATTTATTGCAAAGGAAGCACTTATACGGCTATGTAAGGATGTGGAATGAAATGTTAAAATTATTTAAAGAATCCACTAGCTACTTCCTGCCAAGAGCTCAATTTATCGAAAGATAAACTCAAATAGTTTACATCTCGTGGCGCCACTTTGCTAAAATACAAAAAAATCCAAAACTATATTAATTTGTTGCCTCTGTCTCCTACTGTTGGCTGGGAGGGGAGTGAAAGCTCCTCTTGCTCCGATTCAAGTATTAGGGCACTTGCTTTGTACAATTGCTGTTGTCCGAGTTATCAAGTAACCGCAGCCTTACTTGGATGGATGGTATTTTTGATGTTTGCATTTTTAGGTCTGGCTGTCAGCGCAGCTTTAAGTAATCCCAACTGTTAACAGTTAATTTATAATATGTAGGTTCTGCCCAGAGGAGTATTCCGTCTCTCTCTTCGTGCTATTGGTTGTTTGTTGTTTCATTCTGCCTTCAAGTGAGTGTAGATGTCACAGATCTTTGTGACCAGGTCATCTCACAGCCTTTCTAGTTTGGCCAAGCACTGCAAACTTCAGAACATGCCCTTTGCCGAGATGGTGATTTGCTGCAACAGGTTTTGGGGTGGGGAACGATATTATACAGTGTTCCTTGAATTACCTTGCTAAAGGCTCTCAGGAACATGGCCTGGATAGAAGATCGAAGGTTAATTAGGTTTTTTTGTGTGTGGCGGAGCAAAAAGATTCCGAAAGGTTGTAAGATGTAAAATGTAGCAGGCTTCTCACTATTTGCTTTAATATTGTTACACTGCTTGAGAAGATTTTTTGGCTGAGTAGTATTCAGGGAATTTTTGAGAATGTTTTAAGAGATCGTATAAGATTGAAGGGAGCATCTTCATGGGCAGACTAGCACAGGATCAAGTTAGAGATAAGCAGAGCAGTGGAGAGCCTCCCTTATACTAGGTAATAAGAATTCTAATACACTATCAGTTTGTGCACAACCAACACATGTTTCGCTCAAACTGGTTATCCAATGTGGCTTCTCAAAGCATTAATTAGTAGTCACAATAAAAAACTCACAGTAATATTATTGTATTATCGGTCACTGCTGACCATCAATTAAGTTGGGTTTTAGGTTGTTGTATCAGTCACCGCTGACCATCAATTAAGTCGGGTTTTAGGTCTTGATTATGGTTTTACCCTCTGACATACTGGAATAAATCACTTGTGTGCAGCGTAACACAGGAAGATGGTGGTTACTGAGTTAGTTCACCTGCTCGCATATTGAAATACCCTATTACCACAATAACGGTGTTTAAAAATGGGTGGGCAGCAAGGTGGCAGCCTGAGCAGATGGTGGTTCTGCTCTCTCCTTTCTGGTTGCCCTAGGAAACACTGCCCTCACGATCGCAGTGTCCAGAGTATCGGCTGAAGACGCTAAAGCGCCGTTATGAGATCACATGACATTCGCCGAGATTGGATTTGGATAGATGCAAGGATGCTGGGGGGGATGGACGGACAACACGGTCAACCTTGATGCTTGCCTCTTCCTACCTGTCTTACGCTCATGAGAGTATAGGTAAGGGGGGCCCGAATCCGAAAGACAGCCCACCAGAAGTACAGTAAGCCCCACTGTCACCCAGTGATTGAGGCCTGATTTTGACTTGACATTATTTACTCTGATTTTGAGGAGTGCTTCCCACTAAGAAAAGCACTAATGGAGGGATAAGTGACTGCACTTGTAAGGCTGGCCATGTGCACAGATGGACGAATGAATATCATACTTACTGAACTCGATATACAATGTGCACTGTCACTTGATCCTTTAATGAGCATAGTGGGACATATGTTCTTCGTCAAACTTACAAACTGAAGGGCCACAGAAACGACCTGCCCAGGGGGATCTGATAACTCTGCTTTACAAGCCCTGCCACAGAAGCAACCCTCACAGGGGTCCTGTTTAGCCTCCAAGACGCTCACAAAAGCAAATCTTTTGAACACTCAAGTGATGTTTAGGAGAGAACTTAAAGCTGACCTAAAAAGCAAATTAAATGAAGGCCTACAATCTCTTCAGGACGATCTAGTCCTCGAGTTGAAAACTCCAACAGAGAAAGATGCCTTGTTAGGAACAAAAACGATGTTACTAGATGGAGGCTCAGGATTCATCCCACCGATCAACAATTCAGGAACTGGAAAGACTGACTACAACTACAGAGATCGCCTTAGCTAGATCTGAAGAGCTGGAAAATCATTCCCGCTGGAGAACGTTCACATCAGAGGCCTTCAGGAGGGAAAGGAGGGTCATGGCTCTTAAATGTATGTTGTGAGACTTATTGACACCCACCTGGGTGAGTCTAGGACTCCTCCCAAGATTCAGTACACAGAGCTAGCCAATGTAGAGTATGTTCAGACAAGCATTTAGAGATATTGCCGAGCTCCACCACTTTGAAGGAAGAAATCATAAAAGCAACAATTAAGTAAACATTTTTAGGTCTAGCACAAGCACTCAGACGTGTTGTAATCTATCTGTGGGCTTTTAACCATGCCCACCACATGCCCATCACTATCACTCGTTCATGGGCTTGCCTTTCAAAAATCCTTTGTTATCATTGGTAAATGCTTTATATTTGTCCCTCCTTGGGGCAGTTTTGTTATTGCTTTGGCCATCGACCCTGTTACTGAGATAATTGCATGTGTGCCGATATGTCTGACTGTGAGGAAACTTCTTTTTCCTTTTGTGTCTCTCCTTCGCGCTCATGGCGGCCGTGGTGCTTTGAATTGGATTGCTTATGACAACTGTTTTCTTTTTAATTTTAAATTTATGTGGCAAGAAAAGTCTAGGTAAGAATATACAATGCTAATAGCTCCAACTCGAACAAACGCGAGGCACATTGCATTGCAAATGCTTGTTTAAATAAAGAGGACACAGAAAAGGCTGTATGGCTGGCCCCCTCAGCCAAGTCTGTATGTGCTTTACCTCATTTCTAACCAGGCCAACTCCCCTGAACCATTTCAGAAGAGCAATGGAACAAAACTAGAGCACAAACGCACTGAGAGATAAGACAGAGATTGCTGATCTAAACATTTCACAGGAACTCACCTCCCAACAGCTCACTTCCCTGTGAAAATTTACAAGAAAACTTAGAAAGGTTGCCTCCTCATTTGTATATGCAGGGCTTTAAGTGGCATGAAAAAACTGGAGGGTCTCTCAAAGGGACGTGACTGATGTAATTAAGAGGCGTGGCTTAAAACATGTAAGCTGAAAATCTGTGCTTAGCATAGTGTGCCGCCCAACTGGTATTTTGCTGCTTCATTCTGTCACTGCATTCAGATATTTAATACAAGTAACACTATACCTAAAACAAGCCAGGTCTATTGGCTTTGTAAATGGCTGTAAGTTGCATAAGATAAATAAGCAACAACAATAGCTTCCTTGTATAAAATATTGAAAATGCTTCAGTTCCGAAATAAGACTGTTAAGGAACTAAAACAAGTCTCTTTGAAATTACATCAAAGGCAGCTGCAGGGTGGTACTGCTGCAGAGTTACGATTTTCTTTTCACTTTAAGGGTGAGGGCAAAAACAGAGAGCGGAATAGAGACCAGTCTCAGCACCTGTTTTTGGAACGGTCAGTGCTAAGCACCAGCAGGAATCGTCCCACTTAAAGCCCTGTGTATAGGCAATGCATCTATTGAGAGTTATGAACGTGACATGACAGTGCGCAACTTGCTGCTCTGAAGTGTTCTCCTTTCCAAGTTCCTGAAGCATGTTTCTTCTTCCAGTTCGGATGTAGACTGCAAATATAGATTTGCTATTGTTTTTTCTCCTATGCAAGAGAATAACTGCTACAGTTTTATGACCAAAGGCTCACACATCTGCACACACCATACAGTAGATTACCATGAATCCACAACCACATAATAGAAACAATCACATCTCAAAAGGTTAAAGGACTTAATGGACAAGTTACTTACCTTCATAAAGGCCTTATCTGGTAGAGACAATATCTAGCTGCACATTCCTTTCCTTAGAATTCTCCCAGCATTAGTCTGGATCTGGAGATTTTTCTTGAGCAGTGGCATTGATTGACTCCACGTCCATCGTTGGCATCGTCCGCACTGAAAAATGACATTGCGGGTCCTATATAGGCATGACCCCAGCGTACTGACATCTGTTTCTTTTCTTGACTTTCCACGCCAGAAGCGCAGAGCCATGAAGAATACTGAACACTGGTGCATCAAAATTAGGGCCCGAGAGGGGAAACCCTATCCCTAGAAATCGGTTCGCAGAAATGGGGGGATAGGTGGGTCAGTAAGGAATCTGTGACTAGATATTGTCTCTGACAGATAAGGCATCCTCGAAGGTAAGTAACTTGTCCATCTGATAGAGACATCCAGTTGCAGATTAATTACTTTACAATAGATACCCAAGCAATACCATCTCTGGAGGTGGGTCTGTGAACTAAGATCACACCAAAATGTCCTGCAGGAGCAAACAGGCAAAGTGACCGTCCTTACAGACCTGAATGTCCAGGGAGTAGTGTTTGGCAAAAGTGTGCAGAGATGCCCATGCTGCTGCCCGACAGATGTCCAGGACTGGAACTCTGCCTGCTAATGCAGTGGTGTCAGTTTTAGCTCTGGTAGAATGAACAGGCAAACCTTCAGGAGGTTGATTTTTAGCCAGTGCATAGCACATTTTAATGTAGGATACAACCTATCTGGAAATGGTTCTTTTTTGCACTGACCGCCCTTTCTCCGCACCCAGATAAAGAAAGAGATGATCATGCACCCGGAATTCTTTGGTACAATCAAGGTAAAATGGCAAAGCTCTTTTTGGGTCCAGTAAGTGGAGTCTCCCCTTTTCTTGAGAAGGGCAGAAAAAGCTGGTAAGGTGATGAGTTGGCCTACATGGAAGGGCGTAACTACGTTCAGAAGAAAGGACGCCCATGTGCGAAGCACCACTTTGTCAGGATAGATAGAATGGTACGGCAGCTTAGATGACAATGCTTGTAGTTCACTCACCCTGAGGGCAGATGTAATGGCCACAAAGAAGGCGGTTTCCAAAGTGAGATGGCTGAGAGGAGAGCGCACATCAGAAATGTCAAAAACAAATTCAAGTCCCATTGGGGCATAATGAATGGGGACGGAGGAAACATACGAGTAAGGCTTTTAAGGAACCTATTTACAATAGGAGATTTAAACAAATAAGGTAAATCAGACAACCTTAAAAAGGCAGAGATTGCAGACAAATAACCTATGAGAGTGCCCAAAGCAGAAAATATAAACAACTGAACCTCATACAGAAGAGCAGAAAGGAGGTCAACAGACCTGTCTGTGCACCATGCCACAAATTCCTTCCAACGACCGGTGCATACCATTTTGGTTGAGTGATTCCTCGCTGCCAAGATTACATTACAGAGTTTGGGCGGAAGGACAAAAGCTGTCCATTGTTGCCACTCAATCTCACGCAAATTGGCGGAGACTGGACAGGTTTGGGTGGAGAACCCTCCCTGCTCCTGCAACAGAAGATCCTCCTGAAGGTGCAGTCTTATCGGAGGATCAATGGCCATGCTCAACAGTTTGGGATACTAGATCCTTTGTGTCCAGTCTGGAGCCACAAGGATTAATTGGGCCAAGTCATTCTTGATCTTCTTGAGAACTCTGGGCAGAAGTGGCATGGGCAGAAAGGCGTTCAGGAGGTCTGAGTTCCACTTGAGACTTAAAGCGTCGCCATGCGACAGTCGCCTTGGAAACTCTGACGTGCAATACTGCTGACATTTCACGTTCTCTGCAGATCTAACCAAGGTTCTTCCTACTGAGGAAAGAGACCTTGCGCCACCTTTGGATGGAGACATCATTTGTGACCAACTAAGCACTGACGCCTGACTTTGTCCGCTCTGACGTTCAGAGAGCCAGCCAGATGTTGAACCACCACAGAAATGCCCTGTTGTTCCAGCCACATCTAAAGGCACAGAGACGCTTGACAAAGGGTCCATGACCTCACCCCGCTGCTTCTTGCAGTACCACATGGTGGGTGGTGTTGTCTTTGAACACCTGCATTACCTTCTCTTTGAGAGAGTTAGGAATTGCTTTTACTGCTAGTCTGATTGTCCAGGGGTCCAACAGGTTGCTGTGGAGTCCGAACTCTGCCGGAGACCAGATGCCTCTGATCGCCAACTCTCCCAGATGGCTATCCCATCCCAAGAGTGAGGCATCTGTCACTACTGTCAGATCGGGCTGGGGAAGTGAAAGGAATCTGCCACTGGGATAATTGCAGTTTGTTAACCACTACTGCAGATCTTGTGTAGTTCCCGACTAGATCTGGACCATGTACGAGAGACTTCCTCAAACTTCAGGTCCCACTGCAGAGGCCACATATGCCATCTGGCATGTGTCACCAGAATGATGCAGGAGACCATGATGACCAGCAGCCTCAGGGTCATTCTAACTGAAATACAGGACTGAGGCTGAAACATCGATATCATAGCCTAAGTATCCTAACCTCGCAGCTCAGGAGAATAAGCCTGAAACTGCACTGTGTCCAGAACCGCTCCCATGAAATGGAGTGTCTGAGAAAGCGTCAGGTGTGACTTCGGCAAGTTTATTGTGAACCACAGCAAATGTAGGAGGTCTGCTGTATTCTTGAGGTGGGAAAGCCTGGCTTCAGCAGCCAGTTGTTGAGATAGGAGAAGACTGAAACCCCTGATCTGAGCAGATGAACTGCAACCACCACCATCAACTTTGTGAACTCCTGAGGGCTCCTAGTGCAGCCAAAGAGAACACGGTGAACTGAAAGTGCTTGTGGCCTACCATGAACCGCAAGTAACATCTATGGGCAGGCAGGACTAGAATGTGTCAGTAAGCATCCTGCAAGTTCAACACTACCATCCATTCTCCTGGGTCCAGGACAGACAATACCTGAGCCAGAGCAAACATTCCGAAAGTCTCCTTCTGAGGTAGAGATTGAGGGAACAAAGGTCTAGGATAGGGCAGAGGTCCTGGTCCTTTTTGGGTAACAGAAAGTAGCAAGAACAGCAACCACAAACCTATTTCTGGCACACAGACCCCTCTTTATGGCTCTCTTGGCCAAGAGAGACGTAACCTCCCCGCAGAGAAGTGCCAAGTGATTCTCTGCCATTCAATTGTAGGACGTTGGAATGGATTGAGGGGTAATCTCGAAGAGGAGGGAGTAGCAGTATCTGCAAACCCCACCTGTTTGACGTGATAGATTGCCCGCGGATCAGGTGATGGTGAATCCTGCCTCCAAATGGTCCCTGGTAGGGAACAGTCAGGCAGGTAGGCAGGTTTGGAGGCAGCTGCAGATGGGGATGAAAGACTGACCAGACCGCTGGCTACCTGGTCCACGAGGGCGGTGGATTCCACGTCTCCGGCCACACAGAGGCTGGGCAGCATGCACAGCACAATGGCTGGGGGGGGAACGGACTTGGCTGAGTGCCCCTAACGTATCCAAGAAAGGTGCAAAAAGCAGACTGAGGGGAGGAGTGGGGGTTTGGGAGTGGGGGGGATCCTAGAAGCACTCAAGCGCAGTCTGCTTTCTCTCTGGATAGACAGGTGCCACCAAAGGGCATGTCCATATGGCTAGACTGGATAATCCGCAAAAAGCCAGAGGTCCTCAACCAGGTATGGCGCCTCAGGGCCACTATCCAAGCAACTGCTCTGCCCAGTGAATTATCGTGTCCAGTCCACATCAGATCGTGAACTTTGCTGAATCCCTCCCATCAGCAATAGCTTGAGAGATTTCAGCCCTGGCCTCTGTGGCAGCACTTGTGCAACTGTTTCCCACAGCGTGTGGGAGTAATGGCCCAAAAGGTATGCAGTATTCCCAGACCACAATGCCAGGCTGGTGGAAACAAACATCTTCCCAAGGAGGTACAGCATCTTGGATGGCCTATCAGGGGGTGCAGAAGGGAACGCACCCTGGGTTTTAGAGGCTTGGCTAACCAAGCTCTCGGGGTGGGGTGCTGCATCAGGAACGCTGAGTCAGTCGGAGCAGGGTGATGGCAGCGGGCAAAAGTTCTGTTCACCGGAGCCCCTGTGCTGGCTTTGGACCAAGTACCCAGCAGGACATCACTAAGGGCTTCTTTAAAGGCCAATAGGGGTCCAGAGGATGAAGCCCCAGGCTAAAACACCTTTCTCAGGAGGTTAGACCTGACTGCCACCAAAGGCACCTAAAGGCCCAGGACCTCAGCTACTCTCCGCACCACCATCTAGAAACCAGGTGCACTTTAAAAAAAAAAAAAAAAGCACACCAAGGTATTTATTTTTTTTTTTTTACATTTTTTTAAATTGCAATAGAGCACACACTTGCCGCTTAGGCATAGGTGTGCTCTACAGGTGCACCTGTATTTTTGGGATGCACCAAAGGGGCTCTTTTGCTCTTTGCTATTCCTGGCTTTGCATTTCCTAAATCGCTATTTAGGAAATGCAAAACCAGCCCACTGACTAAAATGCAATGGGATTTCTTAAAACCGATTTTTTAATAGCGATTTCTACTCTGTAGGAATCGTTATTAGGAAATCTGTATCTCTGCACATAGCGGTGTGCATTTCTTAAATAGTGATTTCTATGAAGTTGCTGTTTAAGAAATGTGAAATTGCAAGATTTGCTAGCAGCCAGATCATCTTAGCAGGCAATATGGTTATAGTATGGGTCTTTGGCAAGATCTGGTACGTCTTGTTGATCTCGGAGGGCTATTTATAAAAAGCTTAAACAAACAATACAGTCTATAGGCCTCAAAGATATATGGCGTAAACATCATGAGACAAACTGTGAGCATATTTTTTTCACACATCCATATAACACATTTTCAAATCGACTATCTTCTGACCAGGTATACTTTTGCTCTGCTGGTGGTCAACTTGGGGGATTGGCCAGATGTCAATCTCAGATCATTCTAAGATGTGTCACCTACACCCTTTCAACTGGGTGACCTCATAATCAAGCATGAAATAAATGGAGTGTATGAATGAGTATTTTGCACACCTGAGAAGCACTAAATTTCGCCAGCCTCGCTTGAAGAAGCTTTCAAAAAGGTTTTCAAGAGGAAATGTATTTCTATTATTGAGAATCTTAGACAGCTGCACTTTTTAGAACTCCAAACAATGGAAAAAGAACTACACACTTTGACATAAAAATACACCCATACCCCTTCATTGGCCGCCCAAATCCCTTTGCTGGCCCAACTACAACAAATGAGAACCATAACAGGCGGACTTTCCGTCTTTATGACCAATAGAGCAGAATCCATCCTACTATACCATAAACGACATCATTATGAAACTGAAACTAAAATAAGAGGTGAATTATTATGTCAAATAGATACAGCAGATAGTACGGGTCTGTAGCCATAACCATACAAAAACAAAGTAATTCCAGAACTTCTACTAGAATCTGTACACAGCAAGGAAACTCCACTTTCCTTCTCCAAAAGTGTATATAACCGGGGCTGGACTCAATAAAATTCCACAGAGTACTTTGAAAAATTAGGTGCACCCTATCAAAAGGTGAGGTCAAATATGGCATATCCCAACTTAAGAAGTGTAAAGCACCAGGCCCGGACAGCTTTACAGGTACATTCTATAAGACATTTGCATAGAAACTGATCCCTAGACTAACATCCATTTTCAAAACATTTACAACGACTGGGACAGTGACCTTCTCCACGACGGAAGCAGTTATTTCTTGGGTGTGAAAATCTGATAAGGACCTGCAAAAATGAAACTCCTACAGGCCAGCTGCTTTATTAAATCTAAATGCCAAGCTGTAATAAAAAAATCTTAGCAAATAGACAGGAAGTCTTACTCCCTGGAACTATCCTTCTGGACCAGTAAGTTTTCATGAAGGGGAGACAGATACATGACAGTATCCACAGCCTTTCCATCTGGTCAGAAAGGTTGCAAAGACAAAACTGCCAACCGAACTGTTCTGTTTAGATGAAAAGAAGACCTTCAACCAAGTGGACAGGCACTTTAGAAGGCTGGTCCATGAAAGAATGGTCACAGGCCTAAAGTTGGTGTCGGATAATGGCTAAAAACACTACCCCTAAGGCCTGGGTAACACTCAAAGCCCAGGTCTCTCAGATATCCCATTTAAGACACGGTACATGGCAGGAATGCCCTCTTGTCTGCTTTGTTACTTGACCTCAGTATTGAACCCCTAGCATCTCACATTAGAAGGGACACACAGTAAATACAATTTGGGCCAGAAACACACAAGCTGCCCTTGTTCACAGACAACCTTTCAGAGACGCACCCCACTCGCTAAAGGATGCACTTAAACAGCTAGCGGATTTCGAATCTCAGGTTATAAGGCCAATACGACTAAAGCAGAAATCCTGACTTTAAATCTTCCTCGTGTTATTTGCGGGGAAGATTCACCTTTTGGTGATCTACATCACATATCAAATATTTAGGAGTAAAACTGACAGCACATACAACCTTTAGACAAATTATCCCTCTATATTATCTGAAATTTGTCATGATTTACATAGGTGGTCGCCCCACTTTCTTTCATGGATAGGCCATATTAATGTAGCAAAAGCAACATCTTGTCTAGTATCCTTTACCTCTTCCAGTTCTAGTGGAGGAGAGCGCCTTTTTATTCCCTCGAAAGCAGCAATCAATATGCTTATCTGGAGTGGTACTCGACCAGGAGCTCTCATTAAGTTTCTGCACAAAGGTAAACACCAACGAGGCCTGGCTCTACAAGAGTATAGACTAAACTATTTAGTGACACAATTGCCAGTCCTAATAGAGTGGTCTGAAGAGGAGACTGATATCATAAGGACACACGTGTAATAAGTAGTTATGAGTCCTTGATGTGGTTAGGCCATATAGAGTTCTGAGACTGCAAAATGCCTAGTTAAGTACACTTGTTAATATAACTCGTCATATGTGGTATGCTTTAACTGAGAGAGATTTCCTAACCGTCTTTCCGCTGATATACACTACAATTTATTTAACCCAAATTTAACCCAGATTTGCCAACTTTTCCCATACAGGTGATGCTAAAAAAAGGCACCTCTCCAAGAAGACATGTAGTTCCACCTCTGGCTGCTTCGGTCAGTTATAGCGCCACCGTGTAATGGCAGGTGTGTGCAATACAAATGCCAGATAACATAATGTAATAGCATGTTTACAGAATCTTATACAAAATACAAAAAAGTTCAGTACAGGGACAGCAATGATACTTTACATCATAATACAAACCTAGATTACGCATTTAAGTCCGTCAAAAAGTCAACGTTTGCATGAAAATATTGCCCTTAACAGAAATACTTCAAAATAAAATAAACGGAAACTGGAAAGACCACACTTGAGACACTAAATCTTTAAGCGAGCAAGAAAAGCAAAAGTTGACAAATCCAACAAGTCAGGCATTGTTGTGCCTAACGTTTGGCTTTGCCAATGGTTGTTTGCTTAAGGTCTTAGCTAATATCTGACCTAAAAGGCATACATCAAGCGAATGGGGATTTAGCGAGTACGTTAAACTGACTATTAGAAATTCATCGTATGCACTAGCGCCAATGAAAAATATCATTTTTAGCTTCAAAAAAGGGTCCGCGCAGCTGTGAATAACGGTGTCCCAGAAGCAGACCGTCCTATCTTGTTATCCACACTGGCATATTTTGAGGCACAGATGCCCTCATGGGAGATGCAACCCCCTCTCCACCCCCCTCTCGGGGCTCTCGCCCTGATAGCAGAGAGCATAACTCGCTGCCTTTCATATCTGCACATTCCTTTCGCGAGAGCTAGCTCAGTCGTCCTGGATTCACTCCCTGAGGAAAGGAATATTTTAATGTGAAGAAAGAAAGCAACGCCACACCAACTGCCCCCTCCCCAACCCCCTCCGCTCACACACAGAAGAGTAATCGCACTCTGCGTGCTCGACCGAAAACCAGACAGCTCTTATCAGCAGACGGGGGTTGGCCTTGAGATGCCTTCGTAGCGGGGCCTAATGTGCACCTTGCAACATCGTCAAGCGTCGTGGAAACTGCTAATGCGGGCCTCAGAAACATGCGGAGTAATCTGATTTTATAGGCATGCAGCCCACTAGGGGAGGATGGCTGGGTTAGTGATCTGGCAGTGCATGAAGGCTGCTCGCTTCAGTCCCGAGAACGGCAATGGAATACCTCTCCATTCACCCTCATATGGAAGGGGTGACCCTCAAACGCATCTTTACCCTCTCTTAACCAGCAAAATTCAACCATGGACTTCGAAGGTCCACCCCGCCGTGGAAAACTCGGGCACCTTCGAAATGCATTTAATCTCAATTCTATTCAGCGAGTTCGCCCTCTAAAACGACTCGATCTCACTCCTGGTGGACTCAAAGATTGAGAGCTGCGCCTTTGAACAGCCTTTCCGACTCACGAATGACTGGTCAAGCGTCCAGTGGGCTGCGTCCACCATCAATATCGTAACATCACAGACCATGGTCTCAGCAGAGAAACCATGCTTTACAACCTCAAAGCTAATCCATTCGTCTCTCGCCAACTCAAGATAGACTCATCCCCTTCCAGAAAAACAAATTGAGGTGCTGTGGTGGAGCGAAAATTTTTAAATGAATACATAGTTCAAGCGATGAAACAGTACACTCACCCATAAAGGACAAGCAAATTGGACATGGTTTCGCTCTGCTGGTGGAGATAGGGTCTTAAACACTGTATGCAGGCGGCCAGCTGTCAAACGCTCATCTGTTAAGTTATGATGTCTTTCAATCTCAACCAGTTCTTATGGGCCCTTAAAACACACCCCTGTTGTTGCTTTTTCATAACGTTATTGTTCTTTTGGTCCTACCTTCCAAGTGCCTTTCGGCAAACTAACAGCCACACACATGAAAATAAGTTGACAACTTATCTGGGGCCTCCTACTGCAAAAATGGTTGGTGGGGGGCATAATATTGCTAAATAAATGTGTTTAACAGTTTAGATCGGCTATAATTACTTGATGTTTTACATGCAAAACACGAGGTCTGGCTGCATTTGGGGGATTCCATGCACACCTCCATTCTTGAAGTCCACAACAAATGAGTTTGAGTTCTCTTAGAACTCAGCTGCGGTCTTCTTCACAGAGTAGGCCTACCCAGGTTTGAGAGGCATGTTGAGATATATCAACATTACATACAGTTTTATGGCAGTCACACAGTGGATGGAATTCCTTCCATACAGGCCTACTGCACAACCCTCAGAAAACGAGAAACAAATCAGATGATAGAGGAGGTGTTGGATGGGGAGAAGTTTGATAGTAACAGTACTACAAAGCTCCTGCTTACCCAAACATATGTTACTTCCTAGGATTGCAATTCAGATGAGTTACCTTTACTGGTCCCAGTGGTACTCATTTTATTAAGGTTGGAATGAAAGGTAGAATCCTCACACCTAAGATTTTAACCTGTAATGTGAGGGACCGTGCCTATCCCAGCATTCAACACTGAACTTATGGAGCTATTTTAGTAAACAATAGATGAATAAACAACGCTGAGACAACTTACAGCAGTAACACAAAAAAAGTCAGATGCTTTCTTTGCAGCTCTTTTAGTAAGCATTACATAGGAGGTGGAATGATACACCAAAAAGCAATAGCTTTAGGTGAGAGAAAAATACTCCTATGGGTGAAGCCAAAGTCCACTCCATACAAATTTAAAAATAAAATAATCCCCCATATACTGCAATGTAGCATGAGGTGGAATAATACAACAAACAGCCAACAGGACATACGCCTTTGGGCAGAGTCAAAACCCTCTCTATGTACATCTGAGAAATGCAGAAAAATATGGCATGCTGATAACTGCGCTGTCAAGCCACTCCCAAACGCTATGAAGCATTCCTTTGCATAGCAACTTTCGCAATAATTACGCTTCTTGGCACAGGGCGTCTGTGTATGCTAAAAAAAAAAAAAAACAACTGTGGCATGGTTTCCTCTTGGAGAAATTAGCATTCGGATGGCAATTAGAGGCACGACGAAAGGTTAAAACAAACTCTAGCACTATTTATCTCGTGTGGTTCCCTGCTACACCCAAATACACCACAAAGCAGACACAGAGTATCAGTAAAACTGAAATTGTGTTTTGTGGATGCCCAGAAATGGCAAAACACTGTTAAGTACATAATCCAAACAAACCGTACCAAGCAGAACCAAGAAAAAAAAAGCCTTGTTCAATTTAGTGTTAAATGTGTAAATAAATAGAAATGCAGAGGATATCAGCGCTGAGAGTTTTAGCACTATTCACGAAACAGGCAGAGATCAGGCATGCACAGAACACTGTGACATCCGATAAACACTCTGACTCAAACACATTCCTACAGATAACAAAACAGATATAGGAACATAAAACAAGAATCCACTTGCCTGGTGGAACACGTCACCTCAGTATAATGTGCTGACTGGGTTCTTCATAACAAAAGATTAGCTTTCCTCCACCAGACAAAAATGCTATGTGTATGCTTCAACAAACCACAGTACAGCAAACAGGTTTTATAAGTACACATAAGTGAAGTCTTCTCAATCTTCTGGTAGAAGATTAGGTAACATTGAAGATTGGAGACAGGAAACCAGACAGATATTAGATGAAACCTTGGTCTAAAAGGTAACAACAAAACATATACTTACATGCAAACACGGGCACAAGTTGCATCTTTAAAAGCCTATAGAAATTAATTTTTAAAACAAAAATAAGAATGAGAATAGTTGCAATAAATCTTGAGAAATGATTAACAATCCACAAAAGAAATCACTTATTTGAACACACTTTGTGAGGACTGGATTGTTATCTTGGCGCCTTGCAGGCCGGTGGTCAGCTGCCAATGCATTTTCCCTGGATCCTTTCTTCCCCCTAGTGTACAGGGGGTGCATTTGAGACCACATATTAGCTCATAGGAGGGAGGTCTTACAACAATCTGCGGGGATGGGAGGGCCTCAACAGGAGGGTAGCTTCCTGGATGGGACCTTCGATCATTTGAGATCCTGGCTTCATGGAGGAACCTGGAAATGCCTCGCTGGCAGTGAATGTGGACGAAAAAGTGTCTGTCACCTACTGGACGACTGTGGTTAGTAGTTTTGCAAAACTGCAGAAGAATCCCATTTGCTAGTAGCAGCCACCTTTTCATGTAATTGGCTGCCAAGCTGCTGAACATCCGGGGTGAAGGAGGGAATTAGAAGACCGAGTTATAGGAACCCTGGCTTTATTGGATCTGCACAGGAGCAGACAGAAATATTGATGCAAGAGCAAAGTCTCACCAGGCCCAAGACAGCTGGCTGCTTATCATCAACAAGAAACCCTGAGAGACATTCAGGAAAGACAGAACCTCTCAAAAGCCTGTGCGACTGCTGCAGATTCGCACAGATTCTCACCAACCCTTTTTGACGGGAAAGGAGAGAGACAGGTTCTTGACTAGCACTCCTGTACACCAAACCGTGGCCTAAACATAATGCCAGTCATCAATACATCGAAACAAGTAACATCTCCTTTGACCTTTTCCAAATGCCACACAGGGCATGAAGAAGGTATCCTGATTTTTTTTTTACCACACTATATCAACCATCTCTCAGCCAACCCCAGGAAATAGTAGATGTGAGGGATGAGACCGAAGCAGCCAACTTTCATTGGGTATTCTGCGCACCTATAATAGAAGTAATGAGGCCACATTTCTTTCCTGCTGAACTTACCTAACAGCGATGCCTCATTCGTAAATCACTTCTTTTATTATGAATTCCAATTGCTGTAATCTGGCTTATAGCATTATGAACCAAGGAGCTGTTCTAGTTTACCTCAGATCCTTTTCCACATTTCTATCCCTCTCACTTCCATCTCACTGGATACACAGTGTACACTGAAGGGCTCTCTTATCTGTGGCACAGCCACAACTTTCCTCAAACTCTGCAGGCAGTGCGAAAAGGAGTGCCCTCCAGGGGAAGAAACAATTAACTTGGGAAAGCTGGGATTCATGATGTACAACATTGCTGTTTGAATATGTAATCATCATTACATTATTGTAAACAAATCAATCAGTTATTTGCAGAGCGTGTCGCTGTCCCACCCGGGGGTATCTGGGCGCTGGGGTGCGAGGTCCCAGTCAAAGAGCCAGGTCTCGAGTCACATACTGAAGTCTGCCATTGAGGGTGCAGTACGGAGGAGGAGGGGTAGGTTTTTCCAGGGTTGGGGGCAATGTGGTAAAAAGAGCAGTCGCCACTGCGGCAGATTCTGGGTGAGCGTGTGAAGGCCAGAGAGGAAGAGCGCAGGAGTCTCGTGGGTTGATGAAAGTGTAGACAGTGATTGGTGTAGTCCGGTGATTGATCATGTAGGGATTTGTAGGCGTGCGTGAAGAGCTTGAAATGACATCTCTTCTGGACGGGGAGCCAGTGGGGGTTTCTGAGGTGGGGGGTGACGTGGGTGCACCTTCGAAGGTCCAGGATGAGTCTGGCAGTGGTGTTCTGTATTGTTCGGAGTCCCTTTAGGAGCTGGGAGGCCATGCCAGCGTAGAGAGCATTCCCAAGTTGAGATGGCTAGTCACAAGGGCCTAGGTGACAGTTTTTCTGGTGTTGGCTGGCATCTATCTGAAGATTCTGGGGAGCATGCAGAGGGTAAGGAAGCAGGAGGCGGCGACTGCATTGATCTGCCGCTTAATAGTCAGCTCACTGTTGAGGATAATGTCAAGGTTGCGAGGGTGGTCTGTAGATGTGGGAGTGGGTCTGAGTTCAGATGGCCACCAGCCAAGGTCCCATATGAAGGTGTTTTTCCCGAAGATCAGGACTTCTGTCTTATCTGAGTTGAGCTTCAGGTAGTTAGTTTTCACCCAGTCAGCTACGGTGGTCATGGCGTTGTGGAAGTTGGTTCTGGTGGTGGAGGGGTCTTCAGTAAGCAAGAGGATCAGCTGAATATCGTGTGTGTAGGAGATGATTCTGAGTCAATGGGATATAACGATAGTGGCCAGGTGGATCATGTAAGTATTGAACAAGGTGGGGCTGAGGGATGAACCTTGGGGTATGCCCCAAATTATGGTCTTGGGTGCGGAGGTGAAAGGGGGTAGTTGGACGCTATGAGTGCACCCTTTCAGGAAGGAGACGATCCATTTGAGGGCGTTGTTTTGTATTCCAATGCTGTGGAGTCTGTTGATGAGGATGTGACGGGAGACAGTATCGAATGCTGCTGATAGGTTAAGGAGGATCAGGACGCTGGTTTCCCCATGGTCGAGGAGTGCTCCAATGTAAAAAAATGACGGTGATGAATGCAGTCTCAGTGCTGTGGTTGGAACAAAAACCTGATTGGGAGGTGTCCAGTAGGTTGTTTTCTTCCAGGTAGCTGATGAGCTGCTGATTGATGGCTTTCACAAGTACTTTGGCCAGGTAGAAGAGTATGGAGATGGGTCACTAATTCTTGAGTTTGTTGGGGTCAGCTGAGGTTTTTTTCAGGAGGGGTTTGATTTCTGTATGTTTTCATTTGGCCGGAAAAACTACTGAGGTGATTGAGGAGTTGAGGATGTGATGGGGGCATGGGTCGGTGGGTGCACCGGCGTGAATGAATGACATGATGGCTGAGGTGAATTGGGTGGTGAGAAGTGCGCATGTGGAGATTGATCTAGAGTCCAAAGCCTAAGCGGTATACAGAGAAGGCAGAGACGGGGGCACACTTGCAGTCCTCCCAGTGGAGGGAGGGTAAACAAAGCATGTTCACTTGATTTGCGTGTAATGGAGCTACTCTTGGGTCAAACTGCTAGGTGCATGGCCTGAATCAATGTTTCTAGTAAATAGGGTTGAGAGGAGGGTAGGCTCTTCATTACAAGGAGTTCATGAGGAGGAGAAGCTGTCCGGCCTGAAGCCTACAAACTGGGACATCAACTGATCTCATGCCAGGGCTACCGGAAACGGCGAAGACCCATAGCCCCTTTCCTCAAACACTTGTCTTGCCCTGTATTTGGGGTATAAATATTCAAGATGGACAGGAATCCCACCTCCGCAATCCAACTGGAGAAGCACATATCTACCTTCCTTATCCTTCTTTAAAGCCTTTAACTGCACTTTCAGGAGAAACCTGGATCTTGGTCCTTTTGATTAGATCCGCTAATTTATACCCTGAAATATAAATCAAGGTTTTAATTTACAAATATGTGGCATGTATTAACCATCACGTAAAGATGACCCAGACATTCTGTTAGCACTCTAAATGTACTTAAAAATGACAGGTATGGCCATATGTGGTCTGTGGGTTATTGTGTCTTCAAGGCAAAATACTATTTATAAGTATGTAGTCTGCTTTCAAATAATATTCACAATAATTCCTTGCCTAACTGGGCAAAAGTAACAAAAACAATGCAAGCCCACCCCTCCACCCCACCTGCATCACATGCTTCTCTTTTTGGAAACAGAAGAAACTGATCTGGCACCTCCATCCTCACACACCATTGCCTACTATACTATTTGTACACTTTCAGCCTTGCAGCTGCTATTATAGGTATCATTTCAGGTTCAGTGTCTACTGCAGTAATTGGAAATAGCTCTACATCAAAACACACACTAGCTGTCTCTTTCCTGTGCCTTTCCCACTTTATTTAATTCTTACTGTTTGACTATAGTTTCAGAAGAAAACTCCTCAGCATAACATTATTCTTATGCTTGTTAGCTACAATCTCTCCTGAAGCAAACTTCTTACAAATACTCTTTTTTCCCCTCCTCCTCTTTATAGTTTCTGGTCACCTCAATGTTTAAAACTAGTGCTTTTGATATAGTTGTTGCACATCATTGGTCTTCTACCAGTAAAATGAGCTCTACTGTTGGCCTGCTAAAGACAGCATCAGCATGGTCGTTCTTCTAGTTAGGCACAATAGGGATAGTTTTCCAAGTCATTCAATGCCCCGTATTTCTCTTTTTTTCCCCATTGGTCTTCCACCACTTAAGATACAGAAGTAACAAACTACAATTGAAGACATCTCTGCTAATGACTGTGGACGCCATGAAGTACGTAGCACAGTATAAGCTGCCTGGCACGTTCAGTTTAAGGCAAGTAAACTAAGCACTGACAAAGCCAATTAGTTGGGCTTTATGTCTACTGTTAAATGTATGTGTCTCTATTTATGAGGCTCCCCCCCCTTCCCCTAGCTGGTACACTGAGAGAAAACCTAGCTTGTAGTGGCCTGTACTTTATAATATAATACTGCTGTGCATATGGCGCATCTGTGTTTGAACTCATGCGCTATTCCTGTTCTGCATGAGCATGTTATAGAGATTTTTATCCTTCCTTGGACTGTGTTGGATTGAGCCTGTCTGGTGTTGGCTTCCAAGCCCCATGCCACTGGCTGCTGGGTGTAAATGTAATATCTAGCTTTGAATGGTGAATTTTAGATGATATTGAATTAGAAGAAAAGAAAACTATGAAACTTGCCAAGTTGTGATAAGCAGGAATTTTGATTAAAGGGCATTCAATGACATTTAAACTAAAATGTATTTCTTACTAAGTGTATGCAAATAAATCACAAACGCAGAAACAAAACCATTATTAATTCGAATGCACCGATGTAAATGATGTGGAGAATTAAAAAAGGAAACATATGGTCTTATTCTTTAATGGCTTTTTCTAGAATATCTTGAATCTGGTGGAGTAGAGGATATAAATAATATATGATTTTTATTTTTAAAAACAAACTCATTTCAGACTGGTTTGTTGTTTAGATTTTTGACAGGATGACCAGGGACCTAGGTTACGGGAAAGTGATATGTAATCCACATACAATATAATAAAGTCTTGCATAGTGTATCAGGAAAAAAGCTTCCTGACAGATTACGTTGGGTGGGGAGTAAACATACACAGTGAACTGGGATGGGGACTAATGTGGTTGTGCACAGTTATGAGTACTTGTGAATTTGAATTTGCTCTGAGGAAAAAAAGGGCATCAAGCAGGATGGCGCAGGTGTGCATGGATGCTCTTTGGTGTATTCTCTTTGCAAGCTGTATTATAGAGTGATGTCATGATTTACCCATATGTAAAGATCTGACATGAATTGATAATAAGAGGTCTAAGGAAACATGACAGAAAAGTGTTGAAATAGAAGGAAAATAGGTGATGGTCTTCTGAAAGTCCAGAATCTCATGATGGATGAAAGGCACAGGGTACGAGAATTGATGCAGAAATCACTGAGAACCATGCTACAGTTATGTTAGAGGGGTCCTCAGTAATAAAGAACTGGATTGGTTGTGGGCCTTCTGCACAGCAATATCACCTGGCAGATTTCTCTAAAAATGAATTGAGCTGAGAATTAACAAAGTTTTATCTCAAATCCCATTAATCTGCACAACCAAGTGACCACGCTCCAGTCATCAATATTATCCATGTACAAACTACAGTGCAGTTGCAAGAAAGGGAAATCTTATTGTATCTCACACCAGCCATTCAGTTGGTTAAGAATTTCACTGCACAAAATCCGGAGAAAAAGCTCTCTTATCAAAGACAGTGTTAAAGTGTACTCAATAATGCAAATTCAAAATTGATCCCCACATCTTTCCAGTTCACTACTTTTCGAGTCCCGTCCAGTCTTTCCAGTCCATCGTACTAGGATATTAACAGCGTGTTTTCATGAGAAAGCAACTCCCTAACACCTCAGGGCTTCACTGGAGCAAAATGACTTATCAGCAACAAACAATGGCACATCTTTATACATGTAAATCAAGTAACCTCTCAGTTCCAATACTCACTTGAGGCAAATAAATTATGTTGCAGCCAATGATTTATCATTTTATATTTGTTCAGATTCATCGGCCAATTCATGTTCAAAATTTAAAGTTTAAAACTTAACGATTAATTAAATTAATCGGAAAGTCTATCATAAATATTTTGAAGACCTCATGAAGGTGCATTTTGGCATGAGAGCTCCATAACAAATGAGTAGATTTAAACATCCTTTGACAAGAGACTTTCTTCGAATTCTGTGTGGTGAAAACCTTAACTGATTGTCTGGTCTGTGATTTTGTAACAAACACTGTTGTTTCAATTTCTGAAGTTTACATCTCCTGAAGAATGACACAATTTAACAAAGAACATAGAGGGCCACCAAAATGATCTGTGGTTAAAACAAAATTAAGATAGGGTGGTCAATGCCGTAGTGGGTTGAAGTGCTTCTGTTAAGGGAGGACCTACCTTCGGTGTTTGGGCTGGACTATTCCCACTGGTGCACAGTCAAGACTGATTTGCACAGGGGTGTGGAATTCCTATAGGCCGACTCCCAGGACATATTGTTTGAGGTCAAGGACAAGAGTTCATATTTATTTTGTCCTTGGGACAAGCAGACCCAACCCCCTGCAGCCCACACTCTTTGTCTGCTAGTTGACAGTACTACATTATGGATCAGGGAAGGACATAGTCTGCAGTTAAGGTAATATTTGTGTCCATACGTTAAGGCTGCTCAATCTTATATTCATGGTTCATTAATGCAAAGCCTTTATTATTAGGGCAAGAGCTATAAGGAAATGTAAGCTCAGACTGCACTGCTGACAGTGGTCCCAGTACAAAATTGTGTACACGTTTGCAAAGTTCATTAATATCAGGCTACATTTAATGCTACCAGAATTCTGAGATGAGATGCAAATCTTTGCAGAAGCTTGAAAGCAAAATTGATGAGACTTTGCTTTCAAATTAAATGTTCACAATAAAAAGCAACTAGGAAAAAAACGTTTTGTTAAACTATTGTGAAATTTTAAGTACCATTTCTTTGAAGCATCATCTACTAAAATTTGTTAATGTATGCCAGTAGTCCCAAAAATATTCATAATGGAAAATCAGTGCAACCAGTTTCAACAAGAATATGGCAAACATGAAAACAAACATTCACTGACAAAGCCAATAGGTCTGACATTGTTGGTCAGCCTTTTGTTTTTTTCAAAGAATATCTTGTTTTGACATGGTTTTTGTAAAACTATATTGTTGTGGTAGCTGCCAGGCCCTCACCATTATTCATTATTCACACTAAACATTGGCAAAAATCAATAATATTTTGTTGTCGCAAAAAGCACACACTGTCACAGTAATCTCTGGAACTGAACAAAACTACTTTGTGTGCTGATGTGCTCCATGTGAAAGAGCAGAATGCTGTCGTTCACAGTGAAGCCAGTGTATAGATAGATAGCGAAAGAGAGAATTTTAATAAAAACAAAAGGTCTTGGGTAACTCAGGATCTAATTAGGGGCCCAATTCTTAAATAATATTATAAATGTGCACCCATGATATATACCTTTGCATTAGGGCAGATTTCCAGCTTTCATTAATTCACAAGAATTAAAGAAGTAGGCCAAGAAATAGTACTCCAAGAAAATATTTGTGAACTGCATTTTAGCATGAGCAAATATGCATGTGTAGATTTGCCCATGCGAAAATCTGATGCGTGTGTACAAGTTAACTTTCCCTCCAGCCACTTTTTCCCCCAACCCTGGAAGAAGTTTTACTTCTGACTCTTGTCAGGAGTACATTTTCAACATTTCTCACCATGGTAAATTATTAGAGAAAAGTGGGGAATACCCCTATAGAATGCAAGTTACCGAGCTTTGCACAGATTCCAAGGCACATTCCAACACTGGAACTGGTGCCTAGCACTACCTTTAACGCCAGTATGTAGACCAGTGGAAAGGTGGCAAAATTGGGAAAATGCTAGAATTCAAACTCTACTATAGTATGAGCCGTGGCATAATCAGAGAGGCACTTAACAGAGCCCTTATATAATGAGATTGCTGCCAATATTTATCTCTAAACTACATGGTACCAAAAGGACAAGTGGATTTTCTTTACAGGACAAGTAGATTTATGATGCAAACAGTCCCATGGACAAGTATATTTTATTAAATTCCACACCCCTGTTTGCATATGACTGGGTCCAAACTGAGGTGACAGAGTGCAAAATAATGATGGATCGGGATGCAGCCCAAGTAACTACCAGTGGCTGATATTAATTGAAGCATTCGATCCATCATTTTTTTTGTATACTTTAGCATATCCCACATAAATGCAACATAAAAAGAATATGGCCTCCACCCATCTATTAACTGTGATCTTTTGTACAGCTCATTTTTAGTATGTTTGTGTCCCAAAGCACTTTAATACGTTTATAGCTTGGGGAATTTCGCTGACCGATGTCAATGACCTATTAGATGTATGTACTGCAGTGATTACTAACAAAAATGTAATGACAATTATCGTACTTTGAGTTGCTCATGGAAAACCTTTCCCATATCTAAGTATGTACACTAGAGATGGGGGACAGAAGATATGTCTTATTCTGCACAAAAAACTGAAACAGTCACAGATGGAACGGCAGATTTTCCAATCTTGGAACTGCACCTTCTCAGAAACACCTGTTTGAAAATAATAATAAAAAACAATCTTATTGAGTTGGGCCTTGCAAAAATATAAAGTAAATAAGTGTCACAAAATGTTTTAGGAACCCACTGCTGGTAGTGGCAAATATCAGGGACAAAAAACACCAACGAAACCTAGCCTTTATGCCAAACATGGATCTTTCTTCCAACAACCTCCATTTCCATATCTCTATAACTCACTGGTGCAGGTTCCTTTTCATACGTGTTTTCTCCCTTTCATCATTGTTTTCCTATCATTCGCTTCCTCCTCTTTCTGCCCTTCTTCTGCTCAGGGTCAAAGTCTGATGATGAAAATAAGTGCCAAAAAGGACAGCCAGTTGCCACTACCTGCCACCACTGGCACAAATTAAGCACAAGTTTGCAATGTGTAAGAAATCATTGATTTTGTTAACCCAACACATTTAAAAGTGTGTCATGGTTTCACCTCCTCCATTACATTTTTAAACAAAAAGGTGGATTCTTATATTTTTAAGATATGCTCACAAGAGTGCGTTAAGTATTCCTTGTGGAAAACTGTTGTGTCCTGCACATGAGAAGTTTGAGCCCTGGGACAGACACTCAGCTTTCTATTCTCCCTACATCAGTAGATTGTTACCTCTGAGCTAAGTAATATAAACAAACAGTTATTAGCTAACAGTTCTTGGAGACAGCCGAAACCGTAGAACGACGCACTACATAAAAATAAGTATTGTTCTAAAATAAAGGAAAACGTAGAGGCCATATATGGAAGAAATGGCACAACGTACGGCTGTTCCGGACATTTTTTTATAGCTGACTATTATAGCTCCTATGCCTGATGATCATGAAGAAGGGCTTGGGCGTCATACTGAAATGTGTAAGCATCTTACCGCATCTGTGGGATAAAAAGACAGTACTACTGCCCCAGCTGCCCCATAGGCTGCTGTGCGCTATCAGCGGAGCGCACTGTCACTTAGTGCACAGCAGCATGCCCGACTGCCCTTCAGGGATGAGCAGAGAGACAATGGAATATAAATGTGTGCAACCGGGAAGATCATTGAAGCCGAAATCAGGTGAAGAATGAGTGCAACTGGCAGGAGGCCTGAGGCGCAGATCCAGCAGTCACGGTCTCTGTGTTATTAAACAGGTGAATAATGTGCTCGCCACAAAAAGTAGATCCGCTCAAAATACGGTGGCGGGTCTGTCGATTTCTCATCAGCGAACTGAGTAATGACTCTAAAGTAGCTGGAGGCGTCAATGCTGCGATCTAGTGGCATTTACAGTGCGAAACAACCATGGCTGATCTTATTCATATTGTGTTAGGCCTTCTGCTTCAACACGCCTTTAACAAACTGCTGAAACTGGGTCGGATAACTATCTAAAAGGTGCTACATCAAGTATTACGGTTAACAATGAAAATATTGACCCAACCTACTAATTTTGATATTAGTTGAAGCAACAGTAAGTTTAGAAGTTCTGGGCGTTACAGTACGTTGCAACTTTATTGAGGAACAATTACCCAGACTGGCATCACCCTCCAAGCTTTCAGAAGCTTCAAGCTCTTCCACTAGCATCCTGAAAATTGCTGAATTGGGTCACAATTGCACCAAATCTCCCTAGAGTGATTCACGTTTAAATAAGATTATTTGATCAAATACTTCATAATATATTACCAACTATACAGCAGAAGACTATTAGACTGAGGAACTGGAACTATGCAACGAAGAAAAGTGAACTGTTACAGTTTACTAAATTATACTGCACTGCAATTGTGTTTAAAGGCAAATTATGCGACACATGACATTATCTAGCTATTGCGACATTTCTTTTCACATACTTATCAATACAAAACTGATGTTACCACTACAGGAAATCCTGAGACACCCTGAAAAAGAAAACTATACACATTCATCAAATCATATTTAAAACAATACAGAAAAGCATTTATTAAAACACAGGGATGCCCTTTTATTTTTAACCTCCAAAAGTAAAATAGTTCGCTTCAAACACATTTACAGTTGCAATCAGAAGAAAACTGCATATAATAAGTTGTATGCCTCTTATAATGGGAATCACAGCTGCGTGTTAAAACGGTTTACTATGAAACAGGTATCGCTTTAGCTATTAGCAAAAACCAGCAAGAGAGAGTTCACAGAACGTGTAGTAAAGTAGTTTATGGGGGCTTGTAAATCGTTCTTCAAAAAGCACTCATTATGATGAAAAGGTTTCCGACTATACAGAAACGTTTGCAACAGCCACATCAAAATGAATTCCAGTTATACAAAATGAGTGGGCAGTTAAAAATCAAAAACTTTTGTAGAGAACAAATGGAAAAGTCGGAGGGCTATTAGATGACACTGGCTCTTAAAGTACGTACTCAACGATGTATGTGGACAGTCAGTGATGAATGTGGGCAGTCATTGTAAAGCAGGTGAACACTTGCCTTGGGAAAGTGAATTATATTTTAGATTCTGGGACTAAAAAAACATGTATGCAACAAAAATGAAAAATGAAAAATTTTAAAATAACGAGTAGGAAAAAAAATGCACCTGTGTTTGTAGAAATAATGAAGGCACGAGCGTGGTTCCTGGTGTATGGCTTTCATTAACAAGAAAATAATGTTTCCAAACCACTGTCCAGTCAGTCTAATCTTTGAAAGTAGTACCCTGTTTTTTATGTGGATCATTTATTTTATTTTGCCTTTTCACAAATCTGCACCAAACAGGTGTCCAACTTACTCAATACCCACCAGAGAAGGATAAAAGGCTGAGCTGGCACTGCAAGGATCGAAAACTATAACATGAGGCGGAGACGGACGACCATACAGAAAGACACATTGATCCCGGAGGCATTTTAAAGTACAAGAACCTTTTTTTTTAGATTTACTGCACAGCACAGGAAGATATGATTCTGTTTGGTGCAAAGAAGGAGGACTGTATGACTTGAACCACTGCAACATGAAAACAAAGTTGAAACACAAAAGGAGGACTTAAAAACAAAGAATACAGAATGCAAAGAAAAATAAACATGGACAAAGAAAAGTAGAGGTCAACTAACCCTGGCAATAAAGTGCACCCAATTTTAGGAGGATGTGCGCATGCAGTTGGGGGAAATTGCTTTCACTCAGTGTGTGGGTGCAAATGGCTTACGTGGGATGACAAACAATCCCATGCTGTAACTGTATTTTTTTTTTTTTATGTTTTCTTGTATGACACTTCTCAATCGAAAGCTTTATAACATGCAAGTGGTATGCTGTAAACATCTGCAAGTAAAATACAGATACTTGGACCATATAGTAGGCAAAGCCATGTATGTCAAACAAGGTCAGTCACTATACAGGGTATTAAGAGACAGAGGCTGCATAGTATGGAGGGGGTTGAGGGATGTGACATCTTAAGCACATGGTTAGTTTAAGCAGAAAGTAAGTTCACCTGAGTGTCTTACATGAATAGAGTTTAAACAAGTTGTGTGTTATGATAATTTCCAGACCCAAGCAGAAGCTGTTTTAAACCCTGTTTAAATTAAGGAAAGGTTGGAGTTTTCCTTGGGCTGGTGGGAAGTGATATCCTGTAAGGAAATGCCTTCCTTGGCATGGTTACCCCCTGACTTTTTGCCTTTTGTTGATGTCAGTTATGATTGAAAGTGTGCTGGGACCTTGCTAACCAGGCCAAAGTACCAGTGTTCTTTCCCTAAAGTGTACCTTTGTTCCCGCAATTGGCACAGCCCTGGCACACAGATAAGTCCCTTGTTAATGGTACCCCTGGTACCAAGGGCCCTGTGGCCAGGAAAGTCTCTAAGGGCTGCAGCATGTATTATGCCACCCTGGGGACCCCTCGCTCAGGACATGCACACTGCCTCACAGTTTGTGCATGCTGGTGGGGAGAAAATGACTAAGTCGACATGGCACTCCCCTCAGAGTGCCATGCCCTTAACCCACTGGCTGTGGCATAGGTAAGTCACCCCTCTAGCAGGCCTTACAGCCGTAAGGCAGGGTGCACTATACCACAGGTGAGGGCATAGTTGCATGAGCACTATGCCCCTACAGTGTCTAAGCAAAACCTTAGACATTGTAAGTGCAGGGTAGCCATAAAGAGTATATGGTCTGGGAGTCTGTCAATTACGAACTCCACAGTTCCATGATGGCTACACTGAAATCTGGGAAGTTTGGTATCAAACATTTCAGCACAATAAATGCACACTGATGCCAGTGTAGAATTTATTGTAAAATACACCCAGAGGGCATCTTGGAGATGCCCCCTGGAAACCAGTCCAACTCCTAGTGCTAGGCTGACCAGTTTCTGCCAGCCTGCCACAACCAGACAAGTTTCTGGCCACATGGGGTGAGTGCCTTTGTCACTCTGTGGCCAGGAACAAAGCCTGCACTGGGTGGAGGTGCTTCATACCTCCCCCTGCAGGAACTGTAGCACCTGGTGGTGAGCCTCAAAGGCTTCTGCCTGTTGTTACAGCACCCCAGGACATCCCAGCTAGTGGAGATGCCCGCCCCTCCAGACACAGTCCCCACTTTTGGTGGCAAGTCCGGAGGAGATAATGAGAAAAACAAGGAGGAGTCACCTACCAGTCAGGACAGCCCCTAAGGTGCCCTGAGCTGAGGTTAAAAATGCATTTTTAAATTGTACATGTAAAGCACACATGCCCTTTTGGCATGTGTGCACCTTACATGTCCCCCCAAATTTTTTTGGGGTGTAGCAGAGGGGGCCTTAGCCCCCCAGCACCCTGGGGTTTTGCATTTCCAAAATTGCGATTTCTGGTTCAGAAATCGCAATTTTGGAAATGCAAAACATTTGCAGATATGGGCCAACAGGCCCATAGCTGCGAATGGGTCCGGTATCGCAATTTGCGATTCGGTAATAGCATTTGCAATTTTTAAGAAATCGCTATTACCGATTCGCAAATGTGATACATGGCACTTTGCGAGTCGGAAATAGCGATTTCTTAAAAAACGCTATTTCCGAATCGCAAAGGGCCATGATGATACATCTGGTCCCAAGAAACTCCCGAGAACAGCAGCACTGTTCAGAAACTGCAACAACTTTGCAACTTTAAAGCAACTTTTAAATAGACTCCACTTCCCGCCAGATGCGCGAGTCTTCACACTCTGCACCCGACGCCCCCGGCTCGAGTTTGGAGAAACCAACACTGCAGAGAGGACTCCCAGGTGACTCCAACGACGTGGACACCCTGAGACGACCCTTCTTCACCCCCACAGCAACGCCTGCAGAAAGGGTCCATAGGCCACCCTGACCGCGACTGCCTGGTAATAAAGGAACCCAATGCTTGGACCAAGCACTGCAGCCGCAGCCCCCAGGACCGAGAGGAACCACCTACCAGTGCAGGAGTGACCAGCAGGCGGCCCTCATCCTAACCCAGTCGGTGGCTGTCCCGAGAAGCCCCCCTGAGCCCTGCCTGCATCGCCTAAGTGACCCCAAGGTCCCTCCATTGCTTTCAATAGCAAGCCCGATGCCTACTTTGTCCACTGCACCCGGCCGCCCTATACCGCTTAAGGTGTGTTTTGTGGGCTTGTGTGTGTCCCCTCCAGTGCTCTACAAAACCCCCCTGGTCTTCGCCCGAGGACGCAGGTACTTGCCTGTAAGCAGACTAGGACCAGAGCACCCCTGTTCTTCATAGGCACCTATACTTACCTGTGTGAAGTACCTTGCATTTTATGTACTTACCTCAAATCTTGAATCTTGTGGTTCTAAAATAAATTAGGAAAATATATTTTTCTATATAAAAACTATTGGCCTGGAGTTAAGTCACTGAGTGTGTGTTCCTCATTTATTGCCTGTGTATGTACAACAAATGCTTAACACTACCCTCTGATAAGCCTACTGCTCGACCACACTACCACAAAATAGAGCATTAGAATTATCTAATTTTGCCACTATCAACCTCTAAGGGGAACCCTTGGACTTTGTGCACACTATCACTTTGAGATAGTATATACAGAGCCAACTTCCTACATATCCTAATTTCGATGGAATTACCTGTAAAGATATGATCAAGTGCAGAAGATTTCTTAGATTTTGGTAGATCGAGGCATAGAGATGCATTACCTATTAGGCTGTCAAACCCACCAATCGCAGCAAGTACTGAAGCAAGATATACAGGAGTGATGAAGTGAAAGACTTTGTATATGATTCAGGCAGTTTTGTATGTACTTCAAGGCACCAGAGGTAGCCAGTCTAGAGCTGAAAGAATAGGAGTTATTTGGTCTATTTTTTGCTTGCCAGCAAACAGTGGGCATCAGAAAGCAGTACAGCTTTCAGAAGTGTACATCGAAATTTGATTAGTCAGGTGGCACGGAGGTTGCTAAATTTAATTCTGGAGATGACTGGGGCTTGCACTAGGATTTTAAGGTCGGACTTCAGAAATTATTTGATGACTCTTAAAAGTCTAAAGTTGAGACTCAAAAAGGGGATGCAGCTGTTGGATCAGCCGCTACTGGCTGAGGAAGTGTGTGCAGTGATTTCTGCTGTGGCTTCCGGAAAGACCCTCTGTCCAGATGAGTTCCTTACTGAATATTATTCCACGTTCTGGGAAATCCTAACTCCCCAGCTCTTAGCGCTCTATAACGAAGTGTCAAAGTCTGGAACATTTCCACCTGAACTAGATACTGCCACCAGTGTGGTAATTCCAAAGATGCAACCCCGGTCAACCTCCTGCTCCGACTGTCATCTGATCTCTCTAATCAATGGGAGGTCAAAATCTTCACTATATCCCTAGACACCAGTCTCAAGCAGGTCCTTCACACACTCATACACCCTAACCAATGCGGCTTCATGTCAACCAGAAATACGCAACACTGCCTCCAGTGGCTCCAAGTCGCCCTGGCCCACGTCACTTGCTTTCACCCCACTTAGCTACACTGCCCGTTGATTTTGAGAAGGCGTTAGACACGGTGGATTGGAACTACTTGGCGTGTGCTGCGGAGAGCTGACTTTGGACCCCTGTTTCTGCGCATTCATCCATGCGTTGTATTCCAACCCCTTCGCATGGGTCCAGATCAATGCTGTGTCTCTCCAGGGAATTCCCTATCAGGCGGGGGACTCAACAGGATTGCCCCATCACCTCTCCTCTTTGCACTAGCAATTGAGCCGCTGTCCGCCTTCTTCACTGCGACGCCCAGGTGGGGGATGGTAATGGGAGGGGGACATGAGGATAGCATAGGGCTTTAAGTGGATAATGTCCTTCTCTTCCAGCTGGACCCCGTATTGAGCAGTCCCCCCGCCTTCAAATCCTCCATATCTGTGGGGAAGCCTCAGTTTTCCATGTCAACCTGGCCAAATCCGTTCTGGAGCCCTTGGATCCGGCTCAGGATTGCGTAGCCTGGCAGACTAGCATCCCAGTAACCCACCTTAGTTTCAAATACCTGGGCATACGGGTAGCGCTTCATCTTGAATTCATCTGGTCTCAGTCTTGCACCCTTAATGCATAAAGCTAAACAGTACCTTGGCAAGTGGCAATCCCTTCCATTTAATATGATGGGCAGGGTTGCTCTTTATCAAATGATGGTGCAACTGAGGTTCCTCTACGTCTTTTAGAATCTCCCAGTACGTCTGCCTCGTCGATGGTTCATGAGCTAGAAAGGAGGCAACCTCGTTTCTCTGGCATAATTCGAGGCCTCGCTTGGCCCTTGGCTACTGCCAGTGCACCCACTACGACAGAGGCATGGGGATGGCAATCTTTATCTTTATAACCTAGCTTCTTGTGGTCAATGACTGGCTTCGCTAGGGCTGGCCTGATCCCGCCTACCAGCTGGAATTGACTTCCGTGGGGTTTCCGCGCATTATGGCCACGCTGAGCGGATCTCCAATTTTTGCCTTGATTCCTGTGGTGACCAGGGTGGTTTTTCACACTTAGAGGGTTGCGCTCAGGCACACCAAATGGGACACCAAGCCCACGCTTCATAACCCCTTTATGGCATGTGGCTCCGTAAGTTGTTGGTGTTGAAGGGTTTTAGGAGCTGGGACCTCACTGGTATAGCGCCAATTGGCAAAGTGTGGTCTGGGACCCATATGCTCTCCTTCCAGGAGCTCCAGGACACTTATACCCTCACAATTTTACAAATACCCATAGTTATGCAACGCTCTTTATGCCTACATGTCATGCGATGCCTCCCCTCCTGAATTCAGTCCCTTGGAGGCTAAACTCCTTATGGGTGCACTGGGAAGGGATGACATATCCCAAATTTATTGCAACCTCATCCTTAATGCCTCTGATTCACTGGATCATCTTAGGGCCCGATTGGAAGGATGGCTGGGTCCCCTTGAAGATGACAGCTGGCGAGAGTCTATATTGGCACCTTGAATCATAGCGATTTCCTCTAGACTACGCCTAATACAGACCTACTATCTCTATGGTGCCTACCTCACTCCTGTTAAACTCCACTGTGCTGGCCTTTTCCCTGCCCCTACCTGTTCTCACTGCTCAGAAGCCACAGCTGATGTGGTGAGAGAACTGTTGGATGTGCTGGGTTGAGAGATGCCACTTTCACCCTTGATGCTGCTGCTTGGAGGGGTCCAGGGGTTCGAGAGCAGATCAGGTGCTTTTGGGAACAGCTACTAAGACACTGCAGCCAGATGGAGAGCTCTTGCTCCCCCTACAGTACTGCAATGGCAGCATGGCATGGACACGTGCGCACAACAAAAGAAGCTTACGTATGAGGCTTAGGGGAGGCCGCTCGAAACACGAACATGTATGAGGGAAGTGGTTGTGTCCATCGGAATAGCCTTATACATCACCGTATTACATGATTATGTCTCCTTCCTGGATGTTCGTCCTCTGATGCTCCGCTTTGTTTATTTGTCCAGTACATTATCTGAAATGCACTCATATGTGTCAGCTGAGTGCTTTACCTATATGCAAAACTCAATAAAAACAATTTATAAAAAAAACACAAATATATGTCTAAAGGTGGTGGTCTGCACTTTTTACAGTTGCCTTGATGTGCAAGCTAGGTTGTGTTGAGAGTCAAGAAAGACAGCTAAAGATTACACCAAGGAGATCGTTTTGGGGCAGATGCCTTTGCTATCAAGGTTCCTAATCTAGTCTGTTGGTAGTTTATATTTGTTTTGGATCAGAGAATAAGGAACTTGTTCTTTGGGGTTTTTCAGATAAAGTTTCATGCTATCCATCCAACTTTGGATATCAGAGAGACAAATGTTTAGTCTTAGGAAGCCATCAGGCCATTCCATTTGCATTCAGATTTTGGTGTCATCAGCATATTGATGGCATTCGACACTTTGAGTAGTAGGTCTCTGAGACCTATTCTTCCCTGCTGGATTTGACATGAAAGATAGGATTTGAACCAACTGAGAACAGAGCCCTTAATGGCAAGCATTCTTGAATGATGGTAAACAAGGTGTCATGGTAAATCATATTAAAGTTGAAGAGATCTTGAGAAGACTGGTTTGAGTGCTGCGTGCCTGCTCTAAAGCACGACTTGTAGATTCCTAGAAGTTGCTTTGGTTAGTGTGATCCTTTAGTTGTGAGGCTACACATTTTTTAAGCAACTTTAACATAACAGGAAGTCCAGTTATCGGCCTAAGGTTTCGAGTCTTTGTGGGGTCAGCTTTTTTTTGTCTTTTTTTTCAGAATAGATCATACATGTCCAATTTTAAGGGAGTCTGGTACGGGCTATATTGCAATACTGTAGGCAAACGTTTATACCATTTATCCTACACGTGAGATGGCATCAGTGAATTCTTAGCCTTGGGAGAAGGGACGGGAGTGACCCACAAAGGGCTATATGTACATACACGTTTTCCCCATAGACACAGAATGGGGAAAAACCTTTGCTACATCTGGCCCACAGTGTGATGGTCAGGTGTCAGGGGTGATTTATTACAGAGGGACAGGGTTGAAGGTGATCCAAGGGGATTCAGGTTTTTTTGGAGTGATTGTTTGTGTGGCTCAGAAGTGGTAACTGAGAGCTGTGATAGAGAAGAGTGTTTTATCCTCTTGAATGACAATGGGAAAGCGGACTGACCAATTGCCACTGGAGCGGAGAGGATAGCACTTCACATAAGTTTTGAATCCTTTCACATGAACCAGATTCTCAGGAAAATATTACTACAGTTGGTGTATTCTAGTCAACAGACGAAAGAAAGTGTTCCTATGGAATTCTGAGAGATTTACCCAGAAACGTTGTTTAGTATAAATCTTGATCATTAAATGAGAATTGATGGTAACACCAATTGTAAGACAAAGCTAAATCAACAAATCAGCAAACTTACTCAACCTTCACTGGGTAGTCGCCCAAAACTAGACACGAAAGAAACAGGTTGTAAGAAACTGTACAGCTAATCAAATGGAGATTAATTATATTCAGATGTATAGAGTGTGTGGCTACCTTAATAGGGATATATGCTTATTCCTACTCTGGTGTAGAGCTGGTAAACTGATTCAATGATTGAAACGTTATCTATAGCATGACTGGAGCACAGATCCAAAGGGTTTAGTGGCCGTCGGCACCACATTTGTGTTTCATGTAACAAGGCCAGTTCTTAACTTAATAAATGAATAAATAACCGAAAGTACTAGTGCAAAATAATTTTCTTAGTGGCCGACAACCCACTTCCACCTGTGGGGCGGGCGGCTGTTAATTTAGATGAACCACCATATTATTCAGACTGAAGCAGTACTTTGGTTGTGGCTGACTTCAAGACACTTAATACAATGAAACACAACCAAACTACAGGTTGGGTCATAAAGTGTGATGTTTCTACGTACCTACATACTTTGCAGATAGAGTGTGGGGCAATGTTTTAATTATTAAGCTTTAGTATTTAGTTAGGCCACAGGCTGACGCAAGGATCTCAATTACAGAAGTACCTTTACCAGTGTTTTTTCCATCGAATCCTGAACAATATTTAACAAATCTGCACACTGCCACCATGGAACAAATGTAAAGTATCCAGGCCTATTCAAATAAATGTTATTGGGGCGAACCACCTGCACAACCCTCTTTATTAAAACAGGTAATGGGGTGGCATCCCAGCTGCTTATGCCCTAACATAACCTTCTTTGCTGACAAAAGTGACAGAAACCGATATTTTTTGCAGGTCAAAGGGTGTGCAAGCGAGTTGAGTTATGAAACTGTGTGCAGAGAAAGAGAGCTTATGAACAATGAACGTGCACCCCGCATTAGCCATGTAATTATGTTTATCTGTACTGATGGAGGGGGGATAACGTAATATGCATTTAAACTTTGACCCTCTTCAGAACGGTACAGTCCAGCAGCTAAACACAAAGAACAAGTCCCCGCCGTTTCACCCTTGTCCAAACTGGCATGACGGCACGCAGATAACATCCAGTAGCTTCAGGGGCGTTTTAATTGTCAACTCTCAATTTGAACTACAGACAAAGGGGTGCAGTCATCTGTAGAGGACAGACGAGCCTGGAGGCCCCCCAGACACAGCCCGAGGAAAGTGCGTGAAAGCGAACGCTCCAGACCACGAAACGTGGGCGCGGCCTGCCGATAACACAGGGCAAGTTTCATCCGCTCCGCTGCTTTTACAAGGAGGGGGAAAACACGAGCAGTGCAATTTAATTTTTTGCCATCTTATCTTTGAGGTAAATCTCAGACAAACAAAGGCTTAGAATTAAAAAATGCGGCAATGGCATTTAGACATCTATCTTCCTCTCTTGCAACAGAAAGGCAAGATGCATAGAACGCTCGGCTCTGAGAAAAGAGGTTTATTTGTTGTTTATCATCTTTAGTTGGAATTTGGACACAGCGGACATATTCCTCCATCTATCCGAGGTTGCGGGTTTGAAAACCATTTAACTGGGTGATAGTAAAACATGGTTATTTACAACGTTTTGAAACGGTACGAAGCAATATATAAACAAGCATATAGGTTCCGCCTATGGTACCTCTATTAGCTTTGACATTTTTTTTTAAACTAAACGATCTCTACGGGGGTGGCGGGGTTACTGGTGTGCTCCATGTCTTAGGGAAGGAACCCCACAACAGGGTGAATCCTCGGGCCTTCATCCGTTCCACATGGCTGCGGAGTGGTTGCTCACCTTGTATTGTATTGTATCTGCCACAAGGCAAACCAAATGCCTTCATGCGCGATCCCCCCCGTCTCCCCTTGCAGGGCCCGGCATTGTTGCCCTGACCGCTGACAGAGAGCAGTTCATACTGCATGCAATCTCCCGGAGCACCACGGCAACATCTGGTGAGGCTTCCGGCAAGCTAACTGAGCACCCGCTTGGGTTACTAGCTTCACTCATGCCTGTCTGTGAGCTACTAGTTTCCAGTTTAATAAAATACATAGTGTCGATGTCGGCAACCCTCCCTGGCAGACATTGGTAAACGGCTACTTAGCATAAAATGAATGAACTATATCAGACAACACACATTCGTCTCATAGTATAATAACAGCAAATAAAAGGAGCAGTGTCACCCAGTGTACTAAATAACTTATAGCGCCATACATGGTGCGCGAATATCAGGTGTTTTTGCTATACAATTATCTGACACTGTAAATCTAATTCCGGCCTTTCTTGTGCTGCACACCACAAACGGAGTTGCCCCTACGCGCTTAGAAGAACAGGCATTCTTACCCAGCTCAGTGAGAAACTGTTTATCAACCCTGTTATAGTGAGAAGCAGCCAGGAGCAGCTTTTCACCCATTGCATAAAAGCACTCTGCCTCGCTGAACCAAAAACACGCCGATCCAAGGCCCCATTATCACCCATTTCAACCTCGTAAGATCTCGCAAAAGATGTGGCCAGAATCACAGGCATGTTGAGGCCGCTGAGACTCGAACCCCGATCTCCAGTTGCAGAATCAGAAGCTCTGCCCATGAAGCCAAATTCTCCCTCGCGCCAGATCGTAAAGGAGGCAGGAGAAACCACCAAGGCTGTGGATTTGCCTGGCCATTAAATACACAGAGGGTGGGTAACCCATTGGTAACCAAAAGGACCTGGGCAAATCATACAATACAAGCTACAATGGTCCAAATGGAATTTTTTTTGACAAAAAAGATTTTACCAACATATAAATATACCCATGCAGCATACACCTTTGTAATTAACACAAAATATTTTTATTTCTAAACCAATGATATGAAAATATTCAATTTATTTATAAATACAAAATGTGTTAAACATTGTTGCCCCAAACACCCAAAAATATATAGTGTATGAAAAAAGTGCTTGGGAGGGAAAGAACAGAGAAAGAAAATTCAAGAAGCACCTCTTATTTATTATTCAAACAAATGATATACATCAGAGCCTGTCAGTTGACCATTCAACAATATATATCACACATTTCAAAAGGGTAAAATGTCCAAATCACTATTGCCCCTTGGTGATCTCAAATAAATAATCCAGGCTCAATCTAGTTTGTCGCTTTATTCTTTAAGATCTCCTTTTTATGGGCGAGCGCAAAGCGCTCCGTCCATTCTGTAATCTCTCTTTGGGCTTCAAACCACACCCATGCCACGTCAGTCACTTACATTGGTTCGTGGGCTTGCCTTTTAAAATCCGCTTGCTTTCATTTGTGAAAGGCATGCATATGTCATGCCTTTTCCGGTGTTTAGCCCACCTACACAGCACCGGTAAAGTACCAAAAACATACGAGGCTCGATGTTTTTAGCCTGGGGTCCGGACTACTTTACCTTTTTATTTTCCACGCAGCGCAATCGCGCAGCATTTTACATAGCACATTTGCACTGCGTTTTTTTTATTTACAACGCTAATAGCTCCAACTCGAACAAATGCGAGACCCCTTTTATTGAAAATGCTTGTTAAGATCTGCAATCTCCATTATCAACTTCTGTACTTCCTCAAGTGCTATTTTTACACCCAAGACCATCCAATGTCTAGAACAATTATTCTCCACAAAGCTAAAACGATCCTTAAATTTAGTATTATCTACAGAAATTGCTGGTTCATTCCTCACTTGGAGACCCAGAGGGATAGTGTTAGACTGTAAATGTTTAGGTAATTAATAAATTGTATATTGTCATATGATTGGTTTAGAAATACAAATATTTTGTGTTCATTACATAGGTGTATGCTGCAAGGATATATTTATATGTCGGTAAAATCTTTTTTGTCCAAAAACTTTCCACTTGGACCATTGTAGTTTGTATAGTGTGGACCTGCCTGGGGCAGATAACGGGTATGGGTCCATTCCAACCGCGTGACTCCATGGAAGGGAAGTAAGTCCTGAATAACTTGCAGGAGGTGTCCTGTACCCGGTTTTACTGGTGTACCAATGGGTGCACTATTTAGCACACTTAAATTCATCCAAGTATTTCAGTGAAGCAAATCATGTGCAAGAAACCTAGAACCATGCTCCTTACTTGTACTGCCCCTTCTCCACCTTGAACTATCACGCCACCCGGTTGCAGCCAACATGGAAGATTATTCCAATCCTCATAAAACAAGCAATGTGGGAAGGAGTGGGCAAACAACAGCACAAGACATAAGGAAACAGGGGTCAGTAAGTTGCCAAACAGCAGGAGAAGAGTGGGAACGGAACGGGACAAGCAACAAGAGGTGAGGGTGTTAGGCAGCCTACAAGTGAGGGAGAAGAAATCAAACATAAAATGGTCCAAGCACAGTTGGAGAGAGACAGGTCTGTGGACAGTCATGGAAGGTCAAAGGGACCAGACAGCGATGGGCACGAGCTGCTGGGGACAACTTGGTCAACAAACAGCATGAAGATGGAACACATGCAGTTGTATGGAGTACAGGGCTAAAATGAAAAAAAAAAAAAAAAAAAAAAAAAAAAAAGAAGAAGAAGTACTTCAGAAGCTCACGCCCAGTGTGGAAGGACACTGGTTGCAAGCCACCCATCACCAACTGGAAAGAGTACTTCCTCCAGGCTCCAGAGAACAGCGAAACCGAAGGAGAAGAGAGGAAGTACAGCCTGATGACATGAGTATTCCTACTGACCAATGAGAAACAAGAAAGGGAGCGTGACTGGAGAAGTAAGTAATGGGAAAGCTGTGGGCGGGCTCTAAACCCGTGGGTGGACTGTGAGCCTCTAAGTTCCCCCTCACCCCCCTCCCAATACAAAAGATTTCACCACAGTGCAAGCGCTGTGTAGGTGAAACCTAAACAAGTTATTATAGGCACTGGAAAAAGAGATACACGCCAACAGATGGATGTCAAAACATGAGGCAAAGGTAGGCCCATTTTTAGGTCTGATTTGCTGCAACATGCATTGTGTACCAAGAGGCCTTGAGCCTACCCATTGCTTACCATTTATTTGCTGCCTCCTAATAGGCCAGTGCTTCCTGTTCTTTGGCTTTGGGCATGGACCAAGTACGGATTGATTTACTTTTATATTATTCTTTCACTGTCCATCCACTGCTCGCAGGGATTCTGGAACTTTCTTTTTTCTTTATGGTTTTCATCCTTATTGCTTTCTTCCTGTCACACCCTTCCATTTATTCTTCCCATCCTAAATCCCACCAGTTGTCTGCGTTGCTTCTTTCCCTCTCACCCACCAATCTTGTACATGTTGCTTCTTATCCTCCCACCCTTCTGTTGTCTGTGTTGTCCCCACCACCCTTCCACCCTGCATACGAAAAAAAAAAAAATATGACGTGTCACAGCGCTTTTTGTTTTTTAACTTTATTTTTTAGCCAAGCTGCACTGCAACACTGTTGTACAGCATGGCTAAAAGACGAACACTTCTGCATAGTTGAGACTTATTGCCTTTGTCAATATTTGTTTCTAGTGTTATATAGTTCCTACAAATATAGCAGGACTGTGTATCAGACCAACACAAACTTCACAATATAGAAGACTCCATATATACCATCAGCAGGTGTTGTCGTATCTCGGAAAGCTCACAGTAGAACATCCAACACCCAAACAGACCAGAGAAAGATGTTGTCAGCAACCTCAAACATGACACTATGATTCCCAAGGAATCAGTGGAAACAGATCTAACTCTTTCGTTAGTCACTCTTGTACACCCAAGGTAACACAAGAAAGATACGAAAAGCATTTTCTGAATATTTATAGGAATGATTGCATTTTGGTGTAAAAAGTGTGAGGTGCAATTATTAGATGAAACATATTAATGAAATAACCATTGTCAGAATGGTAAACAATATGAACAATTCAACCATGGTAATTGTGGCTAATGGTTGTGTTCTCCTATCTGCATCTAATACTATACTAATGACAGCATAGTAGGAGTACCTTCTGCCAGATCAGTTAGGATAGTCCAACCGCCATACCTTGGTGTTAGGTGTCAGGAAGCTAGTACAGTTTATCCTCCTTAGCAGGAACAAGGTCAGAGAGTCAGCAGGGTTGAATGTGTCACAGCTTGTAAAGGTTTTGTGATAATCCAGCACAGAAGTGCTGCTCTCGCTGAGTCACAACACGGAAGCTGCTTATGTAATAAAGCAGCGTTATCATCACACTGGGAGAGTGATGTAGAGCAACTCATGCGTTTTGGCAAGCTAAAATTAAGTGTCTCCTAAAGAGCACACCTAGGAAGCAAAAAAATTACACTGTATTCTAAAATGTACAACCCTGGAGCTAGATGTACAGAACAGGGTGTCAGTGACTATCAGAAATGTACATATAGCACATTCACGCAATAAAGTGTAAAAAAAAAAAGTTACCATGGAAAGGCGATGTCAATTTAAGGAATTTAATCCAAAATGGCAACTACATGCAAGCAACGCAACACTAATTTACAAAGAACGCCCTGATACCCATCAAATACACAAAAGTGATTTTAAAGCTCGCCAAGCAACATTTCTTTAGGTAGTCCACATGTACTGAAAGGCCCATCCTGCACTCTCCAAGAATTGAAGACAACTTGCGTGACTGCGCAAATAAGGAAATATATAAACCTACTTCTACAATCTGCAAAAAGGGAGGTACTCTGAATTTCACATTACCAATTAGTTTATTTTAGTTTTGTCAGACTCTTTCAAAAATATAATTATTCCGACGATGTTAAATGTTTTACGCACATCAATATATTTAAATAACTTGCAAAGGCTTTTATTGATGTGGGACAAAACATTTTTGTTGAAATTCTTAAATAACACACTAAAGCACAGAGCAATTTATGAAAGTGACAGGAAAGCCAAAAGCATGGGTTCTCATGTAACCTAAAATGGAGAGGTTTTTATCACAGGAATCGTTTTGTGCCGAATGCTGACATTCTGATTATTAAACTGCTGTTGTCTTCTGGCTGCATAACGCGACAACTCCTCAGCTGTTAAAACATGTAAATTGCTCTTGCATCTATTACTTTGTTTTTAATATATCACGTCACACCTCACTTCTCCCTTTCTAAGCACTCATTATTATCCAATTTAACCGTACTCAATTTAATGAACTTCGGAAGGATGAAACGCTGAGCTAGCCTTTCAGAATTTAAACATGACCTACAGATAACGTCAGTGTGTAAACTGCATGTTTCAGTGGCGAGCTTTCAACTCATTTAGCCATCCTGCCAGTAATCCTAAATATTTCAGAAGTAGACCCATAAGCGACATACAACAGAAAAAGAGCCTAGACTTGCTGATTTGAAGTGTGGTGGGTCAGTAACAATAACATTAACAATATTTACATAGTGCTCATGGCAAAACAAACCTATCTTCGCTGGTTCTTGTGGTACTGGAATGTCTCCTGAAAGTCAGCACCTCGCTTTCTAAACAGGTAATCTTATCAGTTCTGGTCTGCTGGTGCCAGTGGACTTGTGGCTATCAGCGAGGCTTTGCTCCTCCTACTCGGGAGTCTGCTCTTCTCCAGGCTCTAGTACCAGGACAATCCACAATAGCAGGGCTTCTTGCAGAGCCCCAAGCATGTTTCCAGCCTTGTCGAAAGCACCAATGCTCTCAGTCTTATTCCTGGCCAGATGTCTGTCTTGGCTGGTGGAGCAGAGCATGTCCAGATGCAATCAACCTGCAGGCTCAAAGGGCCTATATGCATCTAAACTGGGGGCACAGGCAGAAAGCAAAGACCATTCGAGTTAAGGTATCGGGTTCAAAAATCATAACCAGAGCCCAACAAAGGAGGCCATATCTAGCATATCTCATGGGCAACTTATACTTGGTCTTCACCAAAGGAGGACACTGACAGAGGCAGGAACTAGTAGGCCCTAAAATCAGGTTTCACTGGGAGACCAAAAGGCCTTGGCGATCACAATAGCCAGAAACCACAGAATGTCAACTGGGCTCACACTTCCCAGACAACTTGAGGAACGAGATGCACTTCGCCAGCAAATCTACAAAACGAACTGCCAAATAGCATAACTATTTTATGTCAGTCTTTTGAGTTCAAGCAGGTATTTGGGCTGCATACACATATACTGCCGCCAAAAAACATAAAAGAGGGAAACTGCTAGGTAGCCAGTGAGGCATAGTCCAGGGATCTTCTCTAGGGGAGTCAGAACGACCTTATCCTGTGCAGACAAACCACTATTTTGTCCTACATGAAATACGTCCACACAGAGAACATCAGTCATACATCATGAAGTTCAAATGAGCATCACCAATTACCATGAACAAAATAACATATTATATGACACACAATATAAAACACAAGTACATTTTAATTGATGGAGGAGTGGTAAGCCTTGTCCCCCACTATTTCCTGAAATAAAAAGGCCTCTGCCCCTGAACTATGGATTCTGGTGCCCCCATTAGATTGTCACCCAGAAACTGTGGCAAATTGGTTGTACCTACCCTGAACTACAAGCTGGGGTAGGTGGTACTGTCCAACAGACTATTTGAGGAATTATACAGTATCCTGTCAGACTTACTCTGGGGGGTGGGTAGGAAAAGCACGGCATTACACAAGTTATATGACCCATTGCATATGAGGGACTTGGGACCACACACTTTACATCATGGCAGTCAAACTACAGTGGCTCAATGAGATGGATATTGCCTCGATCCAGGAATATTAGCAGTATGTTCCTAGATGCACCACCGATTTGCCACAGATGTACTTTTTCAGAGGCTGACTTCTACCACATGGTGCGGGCATTTCAGAAAATTATAAAGTTTAGGGAAGCAACGTCATAAGTGTTAGTGAATTAATGGACAAACTGCTCACAATGGAACCCACTGCATACTTGGTAGGGGTTATACTCAGGGTAAAAAAAGAAATATACTGCAAAATGTATCAGTTTAGCAGACAGATGACAATGGCATGGGAACATCTATTGCTCCTCACCTTAAAGACTGGCTGTGCGATGTTAAAAAATGGGCCACTGCAGAGACAGATGCATGGCATTTAAAACGCACTCAAGTGGTCAGGGGCACTCCAGAAAGGGTGTAGGACTTGGATATGATGGCACATGAGCCCAATTCAGATGTTACACCCACCTAAATGAATATACACAGAGTCAAGAGAGGGAAATTGATGCGCACGAAAGCTTCTATACTGAGTGGATAAGAAGACACCTCCAAAACGTGAATGAGTCTAATGCGCAATAAGCAGCACACAGAAATATCCTTCATTTGTAAACTTCATCTCCCCCATCCCCCCACAAATAAAGATGTATCCAAACCAAAACGTGTCTATGACAAAGAAGTAGGCCAAGTGATACAAATGATAAGGAACACAGTAAATACCACCAACTTTCCACGAATTAGTGCAAGGGAGAATATCGCAATGGTTGTCAAGATGTTGAAATTACTATATATCGATTCATTCTACTCACCTCTAACATAAAACTAGTAACATTTACTGAACAAAACAGGTGAAAAATGTACACCATGTTTCCCTATACCAACTCATTGCTGTCCTGTAAAAATAGAAGGGTTACCTACACAAAGCTTTGGGGGGGGAAAAAAAATCAATAAAGAAATACTTGGAAATAACTGCGGGTGGGAGTAGGGTACACTTTGGGTGCACCACAATGCCATAAGAGCTTCTAGTTCTACTAGGGAAGACAGAATACAGCATGGAGCACTCAGGAGTTTTATGTTGTGAGTTCAATAGTGGAAAATATTGGCCTGGCTAGAAAAAGGGCAGGATTCGCCTGCACAGTTTAGACACCGTTTTTAAAAACATTTTCTGCTAGCTGTGAAAAAGTAGTAGTGATGACAGTAGAAATGGCAAGGAAATGAGAATGGTCTGCAGATGCTCTAATGTTTTCTGAGTATATATTTAGGAAATAGAAACACCAAGAGCAAAGCTACGCAAAGACCTCTTCCACTTAGCTCTCCTTTGCTTGCTCATTGAGCTTAAGTGTACAGCCACAATACCGCAAGAGAAGAATCTACATGTGTGCAACATTTGTGTAATTTCCTTTTTTATAAGCATTCAAAAATTCTGAGCAATTATGCTAATTATGTGAAATGTAAATCTGACATTTAGCTGTACGTTTGCACAAAGTGCATCCTCACCTCTATTTCTGAAGCGATGATGCATTTTACACAAAAGATATAAACAAAAAATGCTGCGTACAACAGCCACTCATGTTATGTTCATTTGTGTTGTTCCCTTGCTCCTACGATACCATTTTTTTTTTTTTTACCGAAGCGGACTTGAATTTACACAATTTAAGGAATTTAACATAACAAGTGTACCGAAAAACACCGGAAGTTATATGACATTATGTTAACGAAATGCTTGCCCAGGCCTAGAATAAACCCTTTGCCTTCAAATGACACGCCCAATTCCGGGCCATGCCTTGTGCCTGGCCACACCCTGGCCGATTCCTGATTTTGCATTGACTAATATACCCGGAGGAGAAAATATTAATTCCTTTTGTAAATCCACGTGCAATAATTTCTTAGGAAGTCCCGCCTCAAACCCCAGACAAATGCGTAACAGCTGACTTGGACAATTTCCCATAGGATTCAAATGCTGCCTTCAAAAACATGGTATCGTAATAGAAAAGCAATAATGCCTCCTAGCTGGCAGCTGTCGCCCTTGACGACCAAAGTCGTAGGCGTACAGCCAGATAATCCGGGCACTAATAAAGACCACACCATTTTTAGGGGTACAAATGTTCTCGCTTGTGAGAAGCGAACCGCAGAGAGTGAGTGCTGCAGGAGTGTATTTCTATAACTTTACAGATCACCAGTTATATTAAATAATGTCTTAGGACTAGCCTGGGGGCTTTGCAAGTTGCATTTTATTATTGTATTAGATAAACAAAGGTGCAATGAAAGGGCGGGGAACGCCACGTGGTTGACTATAGTTAAATGTTTGCTATTCTGACAATTTAATTACACTTTTTAAATGAGGTTTAATTACAAAAGACAATAAAGATTTCAAAATCTGGCACACGCGTGTGATTGTTTTATTTGATGTACATGTGTGCATAAAGGATTAATTCAGTAAAATAACACGCAGACATGACGTAAAGGTAAATAGGTACTAAAACATGCAGCAGAGACACACATTAGGACGCTGAAATAGTACAGTTTAGTGTCACGGTACAACCCTCAGTTGCCCCCAGTCTTTGACCACCACAATGTCGGTAAAATGCGTGAGATTAACTGTGCACGTAACAGTGCAGAGTCTGTGTACAGTGCGTCAAGCGCCCGGAAGAGACCAAAAGGTGGCATGTTAGTAATTCATAGCATGCAACAGCTCCCAAAACCGAGGTGTTTCAGTTCTTGGGAGCGCAACTTTTGAGTAACAATCCTATGGCAACTGCTGACTCGGGCAGCACGGGTGTGGCCAGGGCACCCCACAGGCAAGTGCACATTACCACAAAGACCCGATTATCTGCCCTTTCAAGATGTTAAACGGTTTTAAGGGCCGATTATCCTCACAAAAGTCACTCCCAGATTAGCTTCAACAGTGGCGCGAGGTAAAATGTGGTGGTTCTAGTGGTCAAATCTGGATTTAAATTAGAAGAGACTAATGTAAATCCACGCTTTTACACCAACAGAAAACAATGAAAAAGCCAACAGGTGTTGCTTTGATATAGAGCCTGTACACAGAAGGAAAATATATTGTCCCACAGGGCATGCAGACCCGCAGGCACACATTTTCATAAAGTCCAACACATGCGTGCACAAAGACCAACAATCATAAATACCGTGTAGGAAAAGTAAACAAGTGGTGTGTATCAGAAACGTGCAGGGTGGTAAACGCTGGAGGTGAAAGCATCGAGGGTCAGAGGGTGGTGTACAGCGAAGAAACACACTACCGTACCCGGACCTAGACCTAATTTAATATTTTCAACTGATCCATCATTTGATCCTTTCTCTTAGAACTTTACTATTCTGGGGAACTCAACTTTCATTTGGAACTTTCTCTTGCCCAGATATTCGTTTTCTATGTCTCAGTCTTTTTGTGACGAGTTCGCTGTCCCTTTTCAAACTAAGATTCAGAATACCTTTGTTAAATTCTCCAACACTCAAGAGCCGGGTCAGGCTGAGATCTCCCCAATCTCTTTAGAGTTAACCAAATATGAAAACACTTGTTCATCCTCTGCATCGAGGTTCTCTACTCTCGCACCTGGGACTATCTATTCTAATCTTCATGAAGCCTCAAATCCTACTCTTCTTTCTGCCTTCTCCCACTATTTCCCAAGTGAAGGCTCCTTTTCTGAATTAAAAAATCTGCCCCTCAAACAGCCCCCGCCGATCCCTGTCCTGCGAAAATGTTACATCTAGTTGCAGATGCAGTGGCCTTGCAGCTAACACCAACTCAATTCAGCGATTGGATCCGGCGGTTTTCTGCAAACCTGGAAAAAAGGGATCATGGTTCCTCTGGTTAAGCAGGCTAACCGGAATGAAAAACATAAACTCTGAACTGCCTGCTTTTATCAACAGTCAGGATTTGCTTGACCCCTCTCAAACTGGCTCCAGGAGTGGACACAGAACCGAATCTGAACTGAAGGCTGCAGTAAACAATATTATATCTACTGTTGATGCTAGTGAGTCACAGGTCTTGTTACGATAGATCTGTCCACAACTTTCGATACTGTCTCCACTTCCTTATTGATAGTCCGCCTTTCTCAGTTGGGGATCAGAGGTAAAGCTTCTGAAATACTCAGTTCCTTTCTAGGAGGCCAGTCTTCAAATACTTTGTTCCTTTTTAGTTGTAAAGTCTCAGTCAGATGTGGGCAATGCAACTCTCACTCCTTACCTCTAGAGGTGTACCACAGAAGTCATCCCTTTGTGCTACATTATTTAATTTGTATGTTATCGCTTTAGTCAAGCTTATGCAGTCTTTTGGTTTCATTGTGCCATTGTACGCTGACAATACTCAGGTCACTGTAATTGTGACAGATGACATGCAATCAGTTTCCCACATTTTCAAGAGTTGTATAGTGGTCATCAGTAAATGGATGAAGGATAATTTCCTAAAACGTAATGCTGATGAAACTGAGGAGCTCATCTTTGGGAACCACCATTTGTTTTGGTCCAACAACTGGTGGCTGGCAACCTTGGGCCCCCTACATGCCTTTGTTAAATCAGCAAAAAAAAAACCTGTATAACATTAGATGAATGTCTGGCCTTGATACGCAAGTAAATCAGACAGTCTTGTCCTGATTTGATATTATTCGATCGCTTAAGAAAATATTTCCCTAAATTCCAGAAACGTAAAGGAAAACTGTCACTGTAGCCCTAATCCCTTCTACGCTACACTACTATAATGCACTTACCTCCGATAAATCAAAGATCCTAACCAAGTTGCAAACAGTGCAAAACACTGCAATTTGCTGTATCTATGATATTACACTTTACTGTTCATTATCTGGTGAGCTTAAAAAATTACACTGGTTCCCACTGATAAAGAAAATTGCCTTTAAGGTCATCTGTATTGTTGTATAATCAAGGTCCTCATTTCTTCAGGCATAGTATCTTCCTAGTAGATTGTTGTGTGAAGCACAAAGCAGATGGCTAATAGTCCCTAGAGTACAGAAAGCCCAGTAGGGTGGAAGGTCCCTCATCTATCCTGTAGTCAAACTTTGCAACTACCTTCTCTTTCTCTTGTGCCTCAGACGCCCTGTTTCCAAGTTAAGTTTTATGGGTTTCTAGCACCTTGACGCCTTTGGGTATATGTAAGCTATATAAATCTTTTTCTGTTCCATTCCTCTGGGGAGCACTTGGTAATGTACAACTGGGGTAATGCATTGATGTGCACTAAAGGGACAAAGGGTAATATCAGAGAGGTCTCAAGAAGGCACACAGGGGCATAAATACCTCAAAATGTACTTTTTACTCCCCCACCCCTTCACATTATGGGATTTTAGAATTTTACCCTTATAGAAGGTTTACGATGACTGAAAATAACAACAATAAAAATACCAAGACCTCATTAACCCCTTAGTTGCTTAGGCCAGCCTGCCCCCTCCCTCCACCCCCAGTGCTGAGCCCTTTTTTGGCTATTGGGGGCAGTTCACGCTTAGGCCTTCATAACTTTTTGTCCCCATAAGCTATCCATGCCAAATATGCATCCCTTTTCCCAACATCCTAGGGATTCTAAAAGGTACCCAGAGTTTGAAGGTTCCCCTGGAGGAGACCAAGAAATTAGCCAAAATACAGCTAAAAGTTTGTTTGTTTCAGAAAAATGGGGAAAAAGGGCTGCACAAGAAAGCATGTGTTTTTTTTTCCCATGAAAATGGCATGAACAAGGGTTTGCTGTGCTAAAATCACCACCTTCCCAGCTTTCAGACACAGGCAGACTTGAATCAGAAAACCACATTTTTCAACAGAATTTTGGCATTTTACTGGGACATACCCCCATCTTTACAATTTTTTGTGCTTTCAGCCTCCTTCCAGTTAGTGACAGAAATGGGTGTGAAACCAATGCTGGATCCCGGAGAGCTAAACATTTCTGAAAAGTAGACAAAAATCTGACCTCAGCAAGGGGTCATTTGTGTAGATCCTACAAGGTTTTCTTACAGAAAATAACAGCTGAAATAAACAAAAATATTGAAATTGAGGGGGAAAAAAAAGAGCCATTTCTATCCATGTTTTCTTCTATAACTTTTCCAGCTATGGCAGATTTTTGAAAGCAATACATTGTTACATCTGCTGGACTCTTCTGGTTGCAGGGATATATAGGGTTGTAGGTTCATCAAAAACCCTTGGTACCCAGAGCCAATAAATGAGGTGCACCTTGCAATGGGTTTTTATTCTAGATCGGGTATACAGCAATTCATTTGGTGAAATATAAAGAGTCAAAAATAGGTATCAGGGAAACCTTTGCATTTCCAAAATGGGCACAAGACAAGGTGTTGAGAAGCAGTGGTTATTTGCACATCTCTGAATTCCGGGGTCCCCATACTAGCATGTCGATTACAGGGCATTTCTCAAATAGACTTCTTGTTTATACACTGTCTTAAATTTGGAAGGAAAACATGTAGAGAAAGACAAGGGGCAATAACACTTCTTCTTCTATTCTGTGTTCCCCCAAGTCTCCAGATACAAATGGTTCCTCACTTGTATGGGTAGGTCTACTGCCCGTGACAGGAAACGCAACATGGACGTCACATTATTGCATTGAAATCTGACGTGTTTTTTGGAAAGTGCTTAGCTGTGGATTTTGGCCTCTAGCTCAGCCGGCACCTAGGGAAACCTCCCAAACCTGTGCATTTTTTAAAACTAGACACCGAAGGGAATCCATGATGGGTAGACTTGTGGGGCTCTCACCAGGTTCTGTTATCCAGAATCCTTTGCAAACCTCAAAATTGGGCCAATAAAAAACACCTTTTCGTCACATTTCAGTGATGGAAAGTTCTGGAATGTGAGAGGAGCCACAAACGTCCTTCTACCCAGCATTTCCCCGAGTCTCCCGATAAAAATGGTACCTCACTTGTGTTGGTAGGCCAAGCGCCCGCGACAAGAAACGCCCTAAAACACAACATGGACATGTCAAATTTTCACACTGACAACTGATGTGTTTTTTGGAAAGTACCTAGCTGTGGATTTTGGTCTCTAGCTCAGCCAGTACCTAGGAAAACCTACCAAACCTGTGCATTTTTTTCAAACTAGGCACCTAGGGGATCCCAGGATGGGCTAACTTGTGGCACCCTCACCAGGTTCTGTTATCCAGAATCCTGTGCAAACCTCAACATTTTGCAAATAAAAACAAAAAACTTTTTGCTCACATTTCGGTGATAGAAAGTTCTGAAATCTGAGAGGAGCCACAAATTTCCTTCTGCACTAATGAGGTTAGACACTGATAGCCGGTATCTGAAAGACAAATGTGGCTACTTTTACCCTTTCTTACTAATTTATTTGACTGATTTGTTTAGAGGGGCAGGGAAATGTTTGTATGTAGAGTGAATAGATCAAATGGTCTCTTTAAATCAAGCACTCAGGTACAGCCACACAGGTTACATAGATGCACAAATGCTCACAAACAGGTAGGCAGTCACATATGCATAGGTGTAAAAGTCTCACGTTAGCTCAGAAAAATACTGTCACTCCAGAATTTCTAAACACCAGTATTTGAAATTCCAGGATTTCTTATGAATTAACTAATCATGATAAAGACAGAGCTACAAGTCCCAGAATGCAACATTCTCCGTCTAAAAAGCCAGAACTGTGTTTATGTGCCACACATGGCATAGGTCTCTTGGCTGCCACAAACCTGGGTGGAGAAACTGGGGGAAAAAAACACAACACACTTCTTTTGCGGACTTTGAAAATCTGAAGGTTGTTTTTGGCCTTCTGCTTTGAGATGTTTTCTGTTTTTACAATGTCTGCACTTTAACCAAAAAACACAACGTACTAAGAAACAATTTCAACAATCTCCATTCACCTTACTTCTCTCAAACATGTTTATAAACAGGCATGAAGCGACCCATGCAATACACAGTGATAATGAGGCGTGCAAAAATAAGAAACCCGTTGTGTTTTGGTCCAGAACGCACTGCTGGACTCAAATGATTTCAGAAAGGACTGGCGTTTACCTAACACAGCACCAATGAAAACACTGGATCCCACAGCAGTGATATTGTGCAGAAGCTACAACCCATTCTTGAAAAAAGATGCCTTGCAGCTCATCGTAAAGCCCACAATACCACTTCTCGCATCAAGACCCATAGTAAATTGCCAACTACATTCATAAAGCCAAACCTAAAAAGTGTATGAACCTGGGTGACCATTTTTGTCCCTGCGCCTCAGTTACCCATTTACCCCATTCATGTATTGCACACCACATAAACTGCTAATAAAAACTGGCAATTGCTTTAATCTTCAGCAACCGTTTGATTATATCAAGACATTTCCATTTTGTTCTTTAGACCTGCCACCGAACATGTGGCATGGGGTCAAAGAACAACATTCAGCAAAACAACAAGCGTAAACTGTCAGGGACATGCAGATTGCCCCTGGAGAAACGTACTACATATAAGTAGGAGCCTGATGTTTTGCAAAAGTAGCAGGTAAAAAACTTTGGGCAAAAAAAGAAGAAAAAAAAAAAATCACAATAGTCAATTTGTAACCTCACGCTCATCTACTTAAAATAAGGTTTTACTGGTCCAATACATCGCACTGCATTCAGAAGGATTTGTCTTTTATTAGAATACAATCAGAATACCAGTTTTGCAAGAATATCACCCATTACAAGGAAGACATTAGCGGCATACTGAATTCGCCCACACATACGTTGTGTGCATTGGTTTACTAAAGGGTTCTCCTTAGCAGACACAGCACACACTTCAAAGTTAATCAAACAATTCACCTCTGACCAGGAAGTCATTTTAAGAAATAACATGAGTACATCAAATACAATGCACCGCCTGTTACAGTCGCAATGTCCACCTTCTACCACAGATCCAGGTTTTCGTTACTGAGAACGAAAAAAAAGTTATTTGTAACACATTAGAAGCATCCTCTTTACGCTATTTCTGTAGGAAACGCAGGCCAACAACAAACACAAATAAGCACATTTTGAAACAGGAATGTAAATAAAGTGAACATATGGGTTGATTCACTGGCAGAACAATAGGTTTCTCTCTTACCAGGAAACAGATCTCAGTGTGTACCCAGTTAACATCAACTGTGGACCTGTCAACATTGAGCGTATGTGAGGAATTTGGTATGAGGGCCACAGGGCAACGCTAGTGAAAGCACTGTACAGTTCCACTACTTCTTTTTGCACACGAGAAACTTTGCATGCATTTATTACAGGTCAATTATTTTCGGGTGCCTTTATTTCAGACGATTAACCCACTGCTTCTTTTTCCATTAGGTTTAGTTTTTATTTAAAAAAAAACAAGTCGATGGGGTATCTGGAGTTTTTGTTCATGTAAATGTATGCTTTTAAAACAAGCAATGATTGTTGTTTCATTTCTTCAGGGGGGGGAGGGGGCTTTTGACATACATCTCCCAATTTCTGACCATTTTGCTTGGACTCCGCTTCCTGCATTACTTATCTTGCAGCTTTTGATACCCTACTTTGTCCCTCAGGCATCACCCATTTCCCATACGCTGCACAACCACTTCCTCGCTCCTCACTGTATTGTACTTTTGTCTGGTGGGGAACATCAAAGGGACAGGTTCTGAATGAGACACTCTCAAGGTGGTTTCCTTGTTCCTTATTATGGTGGCAAGAGAATTGGCATAAATGGCTCACCCTAAAAATGATAGCAAAACAGATAGAAAACCTTAAACACTTGTCCAGAAGTCAGGCCACTCACATACTATGTTAACCTAAAGCCATCTTCCAAGATCTTGAACACAGATTTCCTATTAACTCACGAGTAATTTATGATCCAGGTAATACAGTCTGTCATTTTACTGATTTGTCTTTTTGTATCCAAAAGTTACAGTTTCCGTAAATAAAAGAAGCAGAAAAGAAACATTCAAGAATTCACAAGTCTACTAATGTTGAGGAGAGAGATTACTGGCAAGCTCAAGAGAACTACGTTAAAATGTATTTATTATTTCTTAATCACCTCATGCTGCTTCAGAGTACAAATGTTGGCAGTAAAGCGAACCATGGTTCAAGGTCCATTGAAAGAAAGGAAGGAAGACAGCCCAGGGTCACTGTAAGAAATTGGGTTTTTAGTTGGTATGCACCTAAACCAGGCAGAACCCACAACTCTAGTCACGGCAAGTAAGTCACACACCAAAGATAATCAGTGCTCACCCCCTGGTAGCTTGGTGCAGAACAGTCAGGCTTATCCCCGGAGGCAATGTGCAAAGCGTTTGTGCAACACACACACACACACACACACACCAGTCACAGAATAAATACACTGCAAAAACAGCCTCCACACAGGGTTATATAAACAAAATATAGTGTATATTGTACATAAAACATAGGCCAAACAACATTAATTATACACACTGCGCATACTATGCAAATTCTGAAGCAGTACTCATTTTCTTGTCAGGGCAAGAATCAAAACTGTCATACAGTATAATATCAGGGTATGAAATGCAACAGTTCGGTTAAAACAAGAGAACATAGAAATTACCAGTTATCTCTGTAAGCACCTGCACTCCTATTACACTTTATGTGGTAACTGGGCCCCAAACGTATGGCCTAGAAGAACCAGTGGGCCTGTCACAGGGAATACAGTAAAGCTTTCACAGACAATTATTTAGATAATATTTTGTAACCTACTCAAGTCAAAAACGACATTCCTTACAATGAGTCGGGCAAAGGCTGCCTACTGAACTGTTGCCCTAGTTGTGGGGATTAAGCGGATTGCTATTACAGTGCCAGCCAGGGACCCTAAAGAGGGGGTGTCCCAGTCAGGCCTGGCACTGCAAGAGAAAACAAAACAACTCGGGCTGCCTGCGAAGGTACACCAGGTGGCTCTTGTCAGGCCCTGCTGGGCTGACGTACGGTTCTCAATAGCTGCCTGGCCACAATGTCTGTCCTTGTGCTGGTTGAGACAGCTTCGGCGGCCCACTGGCCAGTTCACCTGTTTCCTCTCAGTGGAAGCATGGCACTCTGCTCCTTCCTTTCAGGTGCACTGTGGCCACTGTTAGCAATACTGGAGGTGGGGCTAACTGTTGCCTTGGTAACTATGTTTCAGCCGCAGGCAGCGAGAGGATGATGCTCTGCCACAGCTCCAGGCTGTGATGATGATAGGGCCTCAGAGTGCTCCTCCGTCCAGGGTGAAGAGACCACATGGCCCCCCTCTGTGTCAGCGCGTATCCCGCTACAGACATGTGACGCACTCAACTACTGCAGCGGGAAGCGCTACCCCACGCTCCCTCTGTGGACAGAGCGAGCTAACCAGGGAACAAAAAGGAAGACTTGGAACAGCACGTTGCTATCGGGTGTGCGAGGTGAAAAATCCCCATGGCAAGGTGCCTGGGGGGCAATCTCTGTTGGTCCTAGGATTCCCAGATATGGGACAAGTCCTCACGCCCTTTGGAGACACTTTAGAGGCACAGAGAAACAGGCAGGCCAGCTCATCCACCTAAATTTAGGAATTGTAGTCCTTTCTTCAGCCCAGCAAACAGCATTGCAGTCCAATAAGCAGTTAGTAGGGATGGTGGTATCACCTGGCACACAGTAGTATCTCAGTAGAACCTAAAGAGACCAAGGTCAGGGCACTAGGAGCAGGGCAGGCCAACACACACAGGCAAACGAATGGCTGTTCCTTCTGGCAATCCAGCAGAGCCTGATGAAATCAAAGACAGAGAGCAGCTGGCAAAAGGGTAACAAGGAGGAAAGCAATCCAGTGAGCTCTTTATGCCACCACACAAGTTACAGGCAGCAGGGAAACACCAGAAGAGCCCAGATAAGTCCTTTGTGCAGCGCATCAGTCCTTCTCAGAGAGGTTCAGTCCCAGTTCCAAAAGTGCTCTAAAAACCAAGGCATCAGAGCCCCTGTACTTTTACTTAAACATGACTTTGGTTCAGGGGTGACTTCATAGAAATCCTTTCAAGTGTAACACAACCCCTTTCAATTCAGCCCTGGCTCAGACATCAGCAGGGGGTAAATCAGCCCCTTGTGTGAGGGCAGGACACCACCTATTGTCATGTAAGGTATCAATCCAGCCCAGGAGGACTATCAGTATGCGGATGATGCAGATGCCTCTTCTATCACACCCAGCCCCTCCTGTGTTGTGGCTGTCAGGGGTGACGTATGTGTAATAAATGGGGAGTTTAGGCCTTGGCAAGTAGTTTGAGATGCCAAGTCGAGGTGGCAGTAAACTGCACACACGGGCACTGCAGAGGTAGGCCTAAGAAAGGTTTGAAGAGATATTTCTGTGGATGGAGCAATCAGTGCTGCAGACCCACTACTAGCATTCAATTTACAGGCCCTTGATACATGGTATACCACTCTACAAGGGTCCTACAGGTAAATTAAATAAGTCATACAGGTGTAAGCCAAGCATACCATGTTTCAGGGGAGAGAGCACATGCACTTTAGCACTGAAGTGCCCAGAGTCTTAAAGCCAACAAAAATAGGGCCAGAACAATAGGAGGAAGGCAAAAAGTTTGGGGATAGCCCGGCAGAAAGGCCCTTTTTCAATAGACAGTCTTTGGTGTGGGTGGCCTGGGCCAATGCCCAGCACTCTAGCCTTCAAAAGGGGGTGGGAACAAACCTGTCTTCATTACTTATTCAAACAACAGCATCCCTCTCACTTGTTTCCACTGATTATATTTAAACTTATTTTACATATCAGAGGAGTGTTTTTAACATCTCATCAACCTCTTTCTACTTCCCCTCCTATCTTCCTCTTGCCCCCTGCCACTACACGGGCTTCAGCCCCCTTTCTCCCAACAACAACATGACACCAGCGTGACATAGCTAGGCTGTGGGAGATTCAGGTGAACTGGGGGAGGTACAGAGATTTTTGTGTGCTCTGATGTAATAAACTGGGTAATCACCTTTGAACACACAATACACCTACCTCGCCTCCTTTTATTGAGGGCCCCAAATTTCTTTTGACCCAAGGAGCTATCAGAGAAAAAACGTCAGCTTTGTCACTGAATGTTGATGCCACATACAGTGTTACTGAACAGTCCCTAAGATAGTAAAATGTGTGTAAAGTGTTTAAATGTGAGCAGTAAAAGAGAACCTCAGTCCATAAACCTTGCCTGCTGTATTTTAAAATAGTCCCCAACAGTACTGCAAGCTTCCAACCTACAACCATCAGCAAATGCTCTTCATGTACCTACTACCACAGTCAGGCACAAAATAGCATGACTTGATCGTCTCAAAAAAGCACCTGTTGTACAGTACCAAAACCATCCTAACCAGAACCTACAAGGCCAGCCAATCATGTAGCCAGTGCCGGCTATTTTTATACACAGACCAGAAAGGCATTTATCTATGGTACCCCATTCTGGTAGGAGGTGCAGCTGAAAACATCTTAAACAGGTACTCTGCAGTGATTTACAAAAAGACTCAAGTGGCATGTATGGAAAATGAGTGGCTGAAATTATGTGCCAAGCCCAGGGCACCAAAATACATTTAGATAGATGGCCCTGCCCCACTGAAAAATAATGCTCAATATTCTGGTGACAAGGGGCAGGTGGTAAAAACACATCCTTATTCAAAAATACAGTAAGTGTCTTGGACTAAAGGCATAAGCAAAAGACTACTTCCCTCCCAAATCCCCACACACTTTTTAAAGCACAAAATCTGTTCCTCTTACCCAAGACCGAAGCGATATCACATTATGCCCAAGCACTGCAGCTGCTTGGGCTTGCAAACACTGTTTGGAAGTAACCTGGCCCCTGGATGCTTTTATTCCACGCCTCAATGGTAGGAACTCCTTTATTTGTGAGAGTCCTAGTCTGTGTTTATCATTGAATATGTTAACTGGGAAGTATCATGGAACTTCACATCATTAACCTGTCTGTGGCCTAATGAAGGGCAAATATGCATCGCTTTTGTGCTTGATAGTTGGATAAAGTACACCAACACAAAACAAACATGCATTGACAGCAATGTAGACTGTATGAAAATACACCCAGCACATTTTGTGTACTCTCTCAATCCTCTTTAAATACTGTCCTTTTATGCTATTTCCTAGGTCAATTACTCATTTATATGTGGAAATCATGCGTGTGGTATACAAAAAGTAAAACAAACCAAAAAGTTATCTTTATATGTTACGTTAATTTGCTGTTTATGTATTATAAATCCGTTCTATTTTAATTGAGGACTATTACCACGGAACGCCATTACTTGTCGTGACATCATTTCCCGTGATGTCATTGTAAATTGTATAAGCCAATTACTTTCCCCTCTATTTTTCTTAAGAGTTGTGCTCTGCATAGAGGTATCAGTGGCAATACCTATGGTGGAGAACAGCTCCATCCAATGTCTATATTACTCCCAGTAAGGAGGTGCACAGTGTGGAACAGCCTTCGCTGACTGACGCTGCACTGATCAGGTGTTAAACTGATTCTAGTTACTTTAACTGTGGCGGAAGAGATTTTGAATAGAGGATGGCACATTACCAGCAATAGAAATGAGGTATCCTACGACTTAAGAAGTATCTCCTGTGAAATTAATGGGCATCAACAAAAAATGGCATAAGAAACCAGTTCCACTGAAACCAGGATCACTCACAGCATCGCCACCGATAAGCGCGGCGTGCACATAAATTGCACGCTGTTTTATCATGCGCGGACTTCTCAGCTGACGAAATACAGGATCGGAGTGAGATTACCAGGCAACCAGCGTGCCAAACCCGCCGTGCCCCCGCCCACCTGGAACCGGCAGGGCCAGTCTATTATCTTCCTACCTTCGCCCGCAGCAGGTAAGCAGGCGTTGCACAGAGCAGCCTAAACAGGCTGCTGCGGCCATGCCACTAGCTCCGTAAAGTGAAGGCCATTCACGGCCAATGTCTTACCTGAGGACCCATGCATCCTCCTCCCAGCCTAGCACTCAAAACACAATAGCTCCCACAATAGCGAGCGGTTCCCAGCCGCTCTGCGTGCACCCGGCAGGTGACATCATCCTCTTCCAGCCTGATAGGATGAGCTTCAAACATCCAATACGCATGCGCGAGAAGGAGGGGCTCTAGTTTTCTGGGAATTGTAGTAATCACGTCGTTTCAATGACGGCCTTAGCTTCTCTAGGGACTACATTCCCCGCGAAGCCCCCAAAGGCTGAGTACAGGAATGTGCTGTCCGTTGCGAAGGAGCTTTAGTCTTATCTTGGA